>NC_135384.1:27109038-27411153 GCF_049243985.1 Paroedura picta
GGGCACCGGCGCTGGAGCGTCCAGGTTGGTGCGTCCCGACCCCCCCCCCCCCCTTCCGAAAAAGCACCTAACAGGATGTCCTCTGGCCCCGAGCGAAGGACTGCAGGCACGGCCTGTCCCAGGAGTTCCCGGGAGCCGTGCCAGACCCCACTGGGCTGCTCCCCCCTGCGCACGGGCTGCGCAATGGTGCCTGGCTCCCCGCCAGCCATGCCTGCTCCCAGCACCTGAGGACAGCGTGTGCCCGGCAGGGGAGCAGCCGCGGCACAGAGACCCCTGTTTCCCGCAAGCGGGATTCCCTGGCGACACGGCTAGAGGAAAACAGCAACAAACCTGGCGGGGAATGGGGGGGGGGGGGATACAGCTGAAACCAGCTCTGCAGACAGCAACATGCGCACACACACTCCGAAAAAGTCACTCTCCTTGGAGGAGATTCACGTTCTGTGCACCTGGGCACCGGCTAAGGCACAGTGCCAATTCTCACATTAGAAGCCACCGCATTCCCCACTAGTCCCGTCGTCAAGAGGACGAGCTTGGAACGCAATTCCCAGAGGCCCGGGGGCTCTGGCTGGAGACAGACTGGGCACATTCACGCGGGGGCTGTGTGTAGGCTTCCCCAAGGGGGCGGAACGCGGCTCTCAAAGGCCTTTCCGCTTGTGGAAGGCAGCAAAGAGGCAGGAGGCTTCGGATCGTCATTGGGGTCGTGGACCAGCCTGTGGGGGGGAGGCTTAAGCACTGCTCCCCACAGGCTGGCGTCTCCATGCAGATCAGACCTTCCTGCACCTGAGAAATAAGTTCCACGGAGGTAACCCCCCCGTGCTCTGAGCACCTCTTTCAGCAGGGCATGCAGTTACTGACTTGGCTGATCCCCCCCTTCCTCCCCAGTGGGGACCGAAAGGGCTTACGTCATTCTCTTCTCCATCTTATCTCGCAAGGGCTCTCTGTGGTAGGTCAGCCTTGGAGGGCGTGATTGGCCCAACGTCAGCCCGTGAGCTTCCAGGGCAGGATTTGTGTGGATTTGAACCTGGGACTCCCACGTTCTAATCTGACAGTAATTCAGGGGTTTCCAACCAGGGGTCCGCGGGAGCTCCAGAGGGGGTTCTCTGCAGCCTTTCCCCTCCTGCCTTAATAGACTCGGCCACAAGCTAGAGAACCAGCTGCTTCCATTCTTCCCTCTTCTGAGCATGAGGGAGTTCTCCTGTGGTTTCTGCACTTGGGAGGGAGTAGACCCTACATGCCTATTCTTGCCATAAACAACCACCTGTCTCTCCACCCCTCAAGCCTGCCTGTTAACATGGGTGGTGATGTCACTTCCAATGACATGGCACTTGGGGGGGGGCGTGGTCAGCTGACATCACTCCAGGGGCTCCTTGAAGCCTGCAGGTGCCTTCTCTGTGGTGGCCCCACCTGTTGGAACAGCCAAGAAGGCTCTCCCTCTCCGGGCTTTCCTCAAACTGTGCCAGGCTGGATTATGCAAGAGGGGTTTTCTATCTAGGCAACGGAGTAGCACTGTACAAAATGATTCAAAGAGCCTTTTGCGATGCCTGCAACCCTGCCACGGGGAGCGGCGGACCTCGACCCCAGATCGGCTGTATCAAAATCCATTCTGAAAGACGGCCGGAATCCAGTTGGTTCAGGGTGTTTGATTTTGGTTGTGACTTCCAGAAATGATGCAGCGGCAATTATGAAAGCACCAAGAGCGTTCTCAGAGGGTCGGCCTCCTCCTGCACGGCCGCGCCAGAGCGAAGGTGCTTCCCCGTGCGGCTTTCTCTAGAACCGCCCAAAATACAGCCTAGGAGGCCTCGGCTGTCCGACCTGCAACCCACTGCTTCCCAGGCCCACTTCCCAAATGCCAATGCTTCCCTGCCAGAAGCGACATCTCAGCGCCACGTGCGCCCGCCGCACGCCTGCCTTTCGTTTGCTTTTGCAGTGCCAACTGCAGCTTCCCCGTACGTGCGGCGAAGCCCCCACGTGTGGTGCTGTCACATACAGCGCAAAAGCTTAATGCAGCTCTCTCCCCCGCGATGCTCCTTGTTTGCGGCAGCGGTACTTCGGCCGCTTGTGAAACAGGGATGTTTGTTCAGGGACAGCCTTGTTGGCCACTGCTGTGTAAACACAAGGGCCGCAGCCCAGCAGCAGAGGCCTGGTCTGCGCATACAAGCGACAAGATTATTTCCTACACAGAAAGTGGCTCTTTGTAGCCTGCAGTCCCCAGTCCCCACTCCCAGCCGGGAACAGAACCCGGGCTTCCTGGCAGTCGCTCCCGGAAGGCTTGCTAAACCTCTGGAGTCGGCAGCAGTCGGTGGCAACTACCTTCTGAACGCTAACCTTCCAAAATAAACCAGCCGAGTAGCCGAGCTCTCACCGATGTTTATTAACCTACATGCATGACCTGGATAGCCTAGGATAGACTGATTTCATTAGGTCAGGCTTCATCGAGCTTTTGACCGCGGAGGAGCTCCTGAAATACGTTTTCAGGCTTCGAAGTCTCCCGGAAGTGATGTCAGCTGGCCACGCCTCCCCGTCACACCCCTGGAAGTGACATGTCAACAGAAGGGACATCACCATTTGGTTTTCCCTCTGCAACATGCATGATTGATCCGGAGTGACTCTACTTTCCCCCTGCGATATCCAGAAATGGGTATAACCCTTGATATTTGAAAAATCTCCATCAGTAAATGTGTAGACCTCTGCTTTTTTGCGAATTCACTTCCCGCGTTGTGCCTCCAAACACACTGTAGCAAAGCAGTCTTCTCTGGGTGTCAGTTCTAAGACTTCCTGGTTCCCAGTTGCAAGGCTTGTCTTAAAGTGACTGTGCTCCAGAAGCCCACACTTGTCTCAGCAGAGATTTGTCTCTTAGATTTATTCCGCCTCTTCTGCTGTCTCCAATCCTCTCCTCCCCTTCAAGAAAACAAAGAGGCTCCTTGCTGTGCTTGGCTCCCCTCCCCGCTCTGAGCTTTCCCAATCGAGTGCAGAACACTTTCTGTTTCAATTGGGAGGGAGGGGGATAGAAGAAGACCTGAGTTCAAATCGATCTGAATTCATCAGGATCCACAACGCTGGCATTTCGAGGGGAGTCCATCAGCGAAGACTGAGGCCGCTGCAAAGAGACAGACAGTGGCAAATCCACCTATGAAATTCTCTTGTTTTGACAACCTTATAGGATTGTTGTGAACTGGCCGTGACTCGAGGCAGTTTCCCCCACTGGCACGATCCTTAAGTCACACAGTCGCTCAACGAGAGGAAAATAAGTTCGATCTTAGAGTCTCCAAATTAAGATGCGTTTCTCGTTCCTGGCATCCTCCATGCCACCAGTTTTGCTGTTTGACAGAATTTGGTTTTGTAATGACCAGCTTCCTGGTGTATCTTCCCAGCCCTTGAACAAGGGCTAGGAAGCCAGACTCCTTCGGAAGGTCCTGCCGCCGTGGCAGAGCACACCTGGAGAACAGTACGCAGCGCCGCGAAAAATACCGAGCCAAAGTACAAACCAACGTGAATTCGCTATTTATAAATGCGGTGGGTGAGGGCCAGAAAATACTTCTTAATTCGAACGCCTTATAAGCCCTCCCTGTGCAAGTCTAAGAGTCACATCTGTGTGAGACGGGAGGCGCTGACAAATCCGTGGGAACACTGTGGGCCTGGGGGCAAGCAGCGAGAGCAAAAGTTTGAAACAGGAGTGACACATCCTGAGATGACTGTCATGCCCCCCCCCCTTCCCTTCCCTGAGGCAGGGAGAACGCCCTTTCCGGGTTAAAGCACTTTGACGCTTAGGCAGGAAAAGAATTGGGGTGTCCAGGCTTGAGCCCCATTTGGGCACGGGGAAAGCCGGCAGAGAGCTCGGACTCAGCTTGGCCTACCTCACAGGGGTGGGCAGGACAGTGAGCCGCAGGCCAAAAATTCAAATTGCATCCCCGCCCCCCCTGGTCTCTTTCCCTACCTAAAAGGAAAAATAAATGAGAAGCTTACATTAACATGAAAGCCCCGTATTTATGTCACGGCCAGTCCTGGTTAGGTCAGAGTAGGGATCACCCACCCCACACATGATGCCCCGAACCCCGAAGAACCTGGACACAGAAACTGGGGTATATAAACACATGTCTATATGTTTATTTCTTTAATTTATTGATGAACTCCCCCTTCCTCCCCAAAAAGGACCCAATGCAGTTTACATTCTCCTCCCCACCGCCACTTTATCCTCACAACAACCCTGTGAGGCAGGTTAGGCCGGAAGTGTGTGTACGTGACAGGGTTGGGGCAGGAGAATGGATTCTGACAAAGTTGTTGGAATGGTCGCAAATCTCTCACTGATTCCGCGAGATTGTCTCTGCCTTCTATGGGCTTAAGTTGGCCACTTGGATGACGCAGAACGGTCCCTGTCCCTTTAAAAGAAGGCAGATTTTCCTCCCTCTGGCTTAGTTTTGGCCCAGGTAAATACCCCTTTGACCCAAAGGTATGGAGCAAGACTGCCACCCTGTGGCCAGGTGTGGCAATCACAGGTGAGCAGCCACCGATATGGCTCTTGAGTCCAGGGCACCTTGAAGACCCACAAAATCGGTCCTGCAGCTTCAGACCAACAATGGCTACCCGCTTGAACAGATACTACTCATAAGAGATAAACGGGATGGGGAAGGGAAGGGAAGGGAAGGGAAACAGCCCCATGAAGGCTGGCAAATTAAGATCTCTGCAGAGGGAGGGCACAAACCAACATGAGTTTTGAATGCTGCACCGCACTGTAGAACAAGGAACATCATTTATCGACTTTATTTATAGCCCGCCTTTCTTGCTTTATATTCTGTAACCTGCCTCAAACCTCGGCAAGAAAGGCGGGCTATAAATAAAGGAAACAGAATTCGGAAGAGATGCAAACGAGAAACTGCCCAAGGCAAAGGGGGAGTGAGTGCAGGGGCAGCTTTGAGGCTCACAAAGTTTAATTCCAAGGCCTGGGGTGCATTTCTCCAGAGACACTGAAAAAGACGACGTCAAGGTTTACGTGTAGGTAGAGGGAGGCTTACCAGCCGGGATCTGGGCCTGTAATACTGCGCTCTTCCACCAGACAAATGGTCAGGGCCAAAATAAGCCCCAAAATAAGATCAATATGGGCCCCCATGCTCTCCTCTCTGCTTTCCCACCACTGGGATCTGGAAGTCTGATCTTTAATGGGACCATAACTGATACTCTTTTGGAGCAAATTAGTTTGTAAACCGATGTCTTGATTTTATGGGTTTTAACTACGTATGTGGACTGGATTTTATATGTTGTTAAGTGTCCCAAGCTGGCTTGTAGGGAAAGCCAAAGTGAGGCTCTCCAGAGGTCTGTGGACTACAGTTACCATGAGCTCCTGCCATCATGTGCTGACAGGGGCTCATGGTAATTGTAGTCCACACACTCCTGCAATAAACAGTGCAGAAAGCAGAACGACAAAAGTATAAAACAATGTCTCCATCTTGTACAGATATGTGTGCGCAGAAGTGTGCTCCTTACACAATGGGCCTGCACAAGAATGAATGCGTACAGGTGAACACCAAAACCTTCTAAACACTCCTGCCACAACCCGTACAACTGCGATTGCTCACTTAGCACATGCGTGAGACACGGCGTGGTGTCGTGTTCAGAGAGTCTGGGAGGCCTGGGTTCGAATCTCTTCTCTGACATGGAAGTGTGCTGGGTGACCTTGGGCCAGCTGCATCCTCTCAGTCCAACCTAGCTCACAGAGCAGGTGTGACAACATAAGCCGCTTGGGGTCCCCGCTGCGGAGAATGCTGGGGTACAAAAGGAGGTGGACAAAACTGAGAGGGTGCAATGGTTTTACACGGTCCGAATTGTCCAGCAGCGGGACAGCTGCCTGAGGAGGTGGTGAGGCCCCCCCTCACCGACTCCCAACTCAGGCTTGTTCTTCTGCCTCTCCTCCAAACCCCCCCCCCCCAAAGCGGATTGAGGCGGGTCACCATGTTGGCTTGAAGCAGCCAGAGGCACCTCTAAGACCAACAAAGCTTAATTCTGCACGTGAGCGTTTGTCTGCAGGCACGCGTCTTTAGATACACGGAAACAGACTTCCTTCAAACTTCACATAGAGGTAAAGGGATCCCGATGGGCGGCCATGCTGACCCAAAGCAGAAGAACGAAGTCTGAGTCCGGGGGCACCTTGAAGACCTCCAGGCAAAGTTTTATTCCTGATATAAGCTTTCCTGCGCACGCCCACCTTCAGACACCCACCCACAAAGCAGAAATGTCTCAGCCTGCTAACAAAGCCGCTTCCCAGCTGATGGTCGGTTCAACTTCTGTTGCCCAGCTGACCTCAGAGCACCGGTGGGCGCTCTGGCAGCCTACCCCTTGCCCGCTCGGATCCAGCAACGCCACTGTTAATACAGCGCCTCGCGAACAACACGATAGTCTTTCTACGCTTCTTGCAGACCTGGGTTCAAATCCCCGCTCGTCGTGAAAGCCCTCCGGCTGAACTTGGCTCCAAGGAGAAAGGCGAAAAGTGGGCTTCACCCAGAAAGGTTGTATCTGTTTATTTATGAGATGGGTCACAAAACAAAAAGTAAAAAATGGCGGGTGATCAGAAATAAGATTCATTTTACAAAGTCCTCGCGCGATTTGCCGTGAAGGGGGAAATCTATAAAGACACAATGTTCTATTTAATACACCTCGTAGAAAGACCCCTGTAGTAAAAAATGTTAAAAACAACATTCAAAAGGCAGGATCAAAACTGAGATACGTATTTGTCCGTATAATTTTACGACAGGGTCTTTCTAATATGTGCATTAAATATAAAATTGGGTTTTAAAGATCCCCCCCCCCTGGCGAAGCCCATCCGGCAAACCACGTAAGGGCTCCGTAAAAATTAAATCTATTTCTTATCACCCGGCAATTCCCCCCCCCCTTTTGTTTTGTGACCTTGGCTCCAGCCGCTCTCCTTCAGCCCCTCTAACCTCACAGGGCTGCCGTGGAGCGGAAAGGCAGGGAAGAAAGCGGGTGGGCTAAAAAGATTACCAAACAACCATGGAATTCCGTGGCATGGAATTCCTGCACACAGGCACAGACCACAGACATTACCAAATTGTGGATTTAGCAAACAGTGTTTCTGTTCAAACTCGAGGCATTGTCAAATCAGGGCGGTAAGGAATTCTTTTTTTTCCTTTGTGACGAGCTGGTTCTCTCATTTGAAATGATTTTATATTCCCATGCTCCGTGTGGCTTGGCTCGCGTCCTTGAGCCCCCTAGATGTCTTTTTCGCGTCCTTGAGTCACCTAGCCTAGAGGTCTTTTTCTCTGCAGACACCTTTTTCTGCGAGGTACCACCCCTCCCCTGGGGAATGGGAACACGGGCAAACTGAAAACGCGCACGAGAACATCCCTTGCCATCAGCCAAGGCTAAACGCTCACACCTAAGAGAACTTATGTCCAGCATCCCAATTGCTTTGGGCTGATTCTGCGTTGAGCAGGGGGTTGGACTAGATGGCCTGTGTGGCCCCTTCCAACTCTACGATTCTGTGATTCTTACAGTGAAAGACGTCTGCCCTCCAGCAACTGACAGGTACAGTGCTTCTGAATATGGAATCTTCATCCAGCCGTTGTGCCTAAAGGCTGTATTGAAATCGTCCCCCGATCTAACCAAGGATCAAGATACATTCCTAGCTAGTAGGAAAGGAGGTGGCAGCGGGGGGAGTCCTTTCTCTTCATCAGAGACTTAAGGGGATATTATTTACCAGGTGACTTTGTTTACCTGCACGCTCCTGGCGGCTGGCATCCCTGAGCCCAGGGGCAGCGTGGGGTGTTTAAAAAGCCCGGCAGCTCGCTGAGCCCAAAGGACGCCCATGTTGTCGCAGGGACTTGTCGGATGGGAACTGACCACCAGCAAACCCTCTGGAGCTGTAGACCCCTGGCAACTATTCTGGTCAATGAAAGGATTGACCCCCCCCCCCTCTGTGAATGCTCTGCAGGGACTCAGCCAGCCCCGGAGCAGGAGAGGTGCCATGATTTTATCCTTCAGAGAGAGAAAGAAAGAAAACTGCAAGCAACTCCCCCCCCCCCCAAAAAAAAATAAAAACACTGCAAGGAGAAGATGGTTTCAGACATTTTTTGGTTCTTTGCATGGTGGTTTTTTTGCTTATGGGGTTTGGGAGTTTCCCAATGCTTTAATTATTTGTCTGAGTGTTTTTTGAATGGTTTTAATTATTTGCCTTGAGGTTGGCTTCTCTCTCTTTTTTTTTTTAACCATCAGCCACCTTTGCTAGGTCTCTAGCAAAGAGGCGCCCCCACTTTTTTAAAACGAACAACTGAACCTCCACGTGTAGTGGCAGTGTACCCCCAAAGGCAAGCCGGAGTGGGGAAAGCGGAAGGCGAAGGCGTTCACTTGAGCTTCTGGAGCAACAGGGAAACAAGTGAATGCTGGAAAGTAATTCCTTTTTTTTAAAACAACCACAGAGAAGCAGAGATTGCAGAGGGTCTTCCTGCCTCTGCCCCCCCCCATCCATTATCCAGAGGCGCATAAACTTAGTGGCATGCTACACTCTTGCGTCTTGCGTCCAATGCACACCCCCTCGTCGCTGCTGAGACGGTGCCGGGGCAGCTGTACAAACATGGCATAGAATCAACAGGCTTAAGAAATTCTGACGTGAAAATATAAAACAAAGTTTAACAGGGAGGGGGGGACGGGTGGGGAGAAGGAAAAAGAAACGGGCTGTTGTTTATGGCACGGCTGGCGCGCCCTGGAAGGAGCGCTGCTCCCCCCAGGGAACCTGCCGGTCCCCTCGCCGAAGGGCACTCACCCACCTGCTCAGCCTCCCCCATCGATCGGCTGGAAACCTGGGCCACAGCAGAGGCTGCGCCGACAGCATGGCCGTAGATGGCCGAAAGCCAAGGTGCGAAGCGGCTCACTCCGGCAGAAGGCTCCGCGGGCACACACGCCCCCCCCCTCTCCCCTTTCCTCCCAGGGTCACTTGCGAACCTAACCCAGAGAGATAGGAATCCAGATCTGGGCTAGGTGACGAGGACAGCCAGCCAGGCCGGGCAACTTAATACCCACCACCTGACCGCCGCTGGGACACCCCCGCCAGACTCTTCTCCAGTTTCACGGCCTCCGAGAGACTCCAAGAGCAAGTTTCCAGCTCTGCGACTCCGGGGCTGGGGACCTTCTCGGCTTGGTGAAGGACGGCGGCCGCCCCAAGGAAGCTGCACCTCATGGGATGCCGAAAGCAGAAGCCCTGGCCACCAGATCCCACTGTGGCACAGCACGTGTCTGTGTGTGTGTGTGTGTGGGGAGGGGGTGAAAGCCAAAGGGGCACAAGCAAATGGGAACTGCCAACGTGGGGGTTTCATGGTGCCAGTCTTTGCCGGAGGACTTCTGCCAAGAGCCCAAGCTGTAAGCTCTGTGCGTGCCCACGGACCGGCTCTCGCCCAGATGTATTAACCGTTTACTCTCCGGCACCTTCGATGTGCCAAGCAGTGGCTCTGCCAGTGAGTCCCTTTCTGGGAGTTGCCAGACATTGAAGCTGGTCTTTCTGCATACAATGCACGCTCTTTAGCACAGAGCGGCCCTCCTGAATTAAAACAAACGTCTCTATGTGGAAAGTGCAGAGTTATGGCCACCCTGGAGGTTTTTCAAGGCAACAGACGAACGGAGGTGGTTGGCCGCTGCCAGCCTCCGCATGACCCTGGATTTCCTTGGAGGTCTCCCATCCAACTGCTAAGCAGGGCCGCCCTCGCTTAGCTTCCGGGGTTGGATGGGCTTCAGGTTAGCCTGCGCTATCCAGGCCAAGGCGTATCAAAGGAAACGTCTCTCAGGTGATCCACCAACTACATTCGCGCGGCCACAGAGTTTGAAAGGACTCCAGTGGGAACGGTAATGCAATGTCCCCCAAATTTCTCAGAGCTGAGCGGTAGGAAGGAGAGAAGCAAGCGGGAAAAGAGAATATAGAAGGTTTCCGGGAAGGGAAAGAGGGAATCGAGGGAGAGGGGAAATGGGATCCTACCAGCCAGTCCCAGGAGAACAAAACGTAAGAATTAGCCACGTTCACAAGAACCTGTCCCGGTCTTAGGATCAGAGAGTCGGAAGGGACCGTCTCGTCCAACCCCCTGCAGAACGCAGAACGCTCACAACCCACAGTGACCCTAATTCCATGCCCAGGTACTAGCTGAGCATTGCTCCTGATTGGGAGGAAAGCGGTCCCGTGCACTGACTCGTGCAGAGATACAGTGGGCAATCTCCCTTTTGGCTGCACTTTGCCTTAGTCACAGGAAACGGAGCACAGCAAACGTACCGCGGACAAGCCCAGCACCGAGAATCCTGCAGAGATGCAACAGGCATCCTCCTCCATCGCCAGTGGCTTCGGGCCCACTAGGTCTCCTATTAATTTGCCTTTCATGTCATCCTTTTTCATGGCAACCTGCTTGGGGTGGAGGCTTAGCAGCTAGGGGTTCTGGGCCGTCATTGCCTTGCCGGATTCTACAAGTTGCCTCTACCACAAAACGGAGCAGACGGCATGAAAGAGCTGAGAACGGGGGCTCGCTCCGGGTCCTTTCCCCAAGCCTCTGGCCCCTCTGCTTAAAAGTCAAGTCCTTGTTTGCTAACAGAAGGGATGGAAGCATCTTTTTTTTTAAAAAATGCTGAATTCTGTCCCCAAGATCAAGCTCTGTGCTTTGTGAGGGCAGGACAAGGAGCAGACATAACAAGGCCTTGGAAAACAACCTTTAGTCTGGAGAGGTCTTTGACCTGGGTAGGCTCTTGTCACCAGGAAATGTTACAGCAGCCCTGGAGCAAGGAGGACCAGGAGGTCCCCGTGTAGGATTGTCAGCTCACGATTGGGAAATAGATGAAGATTTGGGGGGGGGGGGGTAGAGCCTGAAGAAGGATGGTGAGTAACCTCATCATGGTTCAACAGTGTAGAGAAGGGGTGGCCAAACTGTGACTCTTCATATATCCATGGACTACAGTTCCCATGTGCCCCTGTCAGTACAGTCACAGTTTGGTCATCCCTGCCATAGAGGCCCCCCCTGGAAAGCAGCCAGTTCCTCCAGGGGAACTGATCCCTGTCACCTGGAGACCAGCTGTAAAAGCTGGAGATCTTCAGGTCCCACCTGGAGGTTGGCGACCCAGTGCCTTTGGGTATTTCTACTAGAAAAACTAAACGTGGGTTTTTGTACCCCACTTTTCACCATCCAAAGGGGTCTCAAAACGCCTTCCTTTCCTCTGCACAACAACCCCGCCCTGAGAAATGGGGGGGGGGGCTGAGAGAGCTCTGAGAGAACTTATCTGTGAAAACAGCCTTATCAGGGCTGTGACTAGCCCAAGGTCACCCAGCTGGCTGCATGTGCAGCAGTGGGGAATCAAACACGGCTCTCCAGATTAGAAGCCGCTGGTCTCAACCGCTGCATCAAGCTGGCTTTTCACCACTACAGCAAACTACTTCTGACGCCATCTGTGCCAAAGGCTCTCCCCCACTAGACTAAATTTCTTCCAGGCTGCCAGTGGTTCTCCTGGAGCTTTCCTAGTATGTGAAAGCACCGATTGCACCCTTGTCCTGCAACGCTGACGTTCACAGCAAGATTGCCACAACGTAAGGGCCCTGCAAGTGGCTTTTCCAGATCTGAGCTTTTTGAAACAGCCAAGTACAGCCAAAAGAACATCAGAACACCAGGAGAGCCCTGCTGGGTCAGACCAGGGTCCATCCAGTCCAGCCTCCTGTCTTACGCAGGGGCCAACCAGTTCCTCTGGAGGGCCAGCAACAGGGCAGAGAGGCCAAGGCCTTCCTAAGAGTATCAGGAGAGCCCTGGTGCGTCAGACCAGGGGTCCCTCCAGTCCAGCCTCCTGTCTCACACAGGGGCCAGCCAGTTCCTCTGGACAGCCAACAACAAGGCAGAGAGGCCGAGGCCTTCCTAAGGACATCAGGAGAGCCCTGCTGGGTCAGACCAGGGGTCCCTCCAGTCCAGCCTCCTGTCTCACCCAGGGGCCAGCCAGTCCCTCTGGAGGGCCAGCAACAGGGCAGAGAGGCCGAGGCCTTCCTAAGGACATCAGGAGAGCCCTGCTGGGTCAGACCAGAGGTCCATCTAGTCCAGCCTCCTGTCTCACAGAGTGGCCAACCAGTTCCTCTGGAGGGCCGACAACAGGGCAGCGAAGCCAAGATGTTGCCCCCTGGCTCTGGGATTCGCAGGATGAGTGCCTCTGAATGTGGAGGTTCAGCTGCCCCGGCACCGTCCCTCAGCACCGCGGCCAGTAGCCACTGACAAACTGGTCCTCCACGAGCCTCTCTAACCCCGCAAAAGGCCCAGAGACGGTGCAGGCGACCGCAGCCCGTGTGGCGGCCTTACCGGGTGTCCTCTGGCTCCGACAGGTACTCCACCGTGCTGAGCTTCTGTTCCATTCACCGCAATTCCATCCAGGACCAAGAAGGAGAGACCAAGGTGGGCTCCGCCCCCAGAGGCGGCTCTCCGCGGCCGCCACGACAGATGTGGGTGCAGGATTCAGGAGGAAGGGGGGGGTTACTCGGAGCTAGGAGGCCGACCCCATTGCGGCCCCTCAGCGTTGAACGTCAAACATCCTGGGCAAAAACGCTGGGCAGGAGTCCTGCGGAGGCAAAAAGAGAGATGCCGTCACCTCCTTCCTCCATTCTGCAAAAAGTTCCCCCTCCCACCCTCAAGTCTCTGCGACATCAGAAAAAACAAAGAACGCTATTTTTAAAATTATTTTTAACTGATGATCTTGGCCACCCTCCTGGCATTACGCTCGACAATTCCGGAACTGCCACACACCCCAAGTCAACCCCAAAACTGTGTTGTCCCGAAATCTGAACCTCTGGCGGGTGATTTGCGTCCACGGATTTTGTTATTGCATCAGACTGCTTGTTGTTGTCGCTGTCGGCCATTCGGTCGTGTCCGACTCTTGGCGATGCCATGGGGCAGCTGCCGCCGTGATCCCCGATCCCACACCACCTCCCAAAAACGGGCAAATGTTCTGGCCGGTGCCCGTCCTGATTGCGTCCCAGCCACCACACCCTTTGCCAGCCCGGCTTCCTTCTTCCACTGACCCGTCCCAGCATCGTAGCTTTCTCCGTTGAGTTGGATCGTACGCTATGGCCAAAGTAAGTGAGGCGGCAGCCAATGATAGATCATGATAAGTGATAAATCGTACGGTACAGCTCTCGAACGATAGGTGGCTTACACTGCATCATTATAGTCTGGCTTTTGGCAAGGACAAAGGTGGAGGGGGTGGGGAGGGGGGAGAAGAAAGTAAGGGGGGGGAATTATCGGGGGAGATCAATAAATTGTGGTACCAGCCTGTGTGGCGTCTTAGATTAGGATGGGGGATCCCTGGGTTCAAAACTCCTTCAGTTTCCAGAAGGCCTAAGCAGGGAACACACTGGGAGATTCTACCATGCTGATTCTAGTCGTGACCAACCAGATTGAAGTTCACAAACACCGAAGGATGGAGCTCCCGTCCCCATTTCATTTGACATCCTGGGGTACGCTGCTTTGGAACATGGAGGTTCCACTTCCCTGTCACAGCTAACAGTGGCTAACTTCTTTGTGGTTGTTATGACAGCAGCAGCCGTTGCTGTTAACCTGTGAGTGGGAATCTACAAGTACTCTGTGTGGCTAATATCCTCGTTTGCTACAGCTAAGTAGAAGGCCAGGGACAGGCAGGACTATTTAAAGGGGAAATCGGGCATGGTGCATGAGGACAATTTGTGTGCATTGCAACTCTGCAAATGCACATTTCCCTGGGGATGCACACATGCTCTGCTGTTTAGCTTCGTGACATTGAAAAGCCTAACATCCAGTAGGTGAAATATCCTTACAACTGCAAAGTCCAACAGCACAATGCAGAACATCTGAGTTTAAGAACTCCCCACTCCCTCCCCTCCCTTAGAACTGCACATTGGGTGCCCCGTTGTGCATTTAAGCAAAAACAGCCGTGGGTCAGGAGGTCCGTCTCCTCCGCAGTCACCCACGGCGAAAGAGCCTCTGACCCCTCGTGACGCTTGCTTCAGCGCTGATAAATATGCACAGCCTCCGCAAAAAAAACAACAACAGCCAACCAATTCCTCAGCTTGGAGTTCTCAAATGCAGACATGTCTGAGGAAGTTAGCCACGAAATCTCCTCCCTCGAATAAAACTTTGCTGGCCTTAAGGGTAACACCGGACTCCAAATTTGTTCTGCGCAAGGACTTCACATCCGTTTCGATAAACGCATGCAACCTTCCAAATTAGCTTTATGATCTAGCTGTGACACCAGCTAAGCAGTGGATAAAGCACCGGACCGGAGTAAAACGGCAACGTTTCTGGCCGCAGTTAAAAGTACGCATATTCTGCCCCCTTATCTTTCTTTGTGGGTAATAAATAAACAGGGAAGGGCATTCAACCCTTGCTAGATGCTTGGTTATGCCCTCGGCTTTATTAGAGGGCCGTTAGAAGAATACGCCCCTCTTACAGAGCAGGGTCATGAAGATATCCCACAAATACACAGCGTAATATCTTGCTAGAATAAGGATGGATAAACTTTGCTATTGTAGCAAGACGTTATGGCCGTTATGGTGTTTTTGCTGAAGCGGCCACGTTGAAACCAGAGAACACGCATGGTTCCACTGCTGGGTCTATGCAGATATTCGAGGCGAACTCATTGATGCACTCCTCAAAAGGTTCCCAGGATGGTCGGATACAGACGGAGCAAAGAGGCTGTTAAATGAAGAGGGCGCTCAGGTGACAATTCAACTGGCTAAGTTTTGTGCCGCTGCCATGGAAATTCAAATGTCTTGAAGCGAGGTAGAATTAAGTTGTCTTTTTTTGCTCCTAGGATATGTCTCACCTGTCCTACACCTTATGACCATACTGCTATGGTCTCTTGTGATTTCGTTTGGATAACTCGGCTTTTCTCAGCTTATTTTTTACCACTGAGAAACCCCCGAAACCTTCTTCAGGCTTCAAGACACCCCAGAAGTGGTGTGATTGTGGCAGAATATGGTTGAGAAGCAGAGCTGTGGACACACCCACCCACCCACCCGAGCCCCTCACTTTCCCACCTCCTCCAGGCCCTTCCTTGGCCATTGGGGTGGGGGGTCAACATGACCCTATATGGTCCTATCACCTGATAAATGTTTATCAAATTAAAAATATATATTAAAAATTTATTCACTCCCACCCTTTCATAAAGCGCTGGGGTTTTTTGACAGCCCTGGAAGGGTTTCCTGAAGCGGTGGGAGTGAACTAATTTTTGACAAAGCCTCGTATAATTTGAATAACTGAACGACTGTAACGATAAAGGTTGATTAATATACACAAACAGGATGGGAGTGAAGGAGGCTAACGCTTTCACCTGCTCCTTCTTAGGAAGGGGGCCTTTTGTGAAGGTTCAAGGGGGTGGCAGGTGACAGTGGATGAGCGAGAGGGTTGTGAGTGTCCTGCATAGTGCAGGGGGCTGGACTAGATGACCCAGGAGGCCCCTTCCAACTCTATGATTCTGTTATTCTAACCCAAGAAGATGTGGATTTAAATTAGAGCTTCTCAGCTTCCCCCTCTGAGCTAGCGAGCTCCCTCACCTAATATCCCTGGCTCTCAGCCCCGCTGTATCCGGATTTCGTCCGGAAACTTGTTTTCAAAGCAACATTCCCTAGCCTCTGAACATACCAAGAATGAACTTTTTGGAACCAGTCTATACTCTGCTCTGCGGCCTGGTCAGAACTTCAACATCCCATGGGGTGCCAGATCGTCTTGCCAACCTCCAGGTGGGGACAGGAGACCCCC
The DNA here is from genome assembly GCF_049243985.1 of Paroedura picta. NCBI lineage: Eukaryota > Metazoa > Chordata > Lepidosauria > Squamata > Gekkonidae > Paroedura > Paroedura picta. Next base: position 27,124,773 of record NC_135384.1, read on the forward strand.
TGGCACTACAGCCAATCTCCAGACGACAGAGATCAGTTCCCCAGGAGAACATGGCTGTCTTGGAAAGCAGAGTCTAAGGCAGGGGTAGTCAACCTGTGGTCCTCCAGATGTTCATGGGCTCCAATTCCCATGAGCCCCTACCAGCAAACGCTAGCAGGGGCTCATGGGAATTGTAGTCCATGGGCATCTGGAGAACCACAGGTTGACTACCCTTGGGTGGGGAGACCGAAGCACCAAAGCACGAAAGAGAGTCAGGATTTTTGGCCGACTAGGGACGAAGGAGGAGGATGCCTGCCTCTATTTCCTCGGTGTGAGCTCTGGTTTCCTGGCCATTCCGCCTTTCGGCTCCAGGCAGGGGTTAAGCAAAAGTTTGCAGCGTTTTACTTTTCCCCCTCCCTCTTCTCTCCCTGCAGCTTGTGCTTCCCCCCTCCCCAATAAAGTTTGTAAGGAAACCTGCCGCTCTCTGGCACGTTGCCCAAACCGTGTTACATCATCAAAGGAAAAATGGGAATGAACAAGCCCCCCCCCAGCCTCCCTAGAGGGAAAGGGAATGGGGGGGGGGGAAGAAACAGGGAGGCCTTCTGTGTCCTCGAATGACCTTTTCTGTAGGGTTTAGACCAGGGGTAGTCAAACTGCGGCCCTCCAGATGTCCATGGACTACAATTCCCAGAAGCCCCTGCCAGCAAATGCTGGCAGGGGCTTCTGGGAATTGTAGTCCATGGACATCTGGAGGGCCACAGTTTGACTACCCCTGGTTTAGACCCTCCTGGAACGGATGGAAGAGCGGGAGCACCGTAGGGGGACTGGCTAATTTGGAGATTGGGGAGGGGTCACTGTGGGCAGGAGTGGTGTGGGGAGAGGGAGGGCTGGGGGATTGCTAAGAGGATACCATTGTAAACACACACACACACACACAGAGCAGGGTGTAATGACAGAGCGACCACCCTCCAATCTCTGTAGCCTGGAGATTGGCTGTTATTCCAGGAGAACTCCAGGCCATGCCTGGAGGTTGGCAACCAAAGCTTAACTGGAATTGGGGGGGGGCTTTTTTTTTTGCACAGATCTTCTGTGCTGCCCCTCCAGAAAGCCACGGAGTAAGGGAGGGTTGTGAGTCTGTCACCTCTGGACAGAGCATGCTGATATGTTTATTTTATTTCTCCCCCCCTGCTCTGGAGAGGCAGAAGATGCTAAGGCTCCCCCCCTCTGGGCTGCCCTCTCTTTGGGGGTGTCTCCAGTCACAGATACACGACGCCGATTAGAATGGTCTTAATTTCCTTTTTTCCTTTTGATGTTCCGTTTTTCAGTCCAAGTCCTCCTTCCCCCTAGGGGGAAAGGATCATTCGAAAACAAATACATTGTTGTTTGAAAAAACAGATTAGAAACTAACAACCAAACTGCCCCGCACTGAAGCACAAGAGGAGTCCCCGTTTGCTAAAATTTGCAGGGTTTGGCTTAGTAGAATTTGGAATAGGTGAGGGGGGGGGGCAAAGGAAAGGCAAGTTGGGGGGGGGGGACCCTGTGCCCCTGAGAGGGCACAAGGGGCCGGCAGCTGTGGCCTTAAATCTCCAAACTTCATTTTGGTTGGGGAACATGCAAGCCTATATTTTTTGCGGGCTGCAAAACTTCTCACCTCACTCCCAGGAGAACTTAAAACATGAAGTTTCGACAAGGAAACCCCAGGCTACGAATGAATTGTTCAGGGACCAGCCAGGCACAGCTGAAATATCAGTGGTTCCCTGGCCCTGCTTAATCCACATGCCAAGTTCGGGATAAGGGACAACTGACATTATATAAGGTCGGAAATACCTGGTGACTTTGGGGGTGTTTTGGGGAAGGGAAGGGCCTCAGCAGTATAAAATATCATGGAGTTCCCCCCTTCCATGGCAGCCATTTTCTCCAGGGGGACGTGAGATTCATCTTCCAATGATCAATTCTAACGGCGAAAGAACTCCTGCCTGGAAGTTGGCAAGCCTACCGACATGATGGACTCCAGAGACGCCTGGGTGGCCTTATGCATGCCCCCACCCTAGCCTACCTCACAGGGTTATTAGGAGGATAAAATGCAGGAGGGGAGAAACATGTAAGCTGCTTTGGGTTCCCACTAAAGAATGCCAACACACTGGCAGAGATGTGGCAACCAAAATGGCGCCCAGAGGAGGTGAAGGTGGAGGGTGGCAGAACGAGAGCCAGAACCAGGCTGTGTGTGTGTGTGTGTGTGGTGAGCCAGTGGGCAAAGGGACAAAAAGAAAGCAGAGTTGCGGCAGCCAAGACATCCCCAGTGGAGAGAACAGGAGAATAAGATTTCCCTTCCCTCCTGTTCCTGCCGAAAAGAGCAGCGCGCTCTGGATGCATTCCATTCCCGTGCAATTCTAAAATAAGTTTCTAGGCCCCAAGGTGGCAGGCGAGGTGAAGCAGCTGGGGTTCTTCTCGCCACACTTCCCCTCTAACCAGAAAGCCGGTGACGCCCCTAAGACCAATTCTTGCTTCACACGGCAAAGATGTGTCAGCATAATGTCCCCGCGACGAGGAAGAAACCGAAGGGATACACACAGCGGGCTTCGGGTGGGGACCCGGGAACAAAGACACGGCCCGAGTGCCTCGCGCACGTCCTCTGCGTCTTGACACGTCCTGCCTTTTCAACACAGTTGCCACGTTCGCCGGGCAAAACACAGCAGGACGACAGCTGGTATGCTTGTCATCAGAGGCGATCCCTGTCCCCTTGCCATCGGGATGGGTCACCGTCCTCCTCTGTCCGCAGCGGTACAAGAGAGCGGGAGTCCACAGGCACCTTAAAGACGGATGGAATTTAAGCGAGCACCGACTCACGAAAGCTCCGATCCTGTCTCAGATACTGTTAGTCCTGAAGGTGGGTCCTGGACGTGCTCTTCCCCTCTCACACAGGGTTACCTGGCCAAGCTGGCTCTTCCAAAAGGAAAGTCATAGCCATAATAATGAAGAACGACGGGTGGACATTCTCTTGGTTTCGCCAGCCCTTTTCGTCCCCCTAGAAAGATCATTCTCCTTCCTTCCTTCCTTCCTTCCTTCCTTCCTTCCTTCCTTCATTCATTCATTCATTCATTCATTCATTCATACATTCACTTGCTGACCGCTGATCCCCCATAAAAACAACACACAACAATCCAAGATGGCAACAAAAATCCCGATGGGCAGAACATACCCCACTCCCACCCCCCTAGCCTCCATTGACACAGCTGACTGCCTTCCAGGGGCGTGATTTCAAGCAAAATTTGGCTGAACAGGCCTTTCTGGAGGAAGGGAGCTGCTCTTCCCAGCCCAACCTCAACCAATCACCTGGTGGAAGAGCTCCATTTGGCAGGCCCTGCGGAACGCTGACAGCTCCATCAGGGCCCTCAGCTCTTCCGGGAGCTCATTCCACCAGGTTGGGGCCAGAATCAAAAAGGCCCTGAGTTTGGTTGAGGCCAGGCATACCTTCCCGGGGGCCATATGTGGTCTGGGCCCAGTGCAGTGTACTGAGGGACCACCTCCCTGCATTACGTCCCTCAAAGAGTGCTACATTCAGCCAACTTCAACTTCGCTCGTTGGCGCATATGAGCTCAGGAACTGATGTTTCTTTCCCTGAACAGGACTTTGGCAGGTTTGGCCAAGCTGTTTGTGGCCAGCCATTTAAACCTAACGGCTGACTGGCAGAGCAGCTCAGCTGTTAGGTTTAAATGGCTGTGAGCCAGGAATGCTTTTAATGGTTTTAAAATGTTATTACCTTCTAACTCGTATTATTGCTCTTCTTAACGTGGCACACAGCCGTGAGTAGGCTCACCAGAAGGGCAGTATACAAATTAAATACATAATAATAATAATAATAATAATAATAATAATAATAATAATAATAATCATCATCATCATCATCATCATCATCATCTGCCCCTACCCAGAGCAGTGCTGAGGCTTCCAAGCTGGAAAGGTAGGCGAGCGTGCTGGTCATAGCCAGGCTACAGGTGCCATCCTCCAGGTGGGATCTGGAGATCCCCAGAATTACTGCTCATCTCCAGACCGCAGAGATCAATTCCCTGGGAGAAATCGGATACTTCAGAGGGGTGGACTCCCTGGCGTTGTACCTCACTGGGGGTCCCTGTCGTGATTCCACCCCCAATCTCCGGGAATCTCCCAGCCCGGAGCTGGCGACCATATCCACCATCCAGTGGGGACCAGCCAGGCTTGGGGCTGACCCAATGTTTTCACAATATGAGAATCTGAAACGAGAACTGCCTGGCTCTCGCAGATTCACTTGCCCTGCTTCGGCGTAAGGGATGATCCCGTGTGTGACCCAGAAACCAAGCCTCCAATCTGGGCTGCAGAGCCATGACTGCCGCGAGGGGAATGAACACATCAGGTGCTCGTGGGCCCGGATGACTCAAGCATAGAGGGGGAATGCCCAGGAACAAACTTGCCTCGTTGCTTCTCCAAAACACAAGCATCTTCTCTCTCTCTCTCTCTCCGCTCATGGTTATTTTGGCCTCCACAAGGCACTCCACCGACCTCGCAATGAAAGGCCGGGTTAGGGGGGCTCCTCTCCCCATCCCTGCAAGTTGGAACGGCAGCCTTTTCTCTGTACAACGCAACCTGTTAGCTAACAAGTTCTTGGAATCTCGTCGAGAGCAAACAAGTCGGTGCCAGGAAAGGTCTCGATCATGCCAAGCAGAGGAGGGAGCTACGAGGCAGGCAAAGGCAGGCGTTAAAAGAGACAGGCCCCGGGACCCATCTGGCCACGCCAGCCTCCAGTTCCTCTCCGACAGCGGGGCAAAAGTGGCAGGCTGCCCACCGAACGTCCTCGGAACAGAGTCACAAGAGTTACGGGGGGAGCCAGATAATCTCATCAGAGATAGTTGCTCACCCAACCCATGCTGACACCAAAGATCTGACTTCTCCACAGCGGCCCCCCGGCCTGCGGACAAGACTTTATTGCAGAGGAACACGGATTTAGCCCTCTGCTGCAGAAAGAAGGAAATTTCGTTTCCTCTGCCCACAAAGCACGGGGAACTGGAAGGTGACCGCGTTCAAAGCTTAAAACGGACCCAAAACTTCAGCACTATGAACTCACAATGGAATTATTCCTCCGAGCGAGGGGAAAATGCAATGCCCTCTTCCCCTAGCAATCTGCAACCCGGGTGCTCGCCCTTAGGGTGAAGGAAGAAGGCTTTGAGATCAGGAAACCTTCTCTTCTCACCCTTCCCCGCTCCTCTCCCCCCATCATGCTGTACAAACATAAGAGAAGTCATGTTGTATCAGGCCAAACGGCCACATGCAAAGCTATAAAAAGTCGAGAGAACTCCTGTGCAATGGTAGAAAGCCTCTGTTTCCAAAAAAAAATCACTTGACTGATAATCATTTGAAGGTTAAACACACACCGCAAAAACCTCCCAAACCCCTACTGATGCCGTTCTCAACTTTTTTACCAGTGAGAAACCCCTGAAACATGCTCCAGAGGATTGAAGAAACCCCACAAATGGTGCGATCGTGCAGAACGTGGTTGGGGAGCATCGCTGTGCACACGCCCACCTGGGGCCCCTCCCCTCTCCACCCCCTCCAGGCCATTTTGAGAGGGGGTGGGCAGGCCGACATGCCCACATATGGTCATAGCGCCCGATAAATGTTTAAGAAATTTAAAAAATATATTCAAGTTATTTAATCCCTACCCATTTGGGAAACCCTTCCAGGGCCGCCAAGAAACTCCCGGCCTTCCCTACTGTAAAGTTCCCTTGCCTGGTTGCAAGGGAAATATTGAAATCGCAGAGAAAAGGACTCCGGGGGTTGTTCAGCTGATCACTGCTAGGTCCTCTTCAGCAGCAAGACTCCTCCCCAGAAGGTACAGATTCAGACTCCGGGGGATTATTAGGAATGCGCTCAGCAGCACCCTCCTCGAAAATCTGTTCACGGACAGTCCAAATCGCAATCATATTGGGAAGAGAGAGATTTTAAACTGCAGAAAATAGCAAAAAAGCACTTTAAAAAAAAAGCAGGATGGCAGAGTGGCTTTGCCAGTGGAGTTGAAAGATCGGACCGTCATCGGGTCCATCTCGCAGACGGAAGAAGAGAGCCTGAAACGCCCTTCTGGGACGGGGGATGCCCGGCAGCCTCGGGGACCAAGAGGCAGAAGCGTTCTCTAAGGGCCTACAAAAGCTCTCCTGAATGCACTGGAGTGTGCCACCCCTCGCCTGCACATCTGGCCTTGGAAGAGGGGGGGGCAAAGGCACGTTCTTTTCACAGAATGCCCCCCTCCCAATTGTGTCGCCAACCTTGGAAACCATCGACAACTGGTGAGCACACACAAAGAGATGGTGAGGGACACCCCCCCTACAGCCAAAAGGCCCCGAGGAGGGAGGGGGTTAGCGCGACTGGTCTCCCCCACCCCCACCCCTACCCCCACCCCGGGAACTCCCTACTCCTGCCTTCTGCCTGCGCTTTTGCCAGAGATGAGAGACACAGAATGTAGGTCACATTTCTCTTGGCTGCGGGGAAAATTCCTTTGATGGATTTATAAACTAGCAAGAGAACAGAACTGCTCCAAAAAGGGGTGGCCGTGTCAGAGAGAGAAATGGGGAGGGGTACAGAGCAAACTAAGGCTTTGCCTGTTTACCAGGAAGAGAGGGAAGGGGAGATGCAGCCCTTGAGTCCTCTGCCCACGACTGGTGCCTGGGCTGGCCTTAATAGGCATTTTGTCTCGATTTAACGTGGGAGTCTTGGGGTGGCGTGAAGGCTGTGCAGAAGCTAGGGTCTCCGAAGAGGGCCGTTTTTATTTGGAAGAGGAATTGGGGAACTGGGGGAGGGGGGGATCGAGGAAGAAGTTAAACCATGCGTAAGCAAGAAAATGTTTTTAACATTCTGCTTGGTTTAAAAGCCATCCTGTTAAGCAGAGTTTCTGCCTGGCATGTGGAAGAGTTATTATTACGGTTACATATGGCCGTCCTTCTTTGCATTTTGTGGCTGGCTCCGTCTCCTTTGGAAGCCATTTTCAGGCGGCACCACCCTGTGCCAGATTTCCAAGCATTCTCAAAAAGGTCAGGCAGGCTGTCCTAAGGGGGCAAGCAAGTGGCTTAAAGGCCCAAGCGTGAACCTTGTCTAAAAAAACAGGTTGGATTTGACCTCACCCACTGCCCTCCCGTCGGTCAGGTTTCCAAGTTTCAAAGGCCAGTTCGACTGTGGCTCTGTGGCTTAACCTGCTCTGGATGGGTGAAATCACAAATGCGGTCCCTGAACGGTTTTTCAAACAGAGCTGCATTCCTGCTACACTCGGCAGAGAGGGAACAGAGGAAAAGGGAGACGGATTCAAGCCGCTCAGTTCCTCCCCAAACGTGTTGAACGTCTCACACGGCAGCTTGGGAGTAGATTTCAGATTTATTTATAACACGGCTCCGAGCCAGTCAGAAACAGCTGAAAACCCAGAACCACCTTAAAATGATGACAGAGGATTGCAAGCCAGCAAGTCCTCGTAAAAATCAGGAATCCAAAATAATATCGAGCAGAGGCATTGAAGAATTCCTTCAAATTACCAACATGCAAGCTAATTTCTGGAACTGGCGTTACGTTTGACGTAACCCGCAAGCTTTGTCACAATATCTGGCTACCTGTTTGGAGACGTCAACATTCTCTCCTAGAAGGAGCATCGAAGCAAAAGAGGGCGCCTAAAGAGAACATGCCCAGGGGTCTCCAGTCCCCTTGACCCACATACTCAGAATTTCCTTCCTCATCTCCCAGCACCTGCTGTCCTTTACCTGGTGATGGTCAAGGCTGAACCAGGGACCCCCTGAAGAACAAGCACATGCCTTCGGACTCCCAGGCCAAAATTATGACTGCGTGTTGTATGTACATTAGACATCATGCGCAGAATTTGTCTGATGCAGAACTTATCAGTGCGACACATTGCTGCTTTTTTAAAAAACGCAATGTCCTGGCCTTTAAAAGCTAAAAGTGGGCGTGTGTGTAAACCATGTGTGGTAATTCCAGGTGGAAGTTTAGGAGCAGGAGGCTGGCTGAAGCCACACTTCCACCATTCACACAAAGAGTTACTAGTTCCGTAGGGTAGACCTGTCAAGGTGCAGTAGAACAACAGCTAGGCCTCTGTCCCCAATCAGGGCCAGGAAACATGTTCAGTCTCAACCAGGGCAAGGACATTTTCCAGCCGGGCCCCTACGTAGTGGAATGACCTCCCGGAGCACAGCCGGGCCCTGCCGGAGTTGGCACAATTCTGCAGGGCCTGGAAGACCGGGCTCTTCCGCCAGGCTTTTGGTTGGGGCCAAAATTAACATCCGCCTACTTAACTAGCTACGCCACCCCACCCCCCCCATTCCACCTCTCCATTTATCTGTCTCTCTAGGCATCCCCACACCAGCCTGGCCTATTTGAAATAACCTCCGTAACTGCCTGGAGAAAGCGTTGCTGTCAATTTTTGATGTTTGTTGCCCACTTTTAAACTAAAACGTTATTGGTTTGATCATTGCATTTATATGTCACTTGCACACAGCCCTGAGCTGCCTCGCCGGGAGGGCGGTTTAGAAAGGCGGACGGACGGATGACAGACAGAGAGACAGAGGGATAGATACCCAAGTCCAGTAGCATTTCAGAGTGGGGGTAGGAGATTTCAAGAGTCAGAGCTTGCTAGCTCTGTGGAAGCACCCCCCGTTCAGCCGCATGGAGTGGAAAAGCCATCTGGCGTCCCAAGAAGGGACTTTTTACTCTTTCAATGAGATATAAGTGCTCTGGGTTTTTAGCAGCATCGGCCTGAACTATGCAAACCTCCAAAAAACGCACACACACACACAAATCCTCCGCCCAGTCAAATGCACGTGCATCCCTTTCGCTGGCATGAAATCTATTCCTGTTAGAGAATTTGGTTTCCTGTGCTGCAGGAATCTGAATTACCGCAGCCCAGAACTTGGAGTGAGCAGCTACGCAAGCTCGCCCCAGGGAGACAACAGTGAGTAATCTTGGCATGGGTAGCGTGCATAACCAAGGAGGAGAAGAATTCTGGAGGAAAAAAAAAATCGGAGGGTGTGTATGCGTGTGCATGTGGGGGGGGGGGAGCCCGTCCAGCTCTCCAGGAAAATGCCCGCCAAGGTGCACGATCCTCCAGCGCGGCTGCCTGCCTATGAGGCCTTGGGCCCAAGGAAAACACACAATGCGATCAAGGCCCAGCGACCATCCAAAAAGACTTGATGGGGAGTGTCTGCGAACAGCTGGGCCAAGCAGGGCCCTGGTTGAAAGAGAATCGGGAATGTGGAGTCCGTCTTGGCTCCTCCGGACCCTTGGATCCCTGCCACGCTTTGGAACAATCCGGCCCACAGCGAGGAAACCTCATGCCGTGCCGCTGTGCATGGGCGGGAACGGGCGGACGGACCCGTTTGATTTAGCGGAATGTGATGGGAAGGGAAGGGACCAATCTCATCGCCTGAATCATTCTTTGTGCACAAATGGTGGGAGGACCGAGGTGGCCTAGCTCAGGTACCCCCCAGCACCCCTTGCACGGAGGGGTTTGCTTCAGGGCCTTTAACGGGTGGATGTTCAACAGGCAAAGCTACCCCGTCGCTGTACTCCCACACTGGGAGATGGATCCAGATGGGTAGGCCTGTTAGTCAGTCTGGAGCAGCAAAAACTAGCAAGAGTCCAGGGGCACCCTTCAAGACACCTTCAGGTGATATGACCATATATGGTCATGTCAACCTGCCCCCCCCAAATGGCCCATGATGGGCCTGGAGGGGGTGGACGTGTCCAGAGCCCTGCTTCCCAACCATATTTTGGGATTTCTTGAAGCCTGAAGGATGTGTCAGGGGTTTCAAGGTACAAAAGTTGAGAAAGGTTGGGCTACGAACAGCGGACGGGCTCAAGAGCTGTTTCTCAAGAGGACTAGCTCCTTGCTGCCTTCGTTAAAGCAAGTGCATCCTCATTTTAGGGACAGGAAAGCTGGGCCACTGGGAGGTGGGGTGGCTTCATCTCCTCAGCCCAGGGCAACATCTCACCCCTGTCAGAATTCCCAATGAGCCTGCCGAATCCGAAAGGTTGGGAACCCCTGGTTTATCGCCGCACCTTGACTACCTCCCTTATCTTGGCCGAGCAACTGTGCAAACGCCCCAGCTGCCTAATTGCCCTCGATTGTGCAAAGCAACAAAACCCCTTGTTGACATTCATTCACTTCATGATTCCCCGGCTTTTCTCCCCGATCGGCACCCAAAATGACTTCACTCCGCTGCCCTCCTCTCCTCCGTTTTTCTCTCCTCCCTGGCGAAGGTGAGGCTGAGGGTGACCCACACCCCCCTCCCCAAAACCTCCAGGTATTTCTCAACCCAGGAGCTGAGAACCTACGTGCAATTCTCCCAGCCAGCCTGACGGAGGAAGTCCCCGACCGAACGGGGGAAAGAACAGAAAATGGCATGCAGAAAATGACATACCTTTGAGTTCAAGTCACTCCACGGCCATCCCACTGAGTCAAACTCTTTCCCACACTCTGCACGCCTGGATTGCAGTCCTTTCCCCAAACTCAAAACCAGACTTTGGGGGCAATACACGGCCCAGTGCAGCACGCCAGGATCTGAGACAGCTAGGTTCGAATCCCCCACTCTGCCACGGAAGCTTGTTGGGTGGCCTTAGGCCAGACACAGTCTCTCGGCCCCGCCTAATTCACAAAGTCTGAACCCAGGGGCACCTTGAAGGTCAACCAGGTTTAATTCTGGGTAGAAGCGTTTGTGTGCATAGAATCATTGTTGGAAAGGGCCATCCAGGCCATCTAGTCCCACCCCCTGCTCAAGGCAGGATCAGCCTCAAGCGCCCAGGAGAAGGATCTGTCCAGATGCTGCTCGAAGACCACCAGTGAGGGGAAGCTCCCCACCTCCTTAGGCAGCCCATTCCTCTGCTGAACAAGACTCCTAGAATCCTAGAGTGGGAAGGGGCCATGCAGGCCATCTAGTCCCACCCCCTGCTCAATGATGGATCAAGCATCCAGGATAAGGATCTGTCCAGCTGTTGCCAGAAGACCGCCAGTGAGGGGGAGCTCCCTACCTCCTTGGGCAGCCCATTCCACTGCTGAACTTTGTGTGTGTGTGTGTGGGGGGGGGTTCTGCCTGTATCTGACGAAATGTGCATGCAGGAACCTTATACCCATGAAATGTGAAAGTTTATGTCCAGAATTCAACCTTGTCCTGGGTCCTTCAAGGTACGTTGGGGGGATAAGTGGGATAGATAGAAGCACCCCATCCAATGACATGAATAAAACGGAGTTGTTTCTCTTGCCGGTCAGCATGGGGGTGACAGGGAAGGGGTGCTTTCAACAGGGCGACCTGCTTTGTCCAAGCCCAAGTCCCGACTCCCATTCACAAGGACCCTGGCTGCTTCCGCAGGCCGGCAAGCCAGGCGCTGCTGGAGAGAAAGTCCGAATTCAAATATGCTACACGAAAGCACCTTCCCCCTTTGTGCCCCCTTTTCCTACTCAGCTGCTGAAAGGTTTGGGTGATTCTCTGGGGCATCTCTTTGTGGCCACCACTTCTGGCAAATGAAACGGCAAGTTTTTCCAGGGCTTTCCCCCCACAGGAATGTGAGTGCATGGGAAGCACCAAACGGCTTCGGGCTGCACACAAATAGTTAACGCCCTGGGCTTCAGCTACTCATTTAGTGCCATGTGCCTCACATCAGGAGTAGAATACTAAAACCTGCTGTTTTGCCAGCTTTAAATCCAAACAAAATACTCCTCCCAAAGACCGTACCCAAAGCAGGTTTGGGAAGAGGTTCAGCGTCCTGCTAAAGCAGGTTTGGGGAAAGATACGGGGAGCTTCACCAATATGTGGACGACACCCAGCTGTTCCTGTTACTGGACCCTCCTGCGTCAACACCCCCAGCCGTCTGGCCTGATGCCTGGAGGCCACGGCAAAGCGGCTGAAGCAGAGTCGGCTGAAGTTGAATCCAGCCGAGATCTGGAGGTCCTCTGACCGGGTCAGCATTCAGAGAGACAGCTGGCACCCCTCCCGACTCTTGATGGGGCCCAGCTAGCACTCGTGTCTTCCATCAGTCGCCTGGGTGTGATTCTGGATGCCTCCCTTGCAATGCAGGCCCAGATCACGCGTGTGGCTCGCCTGGCATTTCCCCATCTGTACCAGGTACAACAGCTCATGCCCTCTCTCCCTGCAGGGTGGTCCATGCAATGGTCACCTACAGCAGGGGTGGTCAACCTGTGGTCCTCCAGATGTTCATGGACTACAATTCCCATGAGCCCCTGCCAGCAAACGCTGGCAGGGGCTCATGGGAATTGTAGTCCATGAACATCTGGAGGACCACAGGTTGACTACCCCTGACCTACAGGCCAGACTTCTGCAACTCGCTCTGTGCAGGGCTTCCCTTGAGACTGCTCCGGAAACTCCAACTGGTTCAGAATTCGGCAACGCGTGTCCTTACATGGAGCCGGGGGACGGCGTGCATGACAGTGCTCTCCCAGCGGCACTGGCTCCAAGCTGGAGACTGGATCAAGTTCAAGGTTTTGGTATTAGCCTCCCAAGCCCTAAACCAGGGGTGGCCAAGCGGTGGCTCTCCAGATGCCCGTGGACTACAACAACCATGAGCCAGTGCTGGCTTATGGTAATTGTAGTCCGTGGACATCTGGGGAGCCGCAGTTTGGCCACCCCGCCTTAACGGTCCCCCAAAGGTCATTAAGATCACCTGACCACAACCTGCTCAGTATCCCCGGCCAAAAAGAGGTAAAACTGGCCTGAGCCAGGGCTAGAGTCAGGGCCGTGATGGACCTTCAAGAACCACTGGTCCCATGGCCTCAAAACAAGAACTGGCCTGACCCCCCCCCCCAAAAAAAATCCTGAACTTCTGGGGGGTCTATGGAAACAGAATGTTTAATGATATTTATACATTGTTTTATTTATTTATTTAGTTTACCAATACAAATCTGAATAAAAAACTAAAACTCCAGCTCAATCCAATTTCCTTAAATCCTACTATCCTCCTTTATTCCAAGAGCAACCCCCCCCTCCAGCCCGGGAGACCTGTATTCCAGAAAGGCCCGGCTCGGAAGAGGGGTTACCATCCAGAAGAAAACCCAGAGTGGGGGCAGGCAGGGGTCCCGGGCGGATAAATGCAGCGCAGGCTGGGCCTCAACCAATGCCTGGGGGAAGAGCGCTGTTTTGCAGGCCCTTTGGAACCCGATCGATTGTTGTTACCTGCCCTGAGTGCTAAAGGTGGGTAGGTTATAAAACCAAGGATTTCTTTTTTTTAAAGCTTTCGTGTGCATGCACAGGAAAGGACATACCCCGCCTTCAACCTGTTGGTCTTCAAAGGTGCCAATGGGTTCAAAGCTTTGCTCCAAGTAGTTAAGGGTTAACTGGGCCCTTCTAGGAGGGGCAGGTAGATGCCGGGGCCTCTCCCCAGCCTCATTTCAATCCACTCGTCTACCTCCCCCCCCCACCCCCAGCTTTCAATTTGCTCCTATAACTGTACAAATAACCCCACTCCGAACCAACCCTCCACTCCAATGCCCCCCACCCATCTGAGCAAACACTCAAGGCTGGGTAAACTGGGGGGGGAAAGCCCCCTCCTCTCTTTGTTCTCCCCTGAGCCACCTGGCTGCCCCACCCTGGGCACACCTCTCCCCCCTTGCAAAGGCCCCCCTTCCCCCCCCAGCCCCTAGCAATCTGCCTGCTTCAGCAGTAGCGGCCTGGGGCGGTTGAAGGTGGGGGAGAAGGAAAGAGTTGCACAATCCGGCTTAGTCGGTTTCTGGCGTGACCCAGCCCTAGACAGATATGGGGGGAAAGGAGGGGGGGGGGAAAGAGGCCACGTTAACCCTCGGCGTGCTGCAGCGTTCCTACAACCCTTCCCTAAGGCAGGAACAAACTGCGACTCTCCGGGGGCGATTCAGAAACCGAGTTTGAAAGCAGTGGGGGTGCAAGTCCAAAGGAGGCCGTAAAATATGAACCGGGATCCGTGGGATAGGCAGCCCTCGGGGGGGGGGGCAGCCCCTCGGTCTGGCTAGGAAGACAGAGAGAGCTGTCCACACCTGTCCCAGTCTGGCTTGACTGTCAGGAGCACCCTCCCCAAGCCCCGCCCTTCTCCTCAAGCTCCACCCCCAAAGTCTCCAGGTATTTCACGACCTGGAGTTGGCCACCTTACTGACACTATTCCTGAGGCTGGGTTGGGCGAACTAAAAGACCCCCTGCCACTAGAAGACCAGGCTTTCCTTCTCCCCCCCTGCCATCTAGGGATGACCGCCTCCAGGGGGTCCTGGGAATGCTCTGGAATGATAGCTCATCTCTAGACTAGAGCTCAATCCCCCTGGGAAAAGACAGATGTCTTGGAGGGCAGACTCTGTGGCCCAGGACCCCGCCGAGGTCCTTGTCCTGCTCAGGCACCATCCCCAAACCCCCAGGAGCTTCCCTACCTGGATTTGGCAACCCTACGGCCATGCCCTCTCTCTCCAACCTCAATGAAACGCCCTCTTTCTTCCCTGCATGGTGCCACCGAGACTTTTCTTCCTCCTCCGGCCCCCCTCCCCAACTCAGCCCAGCCCTGCCCAGCCCAGGAACCTATACCGTGATGTGTAAATATGTGGAAGAGCCGAGCAGAGCATTCACTCCATATAGGATTGGTGCACGCCTGCCCCTGCCAAGTATAGAGACTGGCAACGCGCCAAGAACGTACACAGAATCCATGTCCTTCACAGGGGCATGGGAGGGGGGGAGAGGCTGGGATGTTTTTGGCGCATGCGGCTTGGACGCAAGGCACTCTCCTTCTGCCCCACTGCCTCCCCCAAGACGTGACAGGCAGGGAGCAGACCTCGGCCCCCCAGTTAGGACTCCGCATGGTGCCGTTTCGGTACTAAGCCACAGACCGGCCCGCTCATCTCCTACGATTGGGAAGCAAGGATAATTCAATAAGCGGAGGGGGGTGGGTGGGTAAAGCCCTGGCCCCACAGACACACGGGTCTCAGACTCACGCATTCTAGCAGGACTGCGCGGATCAGCCTCCGACACGGGTAAAAAGGAATTTATACACAGAGTGCTGAACGGCTGCCTCTCAAAACACAGCCTCTCCCTTTTAGTTTTTGCAGAAGGATATAGCGACGTTTGCACCTTTCCCTCCCAGGCTGACCCATTCCATTACATTTTTAATCCCACCTTTCCTTAGGGGAAAGCTTGGTGTCGTGGTTAAGAGCGGTGGTTTGTATACTGGAAGCTCAGGTTTGATTCCCCGGTCCTCCACATGCAGCCAGTTGGGTGACCTTGGGCTCCTCAGAGCCCTGGTAGGGCTGTTCGTACTGAGCTCTCTCGGCCTCAATCTACCTCCCACGGTGTCTGTAGTGGGGACAGGAAAGGGAAGGCAACTGGAAGCCACTTGGAGGCTACTTCTGGTAGAGAAAAGTGGGGTATAAACACCAGCTCTTCTAAAAAGCTCACGGTGGCATACATGAAAGCAATGCACCCAAGGTTATCCATCATGTTTCACGGCATAGTTATCTGAGCCCAGGTCTCCAAGATCCAAAACTCGAATCCACTGGGATCACAGGCCTTTCCAAAACCACACACAAGACTCCACATGCAGAGGTGAAAAATGGGTTATGAATTTCCTGCATTGTTTGGGCAGTTGGACTAGATTATTCTTGGGGCCCCTTCTAGCTCTCTGTTTCTATGATTTATGTTTCTAAAGTGTGGGTCCTGTGACGCTATTAAAGCAAGGAAACCAACGTTTCTGTTTGTGCCAGGATTTATTTTAACTCACTTTCTTGTTTATTTGTACCCTAAGCGAGACTAGAACCTTTGATCTCTCTCCTCATCCATTATCAGTTCTTCATGCAGAGAACTACGCTCGACATATTTATGCACTGGATTCAAACCAGATCATTCTTTGCCTCAATTCCTCCTTGGTCCCGTTTCAGTAATCATCCTTCTAAAGTATTCCCGAATTGCTTTCCCTTCCACATATTTGAGAACGTGAGCTCCGACACACACAAAACCTACGCTGAAATAAATGGCCATCAAAGCCCTGTGCCAAGATGGCAAAAGGAGGTGTGCGGTATCACAACAGTGGTCTGCCCAAGTCCGCCATCTTGTTGAGCACTATGGCCAAGCAGGTGTCCCTGTGAGGCCCACGGCAGAATCTGCAAATCGGCAATAGTCAATCAGAACCCTTGCTGGGCAAAAGCCCTACCTGGCTCCGCCCACTTCCTAAAACCACTTGGCGGGTGACAGAAAAGGTGGGCACCACGTTGAAGATTTATAAACCTCCTTCATGGCCCTCCCTTCCAAGTTGTAAACCAGCTTTTTGCAATCTTTTGACCGTGGAGGAGCTCCTGAATAATGTTTCAGACTCCGAGGAGCCCTGGAAGTGATGTCAGCTGGTCACGTCCCGGAAGTGACATCACTACCTGCATCCTCAGCCCTCCCCTTTTGCTTCCTCCTCTGCCTTTACTTCTACTAAGGTGGCTCTGGAAAGAAGAGCAGGAGCTGAAAAGACAGCCCAGACTCTCCCCCACTTCAGAGCTCCTGTGGACCCCCTTCGGAACTCCCACAGACCCTCAGGGACCATGGAGCCCTGGTTGGGAATCCCTGCTTCAAACTAAAAATCTACTTTCCTATAAGGGAAGTACTCTATCCCTTGCTCATTTCCGATGCCCTTTTATAAGTCTCCCCCAGTGCAACAACCTCCTTTTGGAGAGTTGTCGAGTGGAAATAGAGGCAGTAGTCCAAAGTCAGCCATTGAGGGCGTCATAATATTGGACGTTTTGCCCAGAATCCATTTCATACTAATCTTTAGAACAAGATTTGCCCTTGTCGCTGTTGCCACACACCAAATTGAGATTTTCATCTAGCTAGGCAGCATTCGTCTTCCCGCCGCCACTGCACGAAGAGTCGAAATTTTCATCCCGCTATCCCCCATGACTCTGAGAGATCTTTCCTGGTCAGTCACCCCCACTGAGTCATATTTAAAGTCCTGATTTTACATCTGCGTTTACGGGTGGAGAAGGGCCGTGGCTCCATGGCAGAACATTTCCTTGGCGTGCAGGTGGTCCGAGATTCAATCCCCGACCCCTCCGGGGCAAGGATCAGGTGGGAAAGATCTCTGCCTGAAACCGCGGGGAGTCGCTACCAGCGTGGGTCGAAAATATTGACTTTGACAGACTGAGGGTCTGCTTCAACACAGGGAAGTTTCACGTTGGGGGTCCCAGGATCCCTGGCCCCATTGCTCACCACTGCCACGGGCTGCTTCACCCGGACTAATGATCACACTAGCGAGGCTGCACGTATCACCTGTACCCTTCACTCCGGCCCTGCGGCAAGCAGGCAAGTCAAAATTTCCATCTCTCTGCATTCCTGAGGATCGAGTCTCCTGCTACCTAGAGGTCAATTCCTCCAACCCCGGAGGAGTATCCTTGACTCAGGGGGATATCAGTTCGCCATCAGAGGAACAGGTTCGCTGCATGGGAGCATTTCCCCTGTGCTGCAGCCCGACGCTCTCTTATCCCAGGACTGGTGTTCTCCCTGACTGCGGGAGACGCCATTCAAGACAGAAACCACTTCTGGTCCCTGGAAATGTTCTCTCTGACTCTTCAGCTCCTCCAAGTTGGCAACTTTGGGCTCTGAAGGGATGCATTTATTCCCTGGGAGTCGTGACTTCATTGCACCAACCATGCATCATCAGTGTTCATTCATTCGTTTGTTCGTTCACTCATATACCTCCCCTCCCATGTAGCTCAACATGCCTTTCCACCAATAAAACATTGCTATTATAAACCTTAAGAACAATAACTTAATCAGAATATTAAAATCTCAACGTCTCAGTACCACCAAGCAGTTTTCCAGTCCACCTGTCAGAGGACATTCTCCATTTGGGGGGGGGGGTTGTCTCGGGGAGTGCATTTGATGTTATTGGGATCACTGGCCCAACCAAAGGCTTGGCGGAAGAGCTGCGTCTTGCAGGCCCTGCGGAACATCCAAAACTTCTGTCGACCGGGCAGATAATCTTACAGGTGACGCTGTTTACTACTACGGATAGCCCCCAAATCAACCTCTGGGCTTTCTACCTTTCACGAATGGTTTTGCCTTTTAATGCCGTTTTAACGTAAAGTTAAATCGCTTGGTCTGGAATGATCCCGTAAAAAGCAGAAAAGTTTTCTAGTGCTCGGCTTTCCTGCCCGATTGCCAAACTCTCCCAGTGGCCGAATTTGCTCACTTGCACCGTTGTGTGACTCCGGGCTCCTTACCTCACACATCAGAGGCCTGGTCTCTGAGGGGCTACCTCTGGGTCAGATGCCAGCCCTAAAATATATACGGTGACGGCAAAGATCTCCACCCTCCCGTTACAGCCTAAGGAGGTTGTGGGGGGGGGGGGGAACCTTGCAGTTAAAAAGCTCGTAAAACGGTTCGTGCAACAACTCATAAAAATTGGGTTGTTGGGTGTTCAAGTGCAACATCCACATGGTCAAGTCTTGTGTTATTAAGGCGGCTACAATTCAGCTGCGGGACGGGACTGTTTCTGCAACTGCAGGGACCGTGCCAGTTTGCCTGCATCCAAGAGCCAGGCGGTACTACTCAGATATGAATAAGCAGCACTGTGGTCATGACCTCACCCCAGCCACGGGTTCGCTAGGTGGCCTCATAAAAGCCGCCCTCTCTTCCGGCTCGTTCTCTTCATCTCCATCCTCTGTGGGTTCATAAATCGAATGCGTTTCTCTTATACGGGTTGTTGTAGGGCAGGGATGGCCAAACTGGGGCTCTCCAGAGGCCCGTGGACTACAATTCCCATGAGTCCCTGCCAGTCTGGCCGCCCCTCTTGTAGGGATTGCAAAGCAGAGAATGTAAGAGGAGCACTCGGAACCCTCCCCAAAGTGCTAGATAAATGTTCTATTGTTACTGCTAGCTTTGAACACTTTCAAAAGTGCTAGATAAATGTTCTATTATTAGGACTAGTTTACGTTTGCATAATTTATTCAGCTCTGGCAAATCATGGAAAACAAGCAAGCTGCTATGGAAGACTGAACAATGTTATCTTCCCAAGATCTTAACGATACTCTTTACACCCCAGGTCAGGAGCTGGATATTTTGATAACTCACTTGGTGCAGGTTTTACTGTTTCCCTTCTCAGAGCATCTAAAGCAGGGGTCGTCAAATTGCGGCCCTCCAGATGCCCATGGACTACAATTCCCATGAGCCCCTGCCAGCATTTGCTGGCAGGGGCTCATGGGAATTGTAGTCCATGGACATCTGGAGGGCCGCAGTTTGACGACCCTTGATTTAAAGGGACTGGACTTATGGCTTTGAAAGACCATACTAAAGAGTCTCCTATGGCAACGGATGCTACTCTTGCCTTACACCTCTTTGACCTACAAGTTAGCCATTGCTAAACACCAAATCCAAAAGGGCCAAATTTAGCCCAGCAACCTCCAGCTACTGATCTTTTGCAAGCCGCCTTGGTAAGGGCAAAAATCTAATCAATCAATCGAATAAAATATCTTTGGATCAGTAACGGTTAGGAAGCCGGCTTCCCCGACAAACAGATACAGATCACTCCGATACTAATGTTTACACCCAAGGTGGCCAAACTGTGGCTCTCCAGATGTCCACGGACTACAACTCCCACGAGCCCCTGCCTGCACTGACCCCCTGCTCATGGGAACTGTAGTCCGTGGACATCTGGAGAGCCAGAGTTTTGGCCACCCCTTTGATACACCATTTCTCTGCACCCAGGCATCACTGTTTACACCTGTCCCAAAGCAAGAAGAATCTCATCACCAAGAGGAAATGAGGCAGCCTAACTGGTAAGCGACACATTTTGAGGACGAAGGCCCGACGAACCGTCCAAATTAGAAGGTTACGTTTGACGGAGGAACAAAATTATTTTATTTCTTGTCACCATTATAGACTGCCCCCATATCGGACCCGCCACATTCAAAATAGGAGGAGAGAGGAATATAGCCACCTTCTGCAGTGCATGACGCAGTCTGCTGCTTTCACACATAAACAGTTCTGAGCATCTAATGGACACAGATGCTGGTTCTGGGAGTAGAAAGGGCATCCAACACATCTGACTTATGCGGTTTTCAAGGCAAGAGATGCCCAGAGGTCGTTTGCCAGATCTTGATGACCCTTGGTGGTCCTCCTGTCTGAATAGTAGCCAGGGCCGACCCGGCTTAGATTCCGAGATCTGTTGAGATCCAAAAATCTGCCTGATTCCGAGATCTGCCTGAGCTACTCAGGACAAGGCAGCATTCACACCTAAAACATGAGAACAGAAACTCACACTCGTAAGAGAGACTTGATCCAAGTTCACAAAGCCTCTATGCGAGATTCTTTTTTCACTGTTCAAAATCCACCCGTCAGGCTCACAGCTTCCACTTGGTTCCTTGCCCGAGTGGCCGATCTGAATTCGGTTCTCTCTTGACGGATCTCACACGGTTGAAGTGATCGGGGGCTCGCTGCAGAGAGAACCGGGTTCTAATCTCCGCTCAGTTATTAAGCGAACACAGGGCCGCTTGCTCGGGGCTCTCGGCCTTGCCTACCTTACAGGGTGGCTGCGAGGTTAACGTGGAAGAGAGGAGACGCATGTGCAGAACTCTGAACTCCTAGCATGGTAAAAAACTGATATGAGAGGCGGTGCTTTTGCAAGGGGGTGGCCACAGAACCCAAGATTCTCAGCTTGTTTTTCCTGGTCCTTCTTAGCCAGGACTTTGCTCCTCTTCTGGAACAACTGGGGCAGAATGGGTGGGTGGAGGAAGCTGCTTATGAGGACCGGCAGGAAGGAGGGAGGGGGACACACACACGACAAAGTGACAGGGTGTACTCTTGGAATTGCCTGCGTGCAGCAACGGAACCCCAACTCACACAACGATCTAGACAGATGGAGTCTCTCTGCCCAGCTGATTACCACCTGCACCACCTGATCGGCAAGGACAAATTAGAAGGAATTAGCGGGGTTTAGCTAATCCCGTGCCGACAATAAGGGGTAATTAACCACCCATCGGCCAGCCGGATAGGAACTGGCTCAGCTGATGGGGTGGGCGGGGGGGGGGGTGTACACGCAGACCCAAAGCACGCAAACTTCCTCACACGCACAGTGATCACGTACGACCCGACATGTCCCGCTCCGTTGGAGGGCACAGACCCTAGGCCAGGCACAAGGCGGAGGCTGGTGCCCCGTGGAGGAACAAAGTTATCCGGAAATCTACCCCCCAATATTGATATTTTAACAGCCTTGCATCCGTAAATAAGATTTGGACCACCCCAAAATGATACATCTCCATGCTCTGGAGATTACGCACCCGACAGAATTCAATTCAACCCAGGTCCCTCCAAACTGCGGCCCTCCAGATGTCCATGGGCTACAATTCCCATGAGCCCCTGCCAGCGAACGCTGGCAGGGGGCTCCTGGGAATTGTAGTCCATGGACATCTGGAGGGCCGCAGTTTGACTACCCCTGTGTAAGGGATATGGGTGCGAATGAACCTGAATCTTGACCGAAAAACCCTTGTGGCCCTTCTTTCCTTATAGGTTCTTGGGGACTCAGCCAACCTGGTGCAGATGTAGGGGACACTTGGGTGAGTATAGGGTTCAGACAAGATAGGGAAATTATTTCTGCCTCCAGAATCTGATTTTTTACACGTAAATTATTGTTATTTAGAGATTGATATCATGTTTCTCTCCCCAGTGGGGACCTAAAGCAGCTCACAATACAGTTCTCCTTTCCTCAAGGTTGTCCTTTCGGTGCCAGCCCTGCGAAGTAGGCTAGGCCGATGGCGTGCGACAGGCCCAAGGTCAACCAGCAAATGTCCATGGCAGAGAGGGGATTACCCGCATCTGAATTTAGGGTCCTGTGTTGGGGGGGGGGGGTTAGGGTTGACAAAGGAGTTCGGGTGCCGATTCAGGTGAGGGGAGAAGAACTGGGAATACTCTCCATCTGTGAACAATAGCTGACTTGGGAGGGAAGGGCCGCTGACTTCCCTAAGGACCTCTGCTAGAGGTTGCTGGATCCTCGGCGCCCACTGTTGGGGGGAGGGTCCTACCCTCCTTCCCCACCAGCTGGCAGGGGCTCGTGGTCACTGCAGTCCATGGACATCTGGAGAACCACAATTTGGGACCCCCCCCCTTTTTTTTTGCTAATCAGCAGAGCGCAAAGCATACAGAATTCGAGCCAGGCAGGTGGAAGAGAGACTTGCTGGAATGCTTGTGCACAAGGGGGAAAAGCCTTGCTGACTGGAGCAAAAGCTCACACACCCCCTAAGGCCTCCACGCTCTGTCCCCCCTCTCCTCCCCCCCAGCCTCCAGCTCCTCCAGCAAGCGAGGGGTGGCAGGCAGCCAGGCCCAGGGAGCACCCTGCCCCACCTTGGAAGATGTTTAATTAAGCCTAAGTGCTAGCGCGGGGAAGGGGGGGGGAGCTGGCGGAGAAGCGGGCAGCCAATGCAGCACGACCTGCCACCAGAGCTTTCCCGCGTCAACCTGAGCCGAGGCCAGCTGGTCCCCCGTCCTGCACGCCCTGGCTGAGTTAGCCAGCGTCCAGCGCCTGGCCTGAGGAGGGAGCACAGCCTCGGAGCCGCACAGGGAAGGAAGGAAGGGCTTATGGAGTCAGTTAATTGGCACCCGTTTGCCCTTCTTTCACCCAAGGGCACACTTCCAACCCAAATATCCGTGGGCAGGATAAACAGACCGAGTTCAAAGCTTTCTTTCAATTAAAAACAGCAACAGCGGCGCTTCCTCTTGCTAATTTCTTAATGGGGGCAGGGCTGAATCGAGCAGCTTGGTCCGAGGGGAGGAATCCACCTGTCTCCTTACAAGATGGCGGTTTTAACGCCGGGCAACAACCGCTGGGATGCCCTCCTACACAGGCTTCATGCGCAATCGCTCAAGGATAGATGTCAACAGGGCCTGTCTGTGCCGGAGAAACTTCGGGAAGATGGTCACGTCTCCCCGGGTCACCTCGGAAAGCACCCAGCACGTGCTCAGGGGACTGATTCAGATTCAAGCTTTATCACAGTCGTTCAGACCAAGTTAATACATAAAAGACCAAAAGAATATGGTCGTTTGATAGAATACAGATTTAAAACAGATCATAAAATAGAGCTTAAAATTATGCTACTTTAGAGCAGGGGTAGTCAAACTGCGGCCCTCCAGATGTCCATGGACTACAATTCCCAGGAGCCCCTGCCAGCATTCGCTGGCAGGGGCTCCTGGGAATTGTAGTCCATGGACATCTGGAGGGCCGCAGTTTGACTACCCCTGCTTTGGAGCATGGGATTTTTATGGCGGCGGCACAAAACTTAGCCAGCTGGGTTGTCACCTGGGGGGACTCATCACTTAGCAGCCTGTTCTGGCAACTTTTTAAGGAGTGGTTCAATCAAGTTGCTACGAGTGTCTACCTCAGAGGTAGTCAAACTGCGGCCCTCCAGATGTCCATGGACTACAATTCCCATGAGCCCCTGCCAGCGAACTCTGGCAGGGGGTCATGGGAATTGTAGTCCATGGACATCTGGAGGGCCGCAGTTTGACTACCCCTGGTCTACATAAGCAGGGCAGTGGAACAATATATGCTCCCTTCTATCAATTTCGCCACTCCCACAAAAACACTGTCTCAGTGTAAGGGGAATGTTCTCGTAGCGACCCTCTACAAGAGCTGAAGGCAGGATGGAGAATCTTGCAAGGGTAAATGCCCTTCTTTGCTTACTTATTACCAGCTGGGACAGATCATTGGCAGGGGCCAGAACATATCTTGTTTTAACCGGGGCCCAAAAAGTTGGCGCTTTGCTCAGGTCCAGTTGACGTCGATTGTCTCGTAGCCGCTGCTTAACTAATGATGCAGCTTGATCATGTTCTTAAAACCAGGTGACTGCCTGGTCATAAGAACATCTGGAGAGCTCTGCTGGACCAGACCAGGAGCTCTCTTAGCCCAGCGTCCTGTCTCACACGGCAGTCAAAACAACTGCTGCGGAGAACTGAACAAAGGGGGCCTAGCAGCCGAGGCCTTAGAAGCATAGAATTGTTTAGCTGGAAGAGGCCATAAAGGCCACCTAGTCCAACCCTCTGCTCAATGCAGGATCAGCCTAAAGCATTCAAGATAAGGATCTGCCTCCTTGGGCAGCCCATTCCACTTCTGAACTACTCGACTGTGAATTTTTTTCCTCCTGATATCTCGCCAGTGCCATTCTATATGTAGTTTAAACCAGGGGTAGTCAACCTGTGGTCCTGCAGATGTCCATGGACTACAATTCCCATGAGCCCCTGCCAGCTGGCAGGGGCTCATGGGAATTGTAGTCCATGGACATCTGCAGGACCACAGGTTGACTACCCCTGGTTTAAACCCCTTACCGTGGGTCTTATCCTCTGCTGCTAACAGGAACCGCACCCTGCCCTTCTCCAAGTGACTTAAAGAAAGCAATCTCAACCTCCTCTTCTCCAGGCTGAACATTCCCAAGTCCCTCAGCCTATGATCCAAAAGCCTCACATGACGCTCTCTGGGGCGATCCGTTCGCCTCAGTCGCAATCCAGATTTGAACTCGGAGACGGAACAGGAAGAGACCCCAGGCCTGCTGTGGAAACATGTCCCAGGAGTTTTCCTAGCTTGCCCTCAGCCCCTCTGCCGAACGTTCACGCAGGCGAAACAATGCCACTTGAATTCATCCCCCGCGACCATTTGCGGATGGATTTTTATTTATTAATTTATATTTTATGCTACCCTGGTGCTCTGTGCAATGCAGAACCCATCCTGAAATTTTGGGGAAGCAGAACACCTTCATTCCCTATTCCTCTGAGCCCCTTCCCAGAATACCTTTGCGTCCCTAACCCTCAAACCGTCTCTGGTCACAAGCAAAATGGACGTTTTCCAAGCAGACGGAGGTTACAAGGAGCCATGCCGATCCAAGGCTAAATCCAAGGGCAAAAGCCAATGGTTTTTGAGACCTTAAAGACAACTCAGGCACTCTGCTTAGGAACTGGGCCACGGGATTCTTTAGACTGTTATAAGCTGAAACTGTCGATGTTTCCTCTACTGTTACGCTCAAAGAGTTACAAATTCAAACTGTTATTGTGTTCTGCATTCTATGTACTCTGAGCTGCAAACCAAACTTTGCAAGCTACAAGGGTTTACTGTGAGCCGCCCGCCTTGAGCCGTAAGGGCGGGTGATATAGACCTGTAACAACTAAATCAATTCTGCAGACACTACATCGGTTACTGCCAATGGACACGGGTGCTTTCAGGATGGACTCTCCTGCCGTGACAGATGTGTAATCTGATCGCAGCCTGGTTTTTGAAGATGCCACCTTGCAAACAGGTAAAATCAGCATCTGCCCATTAACACCCAAATTATGGGACAGGCTGTCGGCTGTCGGGAAAACCCTCAGGCAATGATAATTTCACACAATGTGCAAAATAGACTAGTTGGGGGGGGATTCTTATAAAGGGAGCAGAACTATAGTATAATGCAGGTTTGGTCAAACTGTGTCCTTCCAGATGTCCATGGACTACAATTCCCATGAGCCCTTGCCAGCATTCGCCTCAATTCCCAACCATGTTGCATTGTTTTGATTTATTAAGACGCCCCGAGCTGACTTGCTTTATATATAAAGGATAAATTTTATCTACAAGGATCGTTTTGATGTCTCTCCCATTCCTTCAATCCCAACCTTACTGCTTTACTTTGTGGCACTAAGAATCCTGTCTGAGAGACCTGAATTGTCTCATTATTCTGTTTTACTAAGAATCTTGGCTGTTAGAGGCTGACGCCATGATTGTCCTTTGTAATCTGTTGGCTGATTGACCAAATGGTTCTTATCGTAGTTGCAATTTCCCATTGAGAAAGGTGGGCTTTGGGGGGAGCTAATGATAACAGGGCTTTTTTATCAGAGTCCAGTAGCGCCTTTAAGACCAACAAAGATTTATTCTTTGTTGGTCTTCAAGGTGCCCCTGGACTCTGATTTTACTGCGCTACTTCAGACCAACATGGCTACTCATTTGAATCTATCCTTACGGAGGGCTTTTTTAGACCAACCAAACTGACCAAAACTGTGCCCAAGCTTTCAAGTTCTTTAAAATTCTGGCTGGATGCTTTCATTTAAAATATATATATATATTCTTCATTTGTGAGGGGCCCCCAAACAACTTCAGGTAATATCATTTTATCTTCGCACACCTTCTTCAACGTTCTACGCAGAATGCTTACAAAAGGAACGAAGACCAGTGGCCTAAAATGTATTTTCTCACTCCCCTTTCCCCTCTTTCCTCCTCTCTTCTAGCAACTAGCCTGATTAACAGTGCTGGAGAACTCACAAGCTCCCAGACTGTTTCCCCCAATTTTGGTTCATCTGAATCAACACGTTCCTTCTTTGAAGCTGTAGATTGTCTCACATACAATCTTCGCACTACACATTCTGAGGGAACAAAACCTTGTCTTGGGTGTGTGTGTGTGTGTATGTGGGAATCGCTTGTCACAAAAGAGACGGCGTTTTAAATTAAGTATTTTTCTTCCTGTTTCCCCAAATGTCTGTTTTTCCCATTAGAAAAATGGGGAGGGGGGGTAAACTCCTTGGGGATGGGAAGTCCTTTTCCCCAGAATTTTCCACGATGACCCCTGGCCTTCATACTGCTTTTGTGTGAGTGGCTATTTTTCCAGTTCCCTCGTGTGTTCAGGATCACAATTTTGATTTTTTTGATTTAAAAAGTTACAGTCTACCATCAGTTCTAAGCCCATCACAAACGTACACCTCCTGAGATATATAGATCTAACAAGGAATTTGACACCAAAGGGCACGCTAGTCAAACTGCAGCCCCTCCAGATGTCCATGGACTACAATTCCCATGAGCCCCTGGCAGGGGCTCATGGGAATTGTAGCCCATGGACATCTGGAGGACCACAGGTTGACTACCCCTGCCAAAGAGCCTTGCACTGCACCATGACGAAGATTTTTTTCCGGCTATTTCAAACAGACGACACAGCCAATTCACAGATAGGTAGATTTCAATTTACGGAGTATGTAAAATATTCAGCGCCTCCAAATTGGGAATGGAAGAGCGGTCAGCGCTTGGCAGATGTGAAGGTCAGTGTGAGTTGCAGGCTTCTTTCAACACAGACATGGCGTATGGCTAGAATGCTTAATTTCAGGCCCCGCTGGAAATTCCACACAGGTCCAAAATACTATTTGTGAAAAACTGGGGGGTTTTAAATAGTAAGTCTTCCAAGTACACACTGGTCACCTATTATAAACCATACAGGCAACCTAATCGTATGTAACGTTTAAATATGTGATCGGTTCCTCCAATAGCTTAGTGATGCCAGTTCTCAGAAATATAACGACTTTCCCCTATAAAATATAGGGGAAATAGAATGACTTTCCCCTATAAAACCCTCTCAACGTCACCAGAAATGTCATTTCCCCACGTTTTTCTAACCTCTGATTCTCTTGACCATGATAAATACAGAAAGTAAACCTTTACAGTTGCCAGTTCATGCCTTCCACAACTGTACACTGCTTTAACAGCCTTGTACCTGGTTTGTAGGCCACACACCCCAGAGTAGGGAGCCCGTCCCTAAAATCTGTCCTTTCCAAGAAATGCTAGCTATTGTCCGCTCCTTGCAAACCCAGAAGCAAAAAGTAGTGCGCAGATGAAACCAGCAGCTGCAGTAATAGGGCTTGATTACAGTTCAACTTTGCAAGAGTGTAGGCAAGGGATGGGGGTGGGGGAATTAGACTTAAGGCCAACCACCTCAAGAACACAACAGAAGCCCTGTTGGGTCAGGCCAATGGCCCATCTAGTCCAACACTCTGTGTCACAAAGTGGCCAAAACGGAGTGTGCCATCTAGACCTTGGGGCTAAGAGCCACGGATGGACCTCTGCTCCTTATGTTTATCTAATCCCGTCTTGAAGCCAGAGACAGTTCATCCTAGTTGCACACATGGCATGTGCTACAAGCCATGTGTTTCCAGGGCCCCCCTGCAGAGCTGTGAGGTTAGGGGACCTTCTCTCTGTGATTGTTAGGGGGGTCTTCACACTTATGTGCCTTGTGGACCGCAAGAACAAAAACGAAGACGCCGTCAGTTCATTCCAAAGTTCCAACTATTCCTGCAAAGAGTGCCCCATTGTTACAGCACATTGTAACAGCCCTGGTCATGCTCTGCTGAGGCCCCATGAGTCCTTAAACCGGTTCTGGTGCTAGAGCCCCCCAACCTTTAACCCAGGCCTTCTCAACCAGGGTTTCGTGAAACCCTGGGGTTTCTTGACAGTCCTGGAAGGGTTTCCCGCATGGGCGGGAGTTCATTCATTTTGTAATATATTTTTTACAATCTGTTAAAACATTTATTGGGTGATATGGCCATATATGGTCATGTTGACCCACCCATCCCTCCCCGGATGGCCAATGATGGGCCTGGAGGGGGTGGGAAGGGGAGGGGCTTGGGGTGGGCGTGTCCACAGCTCTGCTTCCCAACCATTTTCTGCACAATCATACCACTTCTGGGATTTCTCAAAGCCTCGAGAACATTTCAGGAGTTTCTTAAGGCTAAAAATCTGAGAATGGCTGCTTTAAGCCGAGTCTGCTTGAAGCCCTTGATGCTCATAGCTGCCACCACTTCCTGCGGCGGTGAATTCTGTGCGTTAATTACTCCTTGGGTGAAGAAGTGCATCCTTTGATCTGCTCATTAATTCCACTGAGTGCCCATGAGTTCTCATATTGTTCTGCCTTTTGTACCCCGCACAGAATTTTGGAAATCTCTATCGTGTCTCCTCTCGATTGTCGTTTCTCCAAGCAAAACAGCCCTGACATCTCTAACCTTTCTTTGTCGGGAAAGTGTCCCATCCTCTCAATCTTTCTAGTGACCCTTACCCAAACCTTTATTTTTTGAGGTGTGGTGAGAATATTCCAAATATTCCGCACCACAGATTTATTCAGGGGTGTTAGGGTACTGGCTGATTGGTTTTCAGTCCCCATTTTTATCGCAGGCGCAATAATTTATTGCACCCCACCCGTTGTACACCGGTCTCTGGGCACTGTCACGTTTACGGGAAATCCTTTTGCAGGTTTGACCACCTTCGCTACTAAGCTAACCCACGAGCAGCCCTATGATCAGCTTCCATGGTTAAAAAAAAAAAAAGTGGGGGGAAGGGAAGACACATAACTCCAGAGAAATCCAGCAGCAGGGAGTTAAGGAGGGTGTTAAAAAAAGAGAGAGAGAGAGTAAGCAAATTTGCGGTTTGCAATACACTCACATTTGCCACGTACATTTTAGTCTGCTCGCAGAGTCACAAAGGGCGGGTGAGAAGCCGTGCAAAGAAAAATTTGAACTCGAGACGCCAAATTCAAAACACATCTCTACGCGCATGCCTGTGGTGGGAGCAAATCTAGAACAGGCGCTAGCCCATAAAGATGTCCACTAGCCCAATGGGGCCATGGCTCACAGAAGGAAAAACATCCCCTTCCATTTCGAGGAAAAGGCTTCTTTGCCCAGTTGCTCAAGGTGATTCTCGTGTCAAAGGGCTATTTACGCTCTGTTAAGGTGCAGACGGATACATGCACGCCCAGTCAATCTGTGCAGGCTGGTTATTTCCAATGCCTTCCCAAATTCCTCCCCGAAGACACAATGTACTCAAGACCAGAGGTCCCCAACAAGGTGCCCATGAGCGCCATGAAAGTTGCCAACCCCTTCTCTGTTGCCTGCCAAGTGTTTTTAGGAAGTGGGCGGAGACAGGTAGGACATTTATCCAAAAAGTTTTCTGATTGGCTGTGCAGGATTTCTTTTTTTAATGTTGCTTTGGCAGCAGCTGCCGCCACAGTACCTGGGGCCTGGGAATCCCCTGGAATGACATCTCACCTCTATCCTACAGAGATCAGTTCCCCTGGAGAAAAGGGCTGGCCTTGGAGGGGGGACTCTGTGGCCCTGGACCCCACAGAGGTCCCCGGCTTAACCCCCACATCTCCAGGAGTTCCCCAACTTGTTTCTGGCTACCCTTCTGCCCCATTCCTCATCAGAGGCCAGCAGGGACCCAGCAACCCTGCTTGGCCAAGAGATCTGACTTATTCCACGTATACAATGCCTGAAACTTGCTCTGAGAAGTAGAACAGTTTCCAACTGCCCAATGTATGTGTGTGTGTGTGTGTGTGTGTACACACGTGCCTTAATTCTCACTGGTACGCAAGTGGCACTCCCAAGACTTATCACAGCTGTAACCACAAATTTCATAGTATTCGATATGGTTTATCTTGCTCTTGTTCACCACCGTCAGGGGCGTCCCTCTTCCATAATCCCAGAACTGAATTCAACAGCCACAAGGTGCACAGAATTTGGCCTCCTCCTGAGAATTTCAGCTCTTTTTTTTTTAAGACAACGAAATGGTAATACACACACGGAAGAATGTATGCAAACAATACATCCTGCAAAATAAATCCTGCAGGTACAGAAGAATTCCTATATTCCACCCAGAGGGATACTTAGAGGCAACCTCGATTCTGTTTCCCAGAGACCTTGAGCTCTGTTTGAAAGTTAGTCGCACGCAATTATTATTATACAACTGAAGAAGTCTAACAACGAAACTAGATATGATACTAGTCTTTGGTCGTTTCGAGGATGATTACCAAAGATTCTGAACACAAGAACTTTTCTTCCATGCTTAATGTCGACCTCATTTTTTAAAAAAGAAATCTTCGAGCCCTCAGGTTGCAAAGGTACTTTGAAAATACCGCCAACGTGCAATTTAATTTCAGATTTGAGTCAGCATGGTGGGGTGGTTTGCGGAGGAACTATGGTATCTTGCAATTTCAATGTGATGCCTTTGAGCTCTGTTTCACCCCTTTTACCATCACATCTCGCTATCTTGTGGGTCTTAAAGCAGCCACTGGACTCAAACTTCTACCGCTAATAAGCCATATCTGTGGGTGCCATTTTGCCTACTGAAACAGCTAGACAGAAGAACTTCTGCAGAGTAATCAGCACTTTGTGCAGGAACGGACATGTAGATTACAAGCAAAGCACATGTGAAGCATTCCCCCCCATTCTAGAAACAGCATTCCATACATTTAGTGACTATCGAAGAGGTAAGTTGGCTTTGAATCACACACAGATTTGCATATGCATTCCCTTGGAAGACAGGCTCACATATTCATGGGTTTTACCTGCTGTTTAAAAACAACAAAGAAACCACCACCTCGCAGAAAGGCCAAAACATTTTTTAAAGATTTGTGGCAGATCGCACCTCCCCGTGGAGTCCAAACACAGATGGGGGTGGAGAACAGAGGGCCACTGTTGACCCAAGTTGACTTTGGTCCAGGGACTTGCAAGAAACACACCGATGGGTACGGAGGAACTGAGATCTTAGTGGCAAGGTGCACAGTACATCTTTTTGAGACCTAACAGTTGTCATGTGTGGGAGGGGCACAGCCACCCACAACGTAGACTCCAGGGGGTACTGAGGCTAACCACAAACTATTAGGAGGTACCAAGCCAGGAGTCCTAAAATGAGCTCAGCTATTTTCCAAGGACGCTCCCTGTAGACACAAAGCCACCTGGCCTCTTCTGGAGCAACGTCTGCTTCAATGAGGTGGAGATTGGCTCCGTGTTTTGGGGAAGATGGATGTGGGCATCAAGAAACACACCCTGGCAGAGATCTGTGTCCTAGTTGGATCTCTCAAATGGGTGACCCAATGTAAGGGGAAATCAATGGTGCAGGGGGCTCAAGCCATGCTTTTAAAAATCCACGCTGTCAATCAAACCTCAAACAGCCAATCAGAAGCCTGGCTGAGCAAAAGCGACACTTTCATAAAACAGCGGCCAGATATCAGGAAGGGTGTCACTGGGCCCTGCATGGCCCACTTCTTCTTTGGGAATAAAAGTCGATACAGTCCCCTGATCAATCCGATACTGCCTCCCTTGCCCATCCTTCAACCTTTTGAAAGAGCCAGTTTGGTGTAGTGGTTAGGAGTGCGGACTTCTAATCTGGCATGCCGGGTTCGATTCCGCGCTCCCCCACATGCAACCAGCTGGGTGACCTTGGGCTCGCCACGGCGCTGATAAAATTGTTCTGACCGGGCAGTGATATCAGCGCTCTCTCAGCCTCACCCACCCCACGGGGTGTCTGTTGTGGGGAGAGGAATGGGAAGGCGACTGTAAGCCGCTTTGAGCCTCCTTCGGGTAGGGAAAAGCGGCATATAAGAACCAACTCTTCTTCTTCTTCTTCTTATAAGAAGGTCCCAGGACAGTGAAGAAAATTGAAGTTCCGTCAAGAGCCTCTCCAAAACTGAGCCTAACTTCTGAAGCCTCAAATTCCCGTTCTTGAGTTAGCTTGGACATCAGCGCTCTCCGCCCAAAAAGCTTGTTTTCTCCTGATCCTGCAGATGAGTGTCTTTTATGGGGGGTTTCTGGGGTCATGGCTACTTGCTGGTGAAGGGAACGGGGCCTCTGCCCATGCCCAGAGGCTTTTCCACCGAAAAGATAGCACTCGTCTCCTTTTCTGCAGATCCCACGGTG
Organism: Paroedura picta; assembly: GCF_049243985.1. Taxonomy (NCBI): domain Eukaryota; kingdom Metazoa; phylum Chordata; class Lepidosauria; order Squamata; family Gekkonidae; genus Paroedura; species Paroedura picta. The sequence goes on from NC_135384.1 coordinate 27,157,220, forward strand.
AGCTAGGCCTCAGGGAGCACCTCCCCTAAGCCCCAGGGCAGCCCCCCACTTTAACAGAAAACAGACACCAGGGGAGAGACGCTCAAGCTCCCTTCCCAGCCGCTCCGAGGCCCCTCCCCGCCCGACATGCAACTGCCTGGCTGCTTCCCAGTTCCCACCACTGCTGCACCCAGCAAGGGTTTTTCCTGCTGACTCAGGAGTTTTGCAGCTGCAAAACAAGCCCCGGCCGAAGTCCAGGGCTGAGAGAGAGCCAAGCTGCACCTGGACGCAAACTGGTGGCCAGAGGAGACATGGACGGGTTTTTTTTTGGGGGGGGTGGGAAGACACCCTAATATGATCCTGTAGCAAATGCATACAACAACTCCACCCCCGGCCCCCCCCCCAAACTCACACATGCACGGCAGCAAAGCCGAGAGGGTGGGTGGGGATGTATGCGTGCTGGAACGGAAGGAGGGGGCCAGCCATTGAAAGAATGCATATGCTGACAATAAATCGTGAGATTATAAACAGCAGTGAAGGGGAGGAGGCCGGGAATGGCTGAGAGAGCCACCACGGAGAGTTACTGGGGAGGGAGGAGACAGGCGGGGAGCAGGGAGGATGGGGTGGGATCAACCAAGGGAGGGATGCCAGCCTCCAGGGGGGACCTGGAGATCCCCCGGAATTCCAGCTCCTCTCCAGACTACAGAGATCAGTTCCCCTGGAGAAAATGGGTGCTTTGGAGGGGGGGCTCTATAGCATTGTACCCCACTGGGGTCCCCTATTCTCCCCAAGTCTCTAAGGGTTTCCCAACCCAGCTTGGCAAACCACCCCCGAAAATCCCCTGCCAGTACCCAGGGGGGACCTGGCCACCCCAGCAGACGGATCCTCAGCCACCCAACAGAAAAAGAAAGATGTGGGAAAGGATCTCTGCACCAAGCAAGGGGCTTGACAACCTCCAGTTGGTATCTGGGGATCTCCTGGGATTGCAATTGCTCTCTGGGTAATCCAGATCAGTTCAGTAATATGGCTCCTTCGTAAAGTGGGCTCCCTGGTATTAGACCCAGTCGAGGGCATTCCCCTCCCCCCAAATCTGCAACTCTGCAGACTCCACCTCCCCAATCTCCAGCCTGGAGGTGGCAACCTCTACGCCTCGCTCTGGCTCCAGGGAGCTCGGCCTGTGGAAAGTTCCCATTTCCATTTCTTTCTTTCCAAAACTAAAAGTCAAGTTTCTAGCCCTTAAGGTTTTGCCGGGTGGACTTTTAGCATGTCCGGCAGGCAATGTGTCTAGAACCAGAGGTGGTGCCCTGCAGGGCTGGGTGAAGACGTAACAATTGGGGTTGCAAGCTCCAGGTTGGGAACCACCTGGCCATTTGGGAGGTGGAGCCTGAGGTGGGCGGGGTTTGGAGAGGGGTGGGACTTCAACAGGGCATAATGCGACACAGTCCCTCTTCCAAAAGGACCCTCCTTCTCCAGGTGAACTGGCGATCCCTGCTCTAAAAGCAGCAAGAATTCAGATCCCTGTTTGCTTAACTACAAAGCGTAGAGAGCCTTCGGGCACGACCAGAAGACAGTGTAATCCCACGCCACAATTTCACCATCAACCTGCACAACGGCTTTTAAAGCTTGGCCTCTCTCCTCCTCCTCCTCCTCATCGGTGAAAAACTTGCCGCAGAGCCGGGACCCCGGAGGGTCGCTGACCATCTTTGCAAGAGCCGGACAGGAAAGGCCAAACAGCCCCGGAGCAAGCCAAGCTGGGCGGCCTCTGCTGTGCCACAAGCCAGCACTGCAGGGCTGTTCAGTTGAGTGGCACCGGCCACAGGGCTCTCCCCTGCAGTAGCAGCTCCCTCTTGGTGGAAGCGATCAAGTTGGGAGGAAGCGAGGCCCTTTGATGGTGTTTAGCAGGGGTAGTCAAACTGCGGCCCTCCATATGTCCATGGACTACAATTCCCAGGAGCCCTTGCCAGCATTCGCCGGCGAATGCTGGCAAGGGCTCCTGGGAATTGTAGTCCATGGACATCTGGAGGGCCGCAGTTTGACTACCCCTGGTGTTTAGCCTGCAGAGGTTGTTCACGGGGAGTGTGTGGGTGGGTGCTTTTGCTATAGGTTTGTAATCTTCAGTAAAAACACGCCATCTTGAGCCACAGGCGAAAGGAAGGACGAAAATGAATAGGTAAAGGAGGATCTCCCTCTCGTGCGCCCTCCCTCAAGCCAAAAACCCCTACAGACAAAAACAACCACCCAGGCTGTCTTTGGGTTTCCCTTTCCACGAGGGATCAATCCGCCTTACTAAGGGCTTCATGCAGTTGCCATACGGATACACTTAAGAAAATAAAACCAGAGTCCAGTTAGGCACCTTGAAGACCAACAAAGATTTATTCAAGGCGTGAGCTTTCGAGTGCAAGCACTCTTCCTCAGACTGTAGCACCAACCAAGATTTGCACTCGAAAGCTCACGCCTTGAATAAATCTTGGTTGGTCTTCAAGGTGCCCCTGGATTCCGATTTCGTTTTGTTGTGCTGCTTCAGACCAACATGGCAAGCCACTAGATTCCCTTAAGACGACTAGATTCCCGGCTCCTCCTGCAGCGGATCATGACAGCTCCTGGCACACCGGCGCCCTCAAAATCCTGCGGAGCCTGAAACACGATTGATCGTGCTTATCCCTGACCTCCCCCAAATCTTGGACAGAGAGCCCATTTGTCCAACAATCCAATCCCAAACTGTTTTTGCACACAGCTTGTCACCTTCCTTGTTCCTTTGTAATAATCATAATAATAAAGACGGGGACACCCGTCAGCCTGAAAGATGCACCAACGACGCACGGGAAGCTGTTCGGCGTGACATTCTGTGCAGCACCAGAGCAGCGAACCGCACAAAAGTACCCTTTTCTGCAAAGGGCAACGCATCCAGCTTACGGGGACAGACAATCCCCAGCCGTGCATCCATTTCTGCAACTCCTCTCGGCTTAGAGGCCTAAAGTGGATCAGGCAGGTAAGATGCTTTGCAGGAAGGCAGCTCACTCAAGCAATTAGAGGGAAGCAATCAAACAGACGAAATGACGGCCCAAGACTGGCTTCGGGAGGGGGGGGGATAGCCCACTAGGGCAGCAAACGTCTGAGATGGGTTTAGGGGGTTACGGTAGAGCATAAAAAGCAGCACATCCCCTCGCTGTGATTCAGGTATTTGTAGAAGCGGCACTTTGCTCAGCAATAAACACTTCCAAAGCCCTGTACGCTACGCTGCCATTTTGCAGAACAGCAGGAGGAAAACTGCGCTGCAGAATTCAGCTTCCTGGGAAACACAGCATGCGTAATTTGGGTTCGCTTTTTAAAATTGCAAGTTGCTAGCCCTTATGAGGCCAAGGAATTATTGCAGTGACGGCTGTGTGTTAATCCCCGGCGGCCGAAGCCGCGGAGCATCCCAATGCATTTATTGCGGCCTAAAGCTTTTGCAACGCCTGCTGCGTCAGATGCTCACAAGCTGGAACTTGAAAGCAAACAAGGGCCTGCCGGTATCTCCTAAAAGGCCTACTAACCTCTCAGAAGCCACCGCTGCCGTTTCAAGGAGGAGAGATTAGGGCAGGCGTGCGCTGCACAGCTCCTTGCTCCTCCTGGCAATTAGCAAAATCAGAATAAATTTTTCCAGACTAAAGAGACTCTCTCTCTCTCTCTCTCTCTCTCTCTCTCTCTCTCTCTCTTTTTTGCCAATTTGCGCAACTTCTGCAAGGGGCAACAGTCATTTGCAGTTTGGGTTGCACAATGTGAAAATCCGGCGGCATTTGTGTGCGTGTGAAACGCAAGGAACACACACAGTCCCCCGCCGGTCGTTCAACGAGCGATGCTGACAAACCAGAAAACGAGGGAGAGCGCCGGGAAGCCCTAGAAGAGCAGCTAAGAGTCCTGTGACACTGGAAAGCGCAAAAGAGCTGCGAGCGGAACGCACATGCGCGCGCATCGCAGGGGCAACAGGAAACGGGCCGAATGAGCATTTCCATCCAGAGACTTAAGCACAAAATGATTTAAGTCTCATGTGCAGGAACGCACTCCTGGATGCTGGGATGAGCTGTCTGAGAACAGAGCTTCCGCCGACAGATGCCGAGATGGCAAAGGCCATCGGAGCGTCAATCCCGGGGAGGAAACACGGCAGGAACCCAGCGTGCGGGCGGAGGGGAAGGCAGGAGGAGACGGGACTGAGGATTCTCCGGTTTGAATATTTGAAAGCCTCAGAGGAAGAGCGATCAGTCACCCGGTTCGGCAACGGCAATAAGCAATGGGTAGAAATTTAGACTCAGGCTGAGCAGACGGCAGAAAGGCCCCTGCCCCCACCCAAGGGAGCTTTTCTCTGTTGTCTGGAGATGAGCTGTAAGTCCAGGGGACCTCCTGGTGCTGCCTGGAGGCTGGCATCCCTATGCAACGTGTCCTTCTCAGCCTGGGCTGTCCACTGTGCTGCACTTGGCTGGGGGTGGCACATATTAAGGAGGGGACGCCTGATGCTCCCCATCCTCCTGATGCCAGGGAACACGAGCACCCTCCTGGGTCACCCCCAGCAGTCAATTGGGGGGACTTGCTAATGAACCAGCCCCGAAAATCACTTCCTTGTCAGAGTCTCAGAGGAAGCTGGGAGTCTCCTTCTGCAGCTGTTCCCCCCACAACAGAGAACGTTCTGCAAACATAGACTACGCAGAACAGGCTGGGCAAACGGCGGCTCTCCAGATATCCGTGGATGACAATGACCCCGAGAACCGGCCAGCATGCCGGCAATTGTCATCGACGGGCATTTGGAGAGCCCGGTGGACTCCCTTTCGCTCTCCACCAAGCAGCTGAGAATCTACAGCCCCTTTCCCCACCCCCAGCGAACGAGCCAGTCGGAAACGGCGCCCGAGATTCGGGCCGCCAGGCAGGCAGGCAGCACCCATCTGGTGCCGAAGAGGAGAGGGATGGAGCTTTCAGGGTGGGGGCGGGCACGGCGGCGGCGTTAAGTGACCTGCAAGAGGATTCAGCCCTGCTTAGGTTTAATCTGGAGAAGACTTTGCGGTGGCGGGAAGGGAAGGCACAAGCTGATTACCGAAACCCCAAAATCCGCAACATCTGGGGAGGGGCGGGCAGGCGGCAGGGCCAGAGCGACTGGTGTCGGTGCGATGTTGCAGATGTGCTGGTGGGCAGCTTTTTGAGCGTAGGTGTGGGCAGAACGGGGGCGGAGGGGAAGCCTTGCATCTGCTAAATTTGAAACTTCCTTTTCTCTCTCTCTCTCTCGCCCAAAACAGGCGGCTTGTGCCAACCTCGCCACCACCAAAACCTTAGAACGTAGGATTAAAAAACAAGACGGATCCAAAGCCAAGGCGGCGTGTAATGCTGAGGTCCAGCGACCGTGGCAGTGTTGCCGGCGTTTTGCCTGGTGCCACAGACGGTGCCCGCCTGTACTTTTTCTGGCCCCTGCCAACTGAGCCGGGCCAGGTAGAACTGTTGTACAGCAAAGCTTCGGACCATCTACTGGAGATTTGTTGGGCTGCGCAGATTTTTTAAGCAGTTGCTCTGGCCGCAGCTGCCACCAGGACTCAAGGAACGGTGCCGTGGGGTTGAAGTTAAGCCGTGGCAATCCTTCCGTGGCAGCCTCCCGCGGCAGCCATTTTGTCGCTGCGCCCACCATCCCGGGTCGGAATCCCAAACGTCTCTGCGGGTTCTAAAAGGTTGGGGGGAAAGCCCTTTAAAAGGGTCCATTTTGAAAACAGAGCTTAGCTCCCTCCCCCTCCACCCAGGCATTCCCCTGCAGCCACGGTGAAGATTCTTGTTTAAAATGGAGGCAGACAGCAGGGCATTTTTCCCCCCTCTCCTCCGTAGTGCGGAGGAAAGCCCAGGAATATCACGAGAGTTTCTCAAAATCAACATGACATCATGTGTACATTCCCCTTTAATCCTACTTTTCCCACAGAGAAAGAAATCCTCATGGGGGAAGCACCCGCATTAAGATGATTCTCCACCCCCCCCCTCTTCGTTTTGGCATAAACACTGAAATCGTAAAAAAGAGAAAACTCCGATGAGCTGGGAGAGAGCAATGAAAACGCTCAGAGCTCTGAGCTAGTGTGGATGGAGAAGCACTTAGAATCTCAAGAGTGGGACAGGGATTCCCAGCTAGCGATCTACGGACCCCTGGGGGTCCACAGGAGCTCTGGAGGGGGTCCGCAGATTTCCCCCGTTTCAATGGACCGCTTCCGCTTCCATTGCGGCCCTGCTCCTGAGCATGAGTGAGCTCTCTCATGGCGCCTGCACCTGGGAGGGGCTGAGCCTGCATGCCTCCTTCGGGCTTAAACCGGCTCCTCCCCCTAGTTCTCCTGAAGCCCGCCTATTAACACGGGTGATGATGTCACTTCCGGGGTGTGTGGCAGAGAGGCGTGGCCAGCTGACATCACTTCTGGGGCTCCGCGAAGTCTGAAAAATTAATCAGGGGTTCTTGCGTGGTCAAAAGGCTGGACTAGGGTTTGGGAAAGAGAAAGACTCCAGTGGGACCTTAAAGAGCAACAAGATTTATGACAGGGTCACTGCATGACTCACAAAAACCACATCCTCCTAGAATCCTAGAGTTGGAAGGGACCTCCTGGGTCATCTAGTCCAACCCCCTGCATTGTATCACAACACTCAGGTTGTGATACAATGAAATCAGAGTCCAGTAGCCCCTTTTAAGACCAACAAAGATTTATTCAAGGCGTGAGCTTTCGAGTGCAAGCACTCTTCGTGCTTGCACTCGGAAGCTCACGCCTTGAATAAATCTTTGTTGGTCTTAAAGGGGCTACTGGACTCTGATTTCATTGTGCTACTTCAGACCAACACGGCTACTCATTTGAATCTATCCTTGAGCTCTGGAGTTACCTTGAAGCTTATGGCAGACCAGCTTTCCCAGAAGGCTGTTTTGGATGCACACAGGTGAGAGAATATGCCCATTTCAATGCCCATTTCAAAGGCCAGCCCTCTCTCATGGCCACCTTTGTCTTTTCTACCGTTCTCTTTTGTATCTTGGAAACCAAGATCTGACCCTAGAAACAGTGCTTTCCATTCTCCACTGCCCACTTGCTTGGGATTCATTGCTGGGGCAGCTGTACCCTTGGTCAGAGGTCTGTTGGTTTCTCAGAAACATCTGGTTAGCCACTGCGGAAAACACAACACTCATCTAGATGGACGCCAAAGTCCTGGTTTGCCTAGGGCGGCGGAAAACCTCCGGCCAGTCCCCAACGGGTTACCCGACCAAGTATATTTGGACTCGTGAGTCATCGTGCTGAAAAGTCTGGGAGCTGCTGCCCTTGAACACCGCTGGAAAATCACAACCGGCAGCAAGCCAGAATAGACACAGGGAGAAGGGGCTCTTCTCAGATCCGTGAGGCTGCAAAGACCAGAACCAGCCTCCGAATTGTCCCTGCCTAAGCACAAGCAAGATGCCCTGTCTGCAGCCTATCCCAGTCCGTAATCTGCACGCCGCATTCTGGGCCAGCTAAAGTTTCCAAACACCTCTGGGAAAGGCAGCCAGCGTAACGCATATTTTGGGTAACCTGATCGAGAAGTTACGGAGGCCCGCATGCACAAAGCGCATGCAGCAAACGCGAGGCGACCACACGCCTGCTAAGTGCGCCAGAGCTACGCGTCGGTATGCATGCGAGCTGAAATGCACTGGCAGGTGCGTTGCCTGCCACACAAACCAGTTTGTCCAAGCCACAGAGCAGACGCTGAAGGGTGGCCATGCTCATAGAATCATAGAGTTATAAGGGACCTCATGGGTCATCTAGTCCAACCCCTTGCACCATGCAGGACACTCACAACCCTATCGCTTAACCACTGTCACCTGCCACCCCCTTGAACCTTCACAGAACCAGCCTCTCCGTCAGATGCCTCTCCAGCCTCTGTTTAAAAATCTCCAAAGATTCCTCCCGAGGAAGCCTATTCCACTGAGGAACCGCTCTGACTGTCAGGAACTTCTTCCGGATGTTTAGACGGAATTTCTTCTGAATCAATTCCATCCCATTGGTTCTGGTCCGTCCCTCTGGGGCAAGAGAGAACAACTCTGCTCCGTTTCTAAAAGCAATTTGGATCTGGTGCATTAGTGCAGAAGTGGTTGGGGGTAAAAACCACCCGGGCAGGCCTTGTATGGCAACGAGAAGCCGCATCTTTAATTCCATTGTATATCTTGCATCCGCTGCCTCCCCTTCTTCTCAAGAAGCCGCCAGTGGCTTTTTATATTTCCAGCCTCTCCAGCAGAGATAGCGTCATTCTTCAGAGAGGAACTCCCTGAGCAGCAAGCGTCCGAGCCAAGTTTCTAACCTGGGAAATGCAACACTTTAGCCGTCGCAGCACGGGACAGTCTGTTCGGTTACAGGCAACTTGGCGAGTAAATCGGAGATCTCTCTCTCTCGTGCAAATAGATTCAATCGATCGTTAATCAAGCAATCAGCTTTCAAGCCGATCGTGGAGTGGAAGACATTGAACGGAATCAAGCAGCCCAAAGTCTCAAAATGGTGGGCAGGCCCTACTATCCGGGGCGGTGCAGTGGTTAAAGTTCTCTGCGTCAACTTTTTTACCGTGGAGAAACCCCTGAAACTTTCTGCAGAGAGAAAGCTCAGACGTGGCACGATCCTGCAGAATATGGTGGGGAAGCAGAGGTGTGGACAAGCCTACCTGGTGACCCTCCCTTTTCCACCCCCTCCAGGCTCATCATTGGCCATTTGGGGAGGGGGGGTGGGTCGGCATGGCCATATATGGTCATATCACCTGATAAATGTTTAACGAATTTTAAAACTGTGTGAAAAAATAATTAACTCCCGCCTGTTTGGGAAACCCTTCCAGGGCCGTCAGCTTGGGTTAGTGTCTGTTTTGGATCTAAACCCCACTGTCCCACGGAGGCTGGACAGCCACACATTTTCAGCCTCACCTGCCTCGCAGGGTTGTTGTGACAATAACATAGAGGGAAAGCTAACGGTGCAAGCTGCTTTGGGTCCCCACCGGAGAGGAAGGCAGGATATGTGTCAAATATATAAATACTAATTGAAAAATGCACTATGAAATGCCGTCTACAATCAAGCAGTAGTCTTTGCAACGATTCCTTCCTTTACTGAAGGAAAATGAGAGGTTAAGAAAGTTGACTTACTCTTCGCCAGTGGAAAATGAACGGAAGGACGCAAGGCTCCCCTGGACAAGGTACGGAGGGGAAGCGTGAGGCCACCTCTTCTGTAGGCAAAGGCTGAGCTTTTTGTTACTAAATGAGTTCCTTAATTGTTTAATGTTCTCCCTCGCAGTGTGCAAAGTGCGCCAATACATCAATGCGCAGATGGCTGTCGTACATCCTCAAAGGGCTTTGGGAACAGCCATTCTACAAGGGAACCGCAGATTTCCAAGCCGTCTTCTCAATACCCTTGCCAAATTCTAGACTCTGGAAGTACTTAAATAGCAGCAATTCACCCCACCCAAACCCACCAGTCTACATTCATAGCAGGCATCCCCAAACTTTTGAGCCTACTGCCACCTTTGGAATGATATTTCAGATTGTGGGCTCTGTATCAGACAACTTAAATATAATACATACTAGTATTACACATTTTAGTATCACCTTATAGATTTTTAAGAAGAAGAAGAAGAAGAAGAAGAAGAAGAAGAAGAAGAAGAAGAAGAAGAAGAAGAAGAAGAAGAAGAAGAAGAAGAAGAAGAAGAAGAAGAAGAAGAAGAAGAAGAGATGGTTCTTATATGCCGCTTTTCTCTACCCAAAGGAGTCTCAAAGTGGTTTACAATCGCCTTCCCTTTCCTCTCCCCACAACAGATACCCTGTGATGTGGGTAAAGCTGAGAGAGCCCTGAGATTACTGCCCAGCAAGCCCCAAATATTATTATTTTGTTGTATAAGTGCATTTTAAATCTTTTGACCACTGAGGAAGTCCCTTAAGGTCAAAACGTGTTTGGTCTTCCTCTCACGTGTTATTGCTGAATGTGACAGATGGTATATAACGGTGGTTTTATTGAAGTTTTTAATGTTTATGTGCACTTGATTATAATAAATATGGGCGTTTTAAACTTTTGGGGCAGCTCAACCTTAAGTTCCTAAACTTTGGCATTCTGACACAGCAAAGGAGGGCACAGCCACAACATGGCTGCCTCAGGAGGCGGAGCCAATCTCAAAATGGCGGCCACATCTCCCCTTTAGCCACACAACGATGCTCTGTGTGCTGTGGGGGGCAGCTGATGCCAAAGCAGCATTCTTGTGGGGCACCATTTTGGGACCCGATTTATAGCACCCCGGCTGCCAGCTCTCCAAAGCGGCTGAAAAACATGGACTCTGGTTTCTAATCCAGCTTGGGACTGCTTTGTAGATGTCACACAAGTTACCATTTGGATTTCTAAGGTCGACCCGGAGAAGGAGGGGCTGAAGCACGTAGCCAAAGGGTGCGCCATCAAAGTCACTGGGTGGGGAGAGAGGCAGGCTGCGGGTGCTCCCAAGGAGTCAGCCCTGAAGGTGTGGGGCCCAGGGCATGGGGGAAAGATCCACACAGTAACCGCCCATCTTCAAACGCCTGTACAGCCGTGAGGACTTCCCCAAAAAACCACAGTGACCAGAAATAAAGGACAACAAGGAGGTAAAATAGGAGGTATTTGCTTGCAGGAATGCAGAAAACGAGCTGGGACGATCCATAAGTACCACATATGGCCCAGGCTAGCCCGATCTTGTCTGATCTCAGAGGTTAATCAGGAACGACCCTGGTTAGGACGTGGATGGGAGGCTACCAAGGAAGTCCAGCAAGGGCAAACCAGCTCTGCTAGTTTCCATCACTGAAAACACTATTGCAGGAATCCCCAATCTTTTTGAGCCTATGAGCACCTCTGGGACTCTATTGCAGCATGGTGGCCACAGCCACAGAATGGCTGCCACGGGAGGCGGAGACAGCCACAAAATGGCTGCCACAAAATGGCTGCCGCAGGAGGTGGAGATAGCCATAAAATGGCTGCCGCAGGAGGAGGAGACAGCCACAGAATGGCTACTGCAGGAGGTGGAGACAGCCACAAAATGCTGCTGCAGCACACCTTCAGTCACACAGTGAAACCAGGCTCTCCCAGGGCCTGATCCAGCATGCTGACCACGACACCATGCTATGGAAAAACAAGCCATGAACATAATAAAAGTAAAGCAGATCTATCGGGGCCCTTCACGGGTCTGCATAATTTTAATTTTCAAGTCCAGCTTAGTTAATCAGCTGCTTGCTGTGAAAACCCATGCATGAGTTTGGGCTCTTCTGCATCCTCACGGCTAACCCTCTCGTTTTTGGAAGGGTCCTGCTGTCATAGATTTATTCATTCACATTATGTATTATATCCCACCTTCCGCTCCCATTCTTCTCTCCTCCGTTTCATCCTTGCAACAACCCTGTGGGGGTAAGGTTCAGCTGGGAGAGTGTCATCCAGCAAGCTTCCAGGGCAGAGTGGGAATTCGAACCCAGGTTTCCCAGACCTAGTCCAACATGCTCCCTGGCTCTCCTATGTCTTGCTACAGGCAGGGGGACAACACACCTTTTAGAACAAATGACACAGATTTCAAGATCTGGGAAGTACCCACAGCCAGGGGTGGCGAAACTGTGGCTCTCCAGATGTCCATGGACAACAATGCCCATGAGTCCCTGCCAGCATGGCAGGAGCTCATGGGCATTGTAGTCCATGCACATCTGAAAAGCCACAGTTTTGCCACTTCTGCCATAGGCTGACCAGGCCCCCACCCCCCGGGGGCAGGTATACATGCATCCATCTTGACCGTGACTCAGCGGCAGATCATCTGCTTCGTGCGCAAGAAGTCCCCGTTTCAATCCCTACTCTCTCCAATTCAAAGGACCAGGCAGGAGAGGTCGTGTGAAAGGCCTGAATCCCTGAAGAGCCGTTCCCAGTAAGAGCAGACAATACTGTCAGGGATGGACCGACGGCCTGATTCTATATAAGGCAGCTTCGTGCTTTTGATTTAGCATCTTGACGAAGGGCAAACTTTGCATGCGGACAAACGTCTACATGCTCCAGAACAGCCGATGGTGCGATTTTGCAGAGTACATGCATGGAAGCGCAGACGGACATGCAGATCGATGCACGCCTGTTTCCCCCCGGGCGTGCGGCTCCCCTGCAGGGGATCTATCTTGAACCCCTCCATTACCCAACCGAACTGGAATCCAAAGTATTTCAGGATAGCAGCTGTTGAGGCTGCCAGCAGCTTGGTTAGGGTGGATGGGGTGGGGGGGGGGTGGGGAATGCCACAAAGATGACATAAGCAAAGGGAAACAGACCAGTCCCCGGACTGGAAGAGATTCTGAGTCATCCGCAGCAACAAAACCACGGCCCGGGGTTACCCAACAGAACCGCGTCAGGTTTTGACAAGCAGAGCTCAAGAGCGCCGAGGTGCCGGCGGGGTCATGCCAGATTTGCGTCCAAGAATGCCTCTCCTTGCAAAACACACAGGCCTGGAGAGCGGGCAAGCAATTGTGAAAGCGGCACATCTCCTTGGCGAGAGACGAAGGGCAACCGCGCGGCACAGAAAAGCCGCCCGCCACCGTGGTGAGCAAGGAGGCCCGCCTGGACGTTCCTCCGTCTCCAACAACATCGAGCAAGGAGGGAACTCCCTCCCCTCCAGGCTGTGGCAGGATTGATCCGGAAATCAGCTGACCTATATCTGGAGGTCATGAACTGCCAAGGATAGGGCTCAGAGTCGGCCTGGGCAAAGAAGGCGAGGCCTGGGGGCAGCGGGGGGGGGGGCCAGGAATCGATTCTGGGCATGGCAGAGACCCAGCTTTTCAAAGTCGGACACGCGCACAGAAGGCAGGGGGGAAAAGGGAAGAGAGAGAAAGCACAGATTCCCCAAGCAAGCTAAACGTGATGCTCAAATTTGTTCCCTTTCGTTTCCTCCCGAGGACTGTGCGGAACTTTACGGCCGACATCCTCCTACCCCAAAACCGCTCTCCCAAAATACGTTTGCTCCTTTTCTTTGCTTCCGCTCATTCCAAACGGCGTGGCCAAGCATCTCTCTCTCCCCCACCCCACTCCCGGCTCCCACGAGCACGTATACGGACACACATCACACACACACACTCATCCAGCCATCAAAATCTTGGCGAGCTCTACAACTGCGGCAGGAAATGCTGCTCTTACACTAGCGCTGCCCGCCACAAACGCACAACGTGTGGGCAGAGCACGAATCCGCACGTCTGTCTGCGTCTCCGACTGTCCGCCGGCCCGGGGTTCCCTGAAAATGCACCATGCGCGTTTCATTGTTTTGCGCATCTACTATAGAAGATGTTGGCGTAATCTTCACGTTTCCGAAACAAAACAAAACAAAACAAAGCACAGGGAAGGGCTGTAGCTCAGGGGTAGAACGTCGGCTGACAGTCAGAGTGGTCAGTGGTGACCTTGACCAGCCAAGGGTCTGACACAGTAGACAGCCTCGTGCGTTCACTCTCCCGCCGGCCGCTAAATAAATAAATAAATATATCTACAGCTCTTTCTCTCACTCTGTTCACCTCTGCAAGCAGAGAGTCCCACCCCACCGCACACCCGGAAAAACAGGAAAAATAGCTTTTCTACCAAAGTTGCGGCTTGTTCCTTCTCTCTCCCCCCACATCCCTTTCGCCCCACCTTTTCTCTCTCCCCCACTGTATTTTGTGACAACTCCTCACTGCACAGCAGAGTGGGGGGAGGTGGTAAAAGGACGGTGATCTCAAGGTGGATTTTCTTGTTTGAGGACACCATCGGACACGCTGAGGTTCTGAAGCAAACACTCCGCCTCATTGGGCAATTCGAGTTCCGCGTTGCACAGCGAGAGCTGAAGAAGAAAGACCCCCCAAGAACCTACGGGAACCATTCTGAGGAGGGGGAAATCAAAGACGAAGGCAGACTAAACATAATTCACCTTGACAACAGCGTACGAACGAGCCTTGGAATGAACAGCAATCATGATGAAGCCTCTCGGTGCCTATCAACAACGCCAAAAGGGAACCTCCATGTTCCGTGGCAATATACCTGTGAGGAGCGAACAATAGGTGGTAAAGCAGCCCTGGCCTACCAGCGAATCACCAGAAGGGACAGCAACATATCTTCCTAATATTCTCAGATCGCAAAGGGGCAAGTTTTGACGTCCTCCCTTCTGCGGTACGTCACAGTAGATTTCTCCGAACCTCTGTGCACCTGAGACACGGTCTCTGTTCTGACAAAGTGGTGGAGACGATTTCCCATATTTTACTACACGGTGCTTTATATGAGGAAGACAGAAAACAGTTAATTATGCCTCTCCTGACGTGCTTTAATCCCCTAGAAAGTTTCCTGATTGATGCAAAAGATATTTCTTGTTGAAATATCTACTGGAGGATAGGTGTAATATGGTTTCGCACGCAGTTATCAAAGTATTGCTGCACAGAGACTTGTAAATGGAACTCACTTTTAAACAACCTGAGCAGTAGAAGAAAAAGAAGAAGAGTTGGTTCTTATATGCCACTTTTCTCTATCAGGAGTCTCAAAGTGGCTTATAGTCGCCTTCACTTTCCTCTCCCCACAACAGACACCCTGTGAGGTAGGCGAGGCTGAGAGAGCCCTGATATTACTGCTCGGTCAGAACACCACTATCAGGGCTGTGACTAGCCCAAGGTCTCCCAGCTGGCTGCATGTGGGGGAGCGGGAAATCAAGCCCAGCTCGCCAGATTAGAAGTCCGCACTCCTAACCACTACACCAAGCTGATGATGTAGTTCTTATAGTCATGATCTATTTTTTATACTTGTGAATTTGCTTATTTTTTTATTACAGTATGTTGGAATCTTACTGGACAATGGCTGAATCCATACATTGATTGAACCCCCATGTACAGTGGTGCTCTACCAGTGAGGAGCAAACAACAAAGTGACCACCTCCACGGCCAACTTCCAAATCTCCAGAAGTAGCTGTCTGACTGTCCGGAACTAAGAGAGCCGTTGTCAGAAAATCTCAACGAAAAAACGTTTCCCTCCCTTTTCCTCCAAGGTCCTTTTTTCGATTTCTCCAGTGGAAAATTTGGAGGCACACACACACACAAATAAAGCTCTACAGAATCATAGAATCATAGAGTTGGAAGGGGCCACACAGGCCATCTAGTCCAACCCCCTGCTCAACGCAGGATCAGCCCTAAGCATCCTAAAGCATCCAAGAAAAGTGTGCATCCAACCTTTGCTTGAAGACTGCCATTTTACACATTTTAAAACGTGTAAAATGCTTCATAGGGCATTTTATGGTCCTAGGCTTGATAGGAAAGGAAGCATTGCATGAATTGCAATTCTTTCCAAAATGCTCCTTATTTTTTCTGAGTAGCTTTTACTATTTCCAGAAATTTTACATCTCTGCTAAAAAGATGGACATCTAAAGATGAAGGACTGCAACCCAGAGGCAGAATACGTTTCCATGTCATCAAAATGGTCTTAGGTCAGGGGTGGCCAAACAGTGGCTCTCTAGATATCCATGGACTGCAATTCCCATGAGCCTGTGCAAGATGCTGGGTCCTAGGTCCCAGAAACTGGAAGAACTACCAGGCTAACCTGCATCCGCACCTCACCATAGCAATCATACGCCTGCAAAACCAAGCTGTGAATTACTGCATGTCAGAGAAGGACCAGGTGGAACAGAGGTCTGCTTCGACTTGATGGCAGATTTCCCTATTCACATTATAGCCTTAACATGGCCGGGTAAAACGGGTTTTAATCTGGATTATTTTGTAAAAATCCCCCTGGATAACCCATCACTGGGGGAAGGAACCGTAAGTGAATAGTTCTTGCCAAAGTAGTAAACCTGCATAAGGACTTTACCATGCCAGCATTCACAGGGAAAAGAATACGGGAGAGATTGTTTTTTTCTTACCAGAAATTTCACTACACAAAAAAACTAGCATTCCAAGGACAGTCCAGCGTCCTGTCTCATACAACGGCCAGCCAGTTTCTCTTGGAGGGCCGGCAACAGGGCAGAGAAGCTGAGGCCTTACGTTCATGCGGCCTCCTGGCTTTGAGATTCAGAGGATTAGTGCCCCTGAATGTGGAGGTTCTCCTCAGCCACCATGGCTAGTAGCCACTGATAGACTTATATATCCTCCATAAATCTGAGCCCTGTTTAAAGCTATTTACGCCCCTGGTCAGTGCTACAACCCCTGGCAGCAAATTCCACATTTTAAGCCCTCCCTGCGTAAAAGTCGTATAGACCAGGGGTAGTCAACCTGTGGTCCTCCAGATGTCCATGGACTACAACTCCCATGAGCCCCTGCCAGCACTTGCTGGCAGGGGCTCATGGGAATTGTAGTCCATGGACATCTGGAGGACCACAGGTTGACTACCCCTGGTATAGACACTCCCCAAAAGAGCTCAGGTCTATAGGGAAAATGACCGCAGAGGACTGGGAAACTAGCTGAGAGCCAGCCGTACCTTTTGCCATAAACTCAAACTCAATTCAGATGTCATGAACAAACCGGACCCGGCTTGAGACGAGGACGCTGAAGAAAGGCGCCCACAAACTCTGCCCGTCTGTTGTGAGATCGCCTTGTGGGAGGCATAAGCGGCTTTTTGTCTCTTTCCCAGTAACCGGAATCCTGAATGAATAATTGAATCCTGGTTCAGGGTCCCACTTCACCAGGAAAGAAAGAAAACACAGTTGGCTCAAAGCACCTCCAGTGGAATGTCACTGCATGTTGTTGTTGTTGTTGTTGTTGTTATATGGAATGTGAAGGCGACTGTAAGCCGCTTTGAGCCTCCTTCGGGTAGGGAAAAGCGGCATATAAGAACCAACTCTTCTTCTTCTTCTTCTTCTTCTTCTTCTTCTATTTATTATTATCCACCGCTCCCAGCTGGCTCGTGGCGGGTTACAGAAGGAAAACCCCGCAAGAAAACATTAAAACAGCTTCACTGCAGCCTGTTACAATCCCACAGTGACGAAATGTACTGCAGCACCCTACCCCCCCTAACCCTTGTCTCAGCTCGATGAATCCCCCACGCCTGGCTGCAAAAACCACATCAGGCAACCTTGATCCACCCTCTTTGCTCAAAAAGGGTAGAGCTTCTTGGATTCTGCTCCGAACAAACAGAGGATACGCAGCCAGAAATGTCACAGCCCTGAGTGATGAACGGACCGTCAGGAATGATACAGTACGTTTAAATTAAAGCACTGGATCAACCCAGGAACCCTGAACTCTGCTAAAACAATGAAATATGGTTTCTTCCTTGCTGAACAACTGCACAGAACAGTCTGGACACTTTTCCTTATGCCTCGCAAGAAAAAAAAAAGGGATAGAAAGTCCCTTTAAAAACAAACAAACACCAAAAGTTGAAAATATAGGAAAGGAGCTTGGGATATCCCTGGAAAGACCAAGCCCCAAAAACAGAGCCCCCACCCCACAGATGTAATAATTTGTTTTTTGTATTCCACCTTGCTGCTCAGTTGGGACTCCCCTTTCCTCCGTTTTGTCCCCACAACAACCCAGTGGGGTAGGCTCCCCTAGGAGAGTGACTTCCCAAGGTTACCCGGCAAGATTCTGTGGCAGGGTGGGAATTCGAACCTGGGTCTCCTGGATCTAATTTTACGGGCTCTGCTCCGTCTCCCGACAGGTAGGGGGGACGACAAACCTTTTCAAACGCCCACCCACCAGGCTATGAAAAGAGACGACTGGGAATTATAGGGAAAGGGAGGGACAAAGTGGGTCTTGGGACTAGCTTTGTGGATTTCTCGCTGTGGCTGGAGGCAGAAAACTGGTCCCCCAACCTCTCTGCCCTACAGGGATGTTGCACAGTCCTTCCGATGGCCCCAGACGGGAAACAGGGGCTTGCTGAGGTGGCCAGATGGGGAACTTGCGTTCGAAGTCTCGGGGGGGGGGGCATGCTTCCAAGAAGCTCCAATGGGGTAGGGTGAGATGGGTCAGACTCTGTGGTATGAGAGGGCCTCTTGGCGTTACACAACCACAAGACCTTCCTCTTGTCCCACATCCGCTGTCTCCTCCTCCTCCTCCCCTTCACCACCACGGAGGGGGCTCGTGACAAAACAGCAAAAGGGGAAAGAAACATGCTTCTTGAACTGCGCTCAAGTGTGTGGGGGAATCACACAACCAGATGGACAATCCCTGCATGCAGAAGTCTAGCATGGCAGGGCTCAGGCCTTTCCCTTTCCCTGACATACCAGTCTTCTGTGTGGAATGGGTGTGTTTTTCCTGGGTTTTTTCAAGTGGAGGAGCATGCAATCCATCCAAGCCCTCATTTGCTCAGCAAAAACATTATTTTTACCATTTGTCTGCTATTGGAGGACTTGGCCCGCAAGTAGGAATATGAAAT
Organism: Paroedura picta; assembly: GCF_049243985.1. Lineage (NCBI taxonomy): Eukaryota > Metazoa > Chordata > Lepidosauria > Squamata > Gekkonidae > Paroedura > Paroedura picta. The sequence continues at coordinate 27,175,513 of NC_135384.1, forward strand.
TCCTTGAGATTTTGGGGGTGGCACCTTGGAAGGGTCGTGTTTGGGAAGGGAAGCGACCTGATATAATGCCCTTGAGAACACCTGCAAAAGGAGGAGGCAAGATCAGTAGACTTTCGGATATATGAGATAACTGGATAAGTTTGCATGTGACAAATATCTTGATATTCATCAGATGTCATTCTGCCGCCCTGATGAGGAAGGCAGTTAGCCAAAATGTGTTTGATGTTTTTCACTGTATTCTCTGCCCGACTGTACATGGATAGTAGAGCGATATTTATGGTGTACATATAATTTATGGATAACTGAAGCTCATTTAAATGTTTTTTTTTAATTATATGTAGTTTGAGGTCTACTTAACATTTTTGGGATACCTGAGGCGAGATCTGGACAAAGAACCCTCGACCGATGGCTCTCCACACTGTCTCCTGTATTATCTCCATTGTACAGGCCACAAACTAAGTCCGAGAGGAGAGGAGAATTTACTCAAGGCCTTGGGTGACCATCAAAGGTGGCTTTCCCTTCCTGGGTCTCTGCAACATTATTCTGCAGCTGGGGAATGGGACCCAAAACTGACACTCCAGTCGCATCCGAACGAGAAAAAACGGACAAGAAAGAGAGACGGGAGAAGAGAAAGCACAACTGCAAAAAGAAGATTAAAAACTCAGAAGCGTATCCCAAATTCACCACTAGATTGTAAGAAGATGGCCAGAGGTGGACAGTCACAGTCCACGTCTTCCCAAGTCCCTCTCAGGACGCAGTTAAAAGAGTTCGTTATCCAAAATCCACCACAGGGTGAACTTAATTTCCTCACGGATATAAAAACCTGCAACATACCCAAGTCAGCCCATTAAGGTGGGACTCCTGGCACCGGGCTACCCAAAACATTTATTACCAGGGTGAGCCAAGCTGTGTCCCTGGGCGACAATTCCCTTCCTCATTTCAAACGCAGCAGAGACACCGTGCTAGATCTGTTTTTAGAAAGCCTTTCCAGTAAAAAATCGATCCGCTTCTCTTTCACCGGTTCCAAATTTCAATTACCAATTCCTTCTACTGCCAATTCCGTGTCGGTTGCGTTTCCAAAGTTCAACTTTAGGGATGGGAGAGCACTCATTCCCAAAACAAGGGTTTCCCCGAATGGGTGGGAGTTAATTAAATAGGAATATATATTTTTGTATTTGTCAAATATTGATTGAGTCATATGACTGCACACGGTCATGTTGAGCTCCCCCCTAAAAAATGGCCAATGGTGGGTGGGAAGGGGAGGAGCCCTGGGTGGGCGTGTCCACGGCTATGTTGCCCAAACATATTTTACACAATTGAGGAAGAAGAAGAGTTGGTACTTATATGCCGCTTTTTTCTACTCAAAGGAGACTCAAAGCGGCTTACAATCTCCTTCCCTTTCCTCTCCTGACAACAGACACCCTATGAGGGAGGTGAGGCTGGGAGAGCCCTGATATCACTGCTCGGTCAGAACAGCTTTCTCAGTGCCGTGTTGAGCCCAAGGTCATCCATCTGGCTGCATGTGGGGGAGCAGGGAATCGAACCCGGCTCACCAGATTAGAAGTCCGCACTCCTAACCACTACACCAAACTGGCACCACTTCTGAGGTTTGTCAAAGCCTGAAGAATATTTCAGGGGGTTCTCAATAGTAAAAAAATTGAGAAAAGCTGAGGTAGAGGTTTAATTGTAGCTATTTTAATTATACAGCAGGCAGCCTGGACACCAATAGCACCTTTTAAGGCCAACAAAATTTAATTCTGGGAATAAGCTTTCGTGTGCATGCATCAGGTTTGCAGAGGTTCAAACCCCTGCTTATCCTGAAAGCCCTGAGCTGACCTGGCTACTCACACACCTGCGCTGTTTTGCACGCTTTCTCACTTCCCCCTACCTTGCAGGGTTGTTGTAATGACAAAAACGGGAGAAGGGAATAACTAGGCACCCAGCTGTCAGCCCTTGGAAGGAGGACAACATTAAAATGCGGGGCACTTAAAAAAAACAACAACAACCTCTAACGTGAATGGAAAACCTTGGGCATGTGTCCACTTCAGGACCTGGAAAAGCGTACGGCGAGCCACTAAATTAAATGCGAATTTAATGCCGGATTTCCAGGGCAGAAGGGGCTCGATTTGCAGACAGCCTTGATCCTTTCCTCGTTCCAGATATGAAGCAATGTCCCAAACCTCCTGCCAACAGAACTACCCTCCCTCCCCCCCCCTTTGACACAGAGAGAAGGTCATTTCAGCTTGATCTGAGGGCCTGGCGACACAACCAGCTACTGTTCCCTGAAATACACACAGGGGCTCCAAAGAGAAAGGGGTTGGGGGGCGGGAGAGGAAAGGCATAGAAAGAAAAAGGGGTCAGCCCTTCTCCACCCACCCGCCCGCCCGGGGTCCCCCCCCTTCTCTACCACCCCGGCAGGCAGCCACGAATGCAGGATTCGGTTTTCATTTGGCATGAAGGAAGGAGCCCCATCCGCACTTAATGCTTTCCGACAACTGGCAGGGGAAATTCAAATGGAGAGCGTAAGGGGGGGGGAGAGAGGCGGGGGAAGCAGAGAGGGAATAGGATCCTAGATCAGAGAAAGGGGGAGAGAGAGAGAGAGGGAATATGAAGACAAGGATCTCACAGGCAACGTTCTTATTAATAAGGCCCTTTTGGGGGTATCGGAACGGTATTTGAATCCTCCTTTTTAAAAAAATGGCTAACTAAATTCTCTAAGCCGCTCTGTGAATCCCCAAGGCCTTGGCCAACGAGGAATCCCGCAGGATCCTGCAGCCGGGGCTTTGCAAGCGATGTTTGAGTCTGTGCCTTTAACGGCACACGAACGAGAAGATAAAAGCTTCGCGGGCATGGAAATAGACCTTGACACTTGGCACAGGAGGAAGGGGACGTTGTACAGTTGGCCCTGCCCTGCAAAAAGGACAGAGCGTGCCCCATTGGTTGGAACGGTGCTGCCCGGGATTTCTGGAGAAGCCACCAAAGGGGTTTCCCGGGCTTTCGGAACCGGTCAGATCCGTGGGTTCAGAGACGAGGGTGCCGGGAGTTCATTTCAGCTCTTGATTGCGAGCCCAGCTCAAGGGACAAAGAGGCAAAACCCGACCTGCTCACCCCACCCAAACCCCCAACTGTATACAATGCAACACAGTGGATTTTCCCGCCATTGCGTGCTATTGGTCGGTTTCAGTTCAAACAGAGTGGATCCATCCTGCGAGATCTAGCCGATTTTCGTGCAGGGTTACGATCCTGCCTCGGTCCTTGGCGCCTTCAGAAGCAGGCCCCCTCGCATCACCTTGGCTGGCCCAGATGGACCAGCATGCCATGTTACACCTGCATTTCGGGCGTCAAGGTATTCCCCGTTCGTGTTTAAAAAAAAAGAAAAATTGCAGGTCTACCTGCGGACGGGCCCAAAGTCCAAATTTCGAGGCCAGCTGTGGCCCACCCAGCCATGCGACAAGGCTGGCCCTTTCAATCCAGCACGATATTTTGTTTTATTTATTCAGGGAACGTCAAGGCCATGGCTCCGGAGGCCTGCTCAAGGCACGATAAAGCTGATAAGTCTGTAGAAGCGGGCATGCACACAAGAAGGTAATGTCCAAAATTGAACAATGTACCACACGGGAGTCCCTATCACCTGGCCACCGTTCATCCTCGGCTTCTCTCCCCCAGTCCCTGTTCTCGAGTTACAGGCTTCGAGTTCCATGCATTGCGACCAGGTACAGGCTGGGGAGATATAGGATGGTTTCAATTAGGGGCTGGCAAACCGTCGATCAGCCAGCCAGCTCCAAGACAGAATCCCGGCCCCCTTCTTCCAATGAACGGTCCACCCGTGCCCCTCTTTGTATAGTTTCGGTAGCTGACAGATAACATTCAGGGACATGTACCTGAGATGCAGGGTAGGGGAAAGGTAACAAGCCAGGCCATGCGACAAGATGAAAACCAGGGGAGGGTGGGTAGGTCAGAGAGGAAAGAAACAGCAAAGCATCGGCAGGCTGGAGGGACAAGAGGGAAAAATCATCACGTTCACCCGCAATTTCTTGCTCCCCTCTCCTCCGAGACTTTCTCGTTTTTCCACATTTTCAGTCGAACCTGAAGACAGCCTTTCTATTTTTCCAAGGGGGCTTTAAAGATAAACAGAAATCTATTTTTATACTGGGCCATCTGCAGATGCCACTTCCCAGAATCAAGCAAGCACAAAACAAGGGGGGAAAACACACACACACACACACACACACACACACACACGAGTTTCCCCTGCCCGAAGGACTTTACAGTCTTCCACATTCGACCCCAGCGGATGGATTATCTGTGACCGGCTATGCAGCCGGTCCTCCACGGCACAGGAACAGACCAATACCTCCTTTCTGTCCACCAAGCTGCTCCAAGACGGATCCCATTATGCTGGGTCGCCGTGTCGGTCTGAAGCGGCAGAACAAAATTCTGAATCCAGCGTCACCTTCTCGGACCGACGTAAAAAGGCATGCAGGAAAAGGTTTGCCCCCAGAACTTGTGCAAGACAAAACTAAATTTTCCAGGAGAGGTTGTAAGCCACTGATGACGCGCTGAACGCTTTTGTGGAGAGAGCTGTGGGGTGGCCACGAGTGGGGTTCTGTTATTGGCTCTTTGGGTCCTGTCTTGTCACAGGTTTTCTCTGGGTCTTGTCCGGGCTTTGTTAATTTGTTTCTTGACTCCTCCAGCTGGGTACTTAAGTTCCAAAGAGGTTTGTCGTCGATCTCTCTCCAATGAGAATCCATCTGTAGGGTTGTAGCATGGAGCCTGGCTACATACAACGGATCGGTTGGTGTGTTCAGGATGGTAGCTAGAGGCATGCAGGTATGTGCACCTGTCAGTAGGTTTCAGGTATGAGGTGCTCTCTCTAGGTGTCCGTTGTCAGTTTTCACCATAGTGTCCGTAAAATGTATTTCTTGCATAGATTGCTTCATTGTCAGGTTGATGGTGGGGTGAAAGACATCTTATGCCACGTGGAATATGTCTGGAACTTCTTTATCATGCGTCCAGACAATTAAAATGTCATCGTTTTTACGGGCTTGTCACAGCACTGATAGAAGTCGGTGAGAAATTAGGAAGCGTTGCCCCAAATATGCTGGCATACTGTGGGGCCAATGCAGGTGCCCATGGCTGTATCATTGATCTGAAGGAACAAGTTTTTGCCAAATCTGAAGCGGTTATGGGTGGGAACAAAATGACACCGTTTGGTGGCAGAATCCACTGTGGGGTTGTCAAAAATCGTATTTCTCGTGGCCTGCGATCCGCTACGGTAAAAATAGGCTGCCCGAAAAATCATTTCAGGGGCTCCTCCATGGTCAAAAGGTTGAAAAAGGCTGGTTTAATACGTTGCGAGCCATCCCTGACTCTTTCAGGAAGGGCGGCACAGAAATACGAAAATCCATAAAATAAATGCATTGAAGCGGAAGCTACCAGCCCGTACATAAAAGGTGGAGGGTGAGAAGCAGATTAGCAGACAGCATAATAAAGGCGTTTAACAGATGCAAGGATCAAACTGGGGTAACAAGTTCAGTTTATACGGTCACCATGGGTTTGGGTATCATTTGGGGAGGGGGACGGGGACGACGTAGCAAAAACAGAAATAGACGGGCCCAGGTAGCCTTCTGAACTGCTGAACTATTCAAGAGGGCTCAAGATGAGTAGCTGTATTTGTCTGTAGCAGGAAAAAAGAACAAGAACTAACAAAACTGTAGCAAAACCAACAAAACACCAACAACTAACAACTAACAACTAACGAAACTGACAACGAAACTAACAAAACTTGTGGCAGGCTAATGTTCTTGCACTTTTCTACTCAAGAGGGCCGTTCTGCACAGGAAACAAGAGTTTGGCTTTACACGTTTGCTTGGATAAGGCAAGGATTCCCAGCCAGGGTTCTGGGGGACCCTGGAGTGTCGCGAGAATGCCCCAGGAGTTACTCGGCCTTTCCGGAAGTTCAGACCGCCGCTGACATTACTAGACCTGTCTGGAGCCCACTTCCGCTGTTGGCCTACAGCAGGGGTAGTCAAACTGTGGCCCTCCAGATGCCCGTGGACTACATTTCCCAGGAGCCCCTGCCAGCATCCACTGGCAGGGGCTCCTGGGAATTGTAGTCCACGGACATCTGGAGGGCCGCAGTTTGACTACCCCTGTCCTACAGGCCTGGTGTCTTTCTCCACCATGGAGACGATAAATGACTGATCGATCAATCGATGGATTACTGGCCTCCTGTATCTTTCTTCCACACCCCCTTCTCTGAAGGGGGCGTGTCACCACTTCCGGGGGTCCTCAAAAGCCTGAGAAATATCTCAGGGCTTCCTCCACAGGCAAAAGGTTGAAACAGGCTGGGATGAAGGATCAGGGGCTGGGCTTGATACCCCTGGGCATAGCTTATTGCAAACAGAAGGTCCTATTTAAAGAATTCCTGTACTGCTTAATATGTCGGGTGAACAGTTCCTCTATGCTTCAGCCCTTTCTGGGGGGTGCCAGCCTTTGAAAACCCTAATATATTCCATTATGGAATTGTTCTGGCGCACTGTGAGCAATCCACCGGCGGGGGAAAGGGAGCAGGGTTGCCAGATCCAGCTTAGGGAACTTGGGGAACTCCTAGAGAGGACCCAGTGGCACGCAAGGCCACGAAGAGCACCCCATAGTGCACCCCTTTTCGTCAGGCCGACTGATTTTCATAGTCGGGAGATAAACTGCAATTTCAGGAGACCCCCAGGCCTCCTGATGGGATGGCGGCTGGCATCCCTCGGACCCTTCGTCCCTAAGAAGAGCGGCCCAGGGATGCCCGTCTTGGCCCCGTCACCTTTTCCTGACCCACAGGATGCAAAATCTCTGGGGACGACCTTCTGTGGAAAAAAGGCAGCCTCCTGGGCCCCTCCCACCCCGACAGGCTCCTACAAGCAGCACATTACTAATGGAAGCCGCAGGAGCTCTCCCTGCGAAAGATTTCCAAGCGACATTTCTAAATTTGGAGAGAGAGAGGCGGGGACGCCGCGCACGCAGAGACACCGCTGCCTCTCCGCGCAGCAGCGGTGGCTTCTGCACAGCTCAGCCGAGCAGGAACAGAAAGAGCCTCACGTGCCGGCCAGGCTGGTGTGGAGCAGCCGGGGCACCGTTCCAACGGCAGGCAATGCTCAGGCAGAAAGGCTGTTTGCATTTATTTTAAAAAACTGCCCCGTGCATGGAAGCAAGGTGGGGAAGAAGGGAGAGTGACCTGGCAGCTGCGGTGGCATCTGCAACCCAGAAGCCCTTTTTAAACGCTGCCACGAGTATATGTGTTGCAGGGCTGTGCATGCAGGCCGCCAGGGCCACAAAGGCCAGGTGTTCAAGCAAAGCCTCTTGTCCGAGCGCAGTCTATCTGCATGCACCCACGTGCACCTGAGCGTTCTTTGTTGTGGCTCTCACCGGGGGGAAGCCAGGAAGGATCCCCCTTTATTCTTGTTCCACAGGATTGTTCAAAAGGGCGTTTTTATAACCTGGAACGAGGCTGCGGTTAGCGTCTGTGAAAGTTCCGGCAACTTTTGCTGCGGCGTTGCTTGCATTTCTTGCACGGGGCCTACTGCGTTTGTTTCTTGCACGGGGTCTACAGCAAACGCTGGCAGGGGCGCATGGGAATTGTAGTCCATGGACATCTGGAAGGCCGCAGTTTGAATACCCCTGAAAAGTCTCATCATGGGTGGTCCCCCAGTTGGGTTCTCAAGACAACAGAAATTCAGGCTTTGAGTGTTCTGTAAAATGCAGGGGGTTGGACTAGATGACCCAGGAGGTCCCAACTCTAGGATTCTAGGGGTGGTTTGCCATTTGCTGACCCGGCGTAGCGACCCTGGACTTCCTCTGTGGCCAACCCAACCAGGGCCAACCCTGCTAACTTCCGAGATCCTGCAAGATCCTGCTAACCGGGGCTATCCTGAACAAGCCTACCTTAGCTGGGTACTCCCTTGTACTAAGCTGCAACACTGCAGCCCTGAGCCATTTTACCTCTGCGTCTATAAAACGGGAGCAAGGCAAACTTGCACAGATGTGAAACAGTACCACAACCAGCTGGCGGTCCCTGGCCCCAAGGAGATACATCTAGCCTCGACCAGGGCCGAGGCATTGACCATCCTGGCCCCTACCTGGCGGAATGAACTTCCGGAACACACCCAGGCCCTGCTGGTTAGCACAATTCCGCAGGGCCTGCAAGACAGAGCTCTTCCACCAGGCTTTTGGCTGGAGCCGATAATATGTCAACATTCACTGGGCCTCACCTAACCACCATCCGCTGTCTATTAGAAGACATCCAGAGCAGAGTCTGGCCTGGGTGAATTCAGAAGAAGTTCTGTAAACCGGGCAGCTGACGTAGGGACCGTAAACTCGAATGCTGTCATTTGTTTCTGTCCTAATTTTTCAATGCAATTTTAAATCTGAATTTTAACCGGTACTGTATATATATTTACGGAAAGGCACACTGCCCTGAGCCAGTTCACCGAGAGGGCGACATAAAAATCAAACTAATCCATCAAACAAAATTATTGTTTGCAGATACTGCAAGGCTTGGAGCGCCTCTTCTCTTCTAGACTAAAAGAAGAAACTTCCTGCGTTCTACAATAAAGAAAAGCATCTCTGAGCATTCACAGAGTGCTTTCTCCGCCGGCAACGGCCGCCTGCCTTCAGATTCTCAAGAAGCGGGGAAGCTGGCAGGATGCCCAATGCAACCCCAAGCTCTGGCATCTCTTCCATGAACAATTAAGTCCTGCTTCCGCATCTCCTGCCAGCATTCTTGAACCATAATCTGGACGTTTTTCAAAAATTCCCGAGCTTAGAGCCGAATTCCAGGCCCAGCGTTAAACTTCAGGCTGGTTTTCCGTCCCTGCCTGTACCCGCTGGATTTCAGCACAGCAGCGGAGAAGACCAACAAGGGGAAATATGCAATGTAAAAAAATTATTATAAGTTCCTCCTTCATGAGCCCATAAAGAGTTCAGATGCTGCGAAAGAGGGGCTACGTAGGAGGGTCCTGCAGGGCGGAAAACCCCAGGTGGATTCAAGCAGGTGAGCCAAGCCAGCAGACCGGAGGAGAGATGCACGCGCCCCCTCCCCACGCAGAGTGGCGTTGTGGAAAATTCCTCCCCCAAGCCAAACACGGAGACTGGGCAGCTCTGGAGGGCAAGCCCAGCCAGTCTGTTAAGTCTGCTGGAGATTCAGGAAGGGTCCAGGTTGAAAACACACCCAAACGAATTCTTGGACTGCTCATCTGCCAGCAATGGCTGTGCCTCGGTTTCATCAGCGGTGATAAAAAGATGCCCCCCCCTCCCCGCCCCGAGAGAAAGAGAGTGAGCAAAAGTCCCTGCTCTCCTGCGGGTGACGACAAGGACGTTACCAAGTGGAATGGATGGAAGGTGGGTAAAACGACCACTCCCTTTACTCTTCCCTGCGGGCATATTTTTGGCACTGACCTTTGCGTCCTTTTCTGGAGTGGCATTCGGTCGGATCTTTTACGGCCCAAACCCCGAGGCTGCCTTAGAGGTGGCGGCCCACCAGCGGCCGCCCTCTTCCCTCCCTCCGACAACAACAGGAAAAGAAATCTCCCTCCGCCAGGGCCTAATCGTCCCCCCCCCCTCCGCTGGACCTGAATCGACCGTTTATATCAAAACGCCAGTGAAAGAGAGACTCACCCACGTGCATTTCAGCTGACATCTCTCCACCGCCAACCCCCCCCCCCTTCCACACTCCCGCCAACCCCGCCCCACTCATGGCAGCTGTGGTGAACTCTGCCCCACTTCCCTAGAGAGAGACACACACACACACACACACACAAACACACACACACACACACACACACGGCGCTGGCTCCCTTGGGAGATGGACGAGGGCTCAAGGAGAGGGGTGGCCCCAGGCGGCACCAGGCCTCCCAGGCCGAGACGAGCAGCCGGCCAGCGCTGTAAGCTGCCGGAATATATGCAAGAGACCACAGCAACGGGGAGGGGCAGAACACTAGGCCTGCAGCCCAGCAACCCGCTCTGCCTAGAACCAGCTCTTCCCGTGATTTCCGTCCAGGGAGCTTTGCTCTTCCGACACCTCTCTGCAAGGTTCAGAGGCGCTTTCCGCCACGGGGCGGCCGATGGGCATTGCACACGCCAGCCCCTAATCCAAGATAACCCCCCGGGAAGATGCGGGCTGCTTTTTACGAGCGGGGGAACCGAGGCAAGGGAACCAAGGAGGAGCAGAGCTCCGGTTCGAAAGCATTTCAACCCAACGAGAGCAGGGCAGCAGGGCCGGTGGAGTTAGGCTCCCAACGGGAACTCCTAGCAGTGCTGTCAAGAGACGGAGCGATTAACCTAAATTTCAACGGTGCCTGTTAATGCGCTGGAGGAAGGCCCACTGTTTCTCGGCATAGCCCTCCCCCCACCCACCCACTCAGCCCCCTCGTCTGCTGCACTAAACTAACTTACAGGGTTCGCCGTCTGGGGAGATAATGCGTCTGAAGCGCTTTCAGCTATGTCTAAACACAACGTTTTTGGTAATAATCCACTTCCGCGTCAGCCGATGAAATCACACGAAGGACACCAGAAGAGCACTGCTGGGTCAGGCCAGCGAGGGTCCATCTAGTCCAGCCTCCTGTCTCACAGAGCGGTCAACCAGCTCCTCCGGAGGGCCAATAATGGGGCAGAGAGGCCGAGGCCTTCCCAAGAGGAAGCTCTGAATGTGGAGTTTCCCCTCCATGACCATGGCTGGTAGCCTCTGTGGATCCTCCACGGATCTATCTAACCCCCTAAACGTTATGTATGCCTATCGCCATTTGTCGTCGAGGAAGAAGAGGAAGAAGAAGAAGAAGAATGATCAAAGGCCTATCTTTGACCATTGAGGAGGTTGACAGGACCATATAGAAGAGTTGGTTCTTATATGCCGCTTTTCCCTACCCGAAGGAGGCTCAAAGCGGCTTACAATTGCCTTCCCTTTCCTCTCCCCACAACGGACACCCTGTGAGAGAGGTGAGGCTGAGACAGCTCTGATATTACTGAAGAAGAAGAGTTGGTTCTTATATGCCACTTTTCTCTACCCAAAGGAGGCTCAAAGCGGCTTACAGTCGCCTTCCCTTTCCTCTCCCCACAACAGACACCCTGTGAGGTGGGTGAGGCTGAGAGAGCCCTGATATTCCTGCTCAGTCAGAACAGTTTTATCAGTGCCATGGCGAGCCCAAGGTCATCCAGCTGGTTGCATGTGGGGGAGCGCAGAATCGAACCCGGCATGCCAGATTAGAAGTCTGCACTCCTAACCACGACACCAAACTGGCAAGAACAGCAGCAGCAAGAGAACAACGGCAGCAATGCCTCTGAGCATGCACTGGATGCCTTTCCCTCCACAGCTGTGCATTTAGAAGTCACCCTCTTCCCCCTGCCTCGGCAGTTACAAACCGCCCAATACACGGTCCCTACACACACACACCAACACACAAAAACACACAGGTCTATTAATGTCCTTGAGAAGGCCAGCTGAACGTGCCCAGCCTTGAACAGAGCACATAGGCACTCTCAAAACTCCAAGGACACTTGGGTTTCAAGAAAAAAATATAAACTGTTTCCCTCCTACCAAGAGGGCTGCAGAATTTTAGAAGTTGTTTCTTTTTTTTTTTGGGGGGGGGGGAGTTTCAATCAGACCCTGCAAGGAGTTGTTCTGTTTACAAGGATTTGCCCTTGTTCGGCTGTAGATCACACACACCCTGTGTACTTGGGGAGAATCCCCCACACCCTCCACCCTCTTATTTGGAGACAGCATGGCCTAGATCAGGGGTAGTCAAGACTGCGGCCCTCCAGATGTCTATGGACTACAATTCCCAGGAGCCCCCTGCCAGCGAATGCTGGCAGGGGGCTCTTGGGAATTGTAGTCCATGGACATCTGGAGGGCCGCAGTTTGACTACCCCTGGCCTAGATTCTACAACTGGGAGGGTAACAGTGGCATTTTCTGATGGATTCCCCTCCCAGCTACCTTCCCAAGGTGCCCCCTTGACAGACCTCCCCCCTCCCTCCACTTACAACGCCAAAGCTCAAACAATGCAAATGTCATTTCCCTGCCGTGATTGCTTCAGAGACACCCAGGAACAAGGTTCAACCCCCTGCTCCGCTGTGTCGCTCCCCCCTCCCTCCGCCCCCAGCTGCTTCAGCCAGGCCACGATTTCTCAGCCACGTCCTCCCTGGCACGCGCAGAACCTGCGCACGGGCCCTGGGCGGAACTGCACTCTTGCAAGCGAATGTTCACCCCGTGCACATTTACTGGGCCCTCCCGCAAGGGTGGGCGAAACGCAACACCTCTGTATGCATGGTCGAGTTCCTGCTGCAGTTGTCGTCGTTGATATTAATTATTATGATATTTATTTATTTATATTTATTTCCCGCTGCTCTTTGGAAGATCGGTTCGCGGTCGGTTACAACCAGAAAATCACAAAACCCCACGCAAATGGTGAAATACTTAAAAATATTTAAAAGCCCACAATAACCCAGTGGCAAAGAATATGATCCCCACCTGCTCCCCCCCAATCCCACCCCCCACCCAGAACCTCAGGGAAAGATCTAGGGGTGCCGGCCATATCAGCTAAGTGATAGATATCATTAAATTTGGAGGGGCCCTAGATCTTCCGTGCCGGGATCTCAACCAAAGACCTGGCGGAACAGCTCTGTCATACAGGCCCTAACCCTACGGGGCCCACATCTGTGGGAATCTCTCGCATGCACTGACCTGTTGATTTCTCCCACAAAACAGCACCGAGGGCAGGCAGCACACCAAACCCTGTGTGCAACTGGGACCGCATGTTCACACACACGCATGCATGCGTGCATTCCGCGGCAATAGCAACAACGCAGCCCCTTGCACACTTACGAAAACAACCCAAAGTAGCATCTCGTTACAGGGGATCCACAACAACGCACCCATCAAAACAGTCGTTTGCACACTTATGAAAACACCCAATGCATTTCATTTATTTATATTTGGATTTTTATACCGCCCGTTCTTTACAGCTCTGGGCGGTTACATCTCGTTATAGCAACATCTCGTTACGGGGGATCCAGGGGTGCATGCAGCTCCATTAACACAAGGTTCCCAAAAAACAACAAGAAGGAACTGTCAGCAACGTGTGGCAGAAACCAGAGCCCGGGACACCTCAAACGAAGAGGAGGGATTAATCCCAAATGCAGGCAAAGCTTGCCCAGGTGTCTCTGCAACTCTGTTGACCGTGCTCAGAGCAGTAACAATTGGGACAGGACGGACAATCCGGCTGGGCCCCAAGAGAGGACTTCCCTGGGCCATCCCAGGCAAAGGTCAGACAGGGTGAGGCAGCCAGGCCTCCGTGGTGGCCACCTTATGAGAGAGTGCCCGAGCGATGACTACCTCTCCGCCACGCTCCTGCCAAAACGAAGGAGGCCGGCAAGCGAAAGCAGCCAGCCACGTGGGGCACGATAACCATAACCCCTCCAGACAGGGTGCAAAGGCCCTGGGGAAAGTCCAGGGTTCACAGCAGCGGGAGCTGAGCTTCAGATTCAGAAACCCCATTTCTGGGACGTGACACAGATGTGCCAATCCACTAGTGCCTGCCGGCGCCTCGATGGGCCCAACCACGGGAAGAGGGGCTGCGAAGCGAACCCCCAAAGTACACCGCAAAAAAAACAAGGCCCTGTGTCCTCAACAGAGGCGATTTCCTCCGATGGAAGGAGTCTTCCCTGGGCGGAAAGCACCCCAAGACCCTTACCAACAGCCTTTCCACCCAGAGGAAATCTCCTGGCTCGGCCGCCCTCACCCACCCAACACGCTCCTTCTGAAAACACAAGTCCTTAGGGCCAAGGACCCGTTTCGTCACCGCTGCTGGGGACAGCAATTCTGAGCAAGTATTCCCTTTGCTACTGCACAACGCCAATGGATTTTCATGGACCTGGGCCCAGACGGCCTGCAAAGGGCTTGCAAAGGTCACCTTTCTCCCAGGCAGTGGGGAGAGCCCCTGTCCTTTCTAAAGGCTGAGCAAGGAGCATCCCAAGACAGGCCACAGTGGCTTGTGCTGGAAGCTGCAGGGAAGAAGCAGCCAACACCAAAGGTATCAGAGACTCTTCCGTAGTCAGCCAAGGGTGCATTTTCCTATGAAAGTATCTCTCTCCCCCCATTTCAGCGTCTGTCTGCTTCCTGTTTGCATGCTATAAAAACACAGAAAAGAGCCTTCCTTCCTTCCTTCCTTCCTTCCTTCCTTCCTTCCTTCCTTCCTTCCTTCCTTCCTTCCTTCCTTCCTTCCTTCCTTCCTTCCTTCCTTCCTTCCTTCCTTCCTTCCTTCCTTCCTTCCTTCCTTCCTTCCTTCCTGTTTGCCCATCCTAAACGCCGATATTCCTGGACCACGTACCCAAAAGCGTGAGATTTCGGACTCAAGGCTGAAAGCGCTCCACTACTCTGTCCTGCTTCTGCAGCAGGGGGAAAAAGAATTTGTGGGTCTGATTCCCAGCTCCGACCTCTGACACCGGACCGGCCGCATTCTTGGCCTGCGCTAACCCCGGGACTCGCTCAGGGACACGGCGCAACCTGCTTTTGGGGAGGACGCTGCGACCTCGCTCCCGGTCGTGACCTTTCCCCTGCACGCCGCCAGTCACCCAGCACTTGGGACTTCCTTCAACTCCTCCTAGCTACGTAGGGAGAGAGAAAGAGAGAGAGAGAAAACGCAGGCAGAATCACACCTTTTCCTCCACTGGTGGTAAACATGAGTATCCACCTCTCCCTGCCCCACATCCAGAGCAAAAGTCAGATCCTTTTCCAGAGAGCCAGCAACCCGATGAAACAAGGAACGGCAGAGGGGGACTCAGGCATGGGGGGGGGGGACCGGGATAGAGCTGGGGGCAGCCGCATGGGGCAAGAGGAACAGCCATCTGACCGGATCTGCATGAGAAGAAAATGCTCCAGGACGAGGCCAGAGAGCCTGCCCTGAGACCATGGCTGCTTCCCTTCTCCTCCCTGAGCCGCTTTCCCCCTTGTGACTGACTGCCTGCCCCAGCCTGCTTTTCTTGGAGTCAACGGATACCTCCCCCCCCCAGCCCAGCCCACACCTGTTTTTAGGGGAAGGGGCCGAAGCACACCTGGCTTGACCCCGTCATCTCCCCCCTGACCCACACGGCGGCCATCCTGGAAACGAAGGGCAGGGCTCCTCTTCCTTGTGCCCCCCCCATTCCCCCTGCAACTTGTCCCAGCAAGCTACAGCAAGGGCGGGGAGAGGGGGGGGGAGAAAATCCAACCACCTTTCCAAGATCCGAGAGGGGCGGGACGGCCAGAGGGCACCTCCTTGCGCGGCGGTCTCTTCCCCCCTGGGACAGAAGCGAGCAAGGACTCGCAGGCTGCATGTGGGCCACGACGTGGGGGGGCCACGAACCGCCCCCCCCAAAGCCACACACACACACACCCCAGTGCCCCCCCCCGAAATGCAAAACAGCCAAGTTTGGAAGCGCCAGGATGCATCCGCCTCGGAGGGCTCCCCGCCTCCCCCCAAATCCGGCCACGTCCCACGAGGGGCAGCTGTCAACTTGGGCAGCGATAGGAGCTTCACCGTCGCCCCTCAGAATCCCCCTTCCGGCAAGGGCAGGATCCCTCTGCAGGGATCCCTCTGCAACTCCAAGTAATCCCCTTCTCCCCCCCCCCCCCCAAGCTGCTCTGACCAAGCCAGGATGGGGAACCCATCCCTCCCCCCCCCAAGCCCTCCCCCAAGCCCTCCCCCACAGGACGGGGAGGATCCCTGGCGCAGGCGAAGTTCAAGCCAGCGCAGCCGGAAAACGGGCCTAGCTGTCAACCTCGGAGGGCTCCGGCGCAGTCCCCCCTGCCGCCCCCCCCCCACCCCAGGCTTGTGATCCGCCAGCCCCATGCCAAGCGGCCTTATTTTTTAGGAAAATATTTACCCATCTCTCCCCCCCCCCCTCTTTCAAAGACCAATAGAAAAACACCCTCCCTCCCCCTTCCTGCAAACAGCCAACGTCAAAAGTAGTGGCGCTTCCCCCGCGGCGGCCGCGGCCCTCCCGCAAGCCCCACCGAGACAGGCAGGCAGGCAGGCACGCGTGCACCCCCCCCCACACACCCCCCCCCGCCGCGCGCACACGGGCGCCTTTTTAAGAGTTCTTAAGATAAATCCGAGGCGCAGAACCGACGGATCGCGCCCCGCTTGGGATTAGGAGCGGCGGCCCGCGCAGGATTGGGGGTGGGGGTGGGGGTGGGGGTGGGGGTGGGGGTGGGGGTGGGGGTGGGGGGGAAATGCTATTTAAATCCCACCCCGTTGCAAAGAGCACCACCGTAATGCTCCGAGCCCAAGACGGCGGCGGCGGCGGCGGAGGAGGAGGAGGGTGGGGGTCCCCCGCTTCGCTGCGCCCCCTCCTCCCTGGACTCCCCAGCTTGCCATTTTTGCAAGGCGCAAGGGGGGGGAGGCCTCCTCTCGAGGAGCGCCGTAAACAAACCCGCGATCCCCCCCCCCCCCGCCCGCCGGACCGACCGACTCCCCCCTTCTCCTCCCGGGCCGAGTCTCTCCAACTCCGGAGGTGCCGCGCCTCCGCGCCCGCTCGCCCCTCCTCCAGCGGCCGGGGCAGAGCCCGAGCGCCCTGCGCGCTCCCACAGCCGCGCACCGAGGGGACAGCGCCGGCAAGGAGGAGGAAGGAAGGACGGAGGGAGGGAGGGAGGGGGCTCTGCAACGTCGCCGGCGGCCAGAACAGCTGCGGCGGGACGGGGCGCGCAGGGGGGACAGCTGGCGGCGGCGGCGGCGGGAAGACACGTCCGGGTGGCCGGGCAGGCGCAGGGCGGCCGCATCCACCTACCTCCCTCCCTTCCTCCCTTGCTCGGGGCGGCTGCTGCTGCTGCTGCTGCTCCGGCGGCTCCCTCGCCTGGCGGGCTTCCCCCGGCCCGGTCCCTCCTCCTCCTGCGCCGCCGCCTCCTCGTCCTCGTCGTCCTGGTGGGCAAGCAGGAAGCTGGCGCCGGGCCGCCCTCCCCGTCCGCGCCGCGCGCCTCGCCAGCCGGAGCTCGCCGGCGCGCGTCTTCGGGGCAGCCCCGGGCGGAGGACCGGCCGTGCGCGGCGGAGGGGAGGCGGCGGGGCTGGCGTTGGCGGCGCTGGGGAGCTGCGGGCTGGGCGCTCTCCGCCTCCTCCTTCTCCGCCTCCTCCTGCGCCTCCGCCTCCTCCTGCTGCCGCCGCTGCCGCTGGCGTGTTTGTGTCACTCGAGCTGGGGAAATGGACTCGGCGAGCCGGAGGGAAGGAGGCCGGCCTGGCTCCGCCTCCGCCCGCCCGCCCGCCTGCCTGGCTGCCTTCCTCCGGCCGGCCTGACGCTGCTGCACCCTGCAGGACGGCCCAGGACGCGCCGCGCCGGGGCGCACGGAGGGACGGGCAAAGGCGAGCGCTCGGCGCCCGGGGACGGAGACCGGGCGACGATGCGCCAAACGCGCGCAGGCTCCCGCCGGATCCTGAGCCTGGGGATGGCCGAGACCGCGCTTGGCTTAGAACGGGCGCTCTCCGGAGGCCCGGGGACTACAGTTTCCAGGAGCCCCTGCCGGCACCACGCTGGCAGAGGCTCATGGGAATTGTAGTCCACGGACCTCTGGCGAGCCACCCCCCCCCCACCCCGGAATGGGGCTCAGGCAGCTCACAAGGGGTCACGGTGATGGGTAAAGCCGTCCTTGCCACCGTCTTATATTTTTGCACTGGGATGCTCCTCCTTGTTGGAATGGGCTCAGTGACTGCAAATCAACATTTTCGTCTTGCTCCGTGTTCACTAGGCTCCAATGGAAACCCAAAGGGATCCAGAAGCTTGGGACATTGATTTGGAAGTAAGGAATTGGGCAGCCTTTTAATATATGTCCTTTATTTCTGTTCTGTCTTTCTCCAGAGAGACTGCCGGGGGCCGTGCTTAAGAGTGGCGAACGCTTGTCCCGAGAGCCGGGTTCGATCCCCCCACTCCGCACGCAGCCGCCTGGGTGACCTTGGGCCAGTCCCAGTTCTCTCAGGACTCTCTCAGCCCCACCTGCCTCAAAGGGTGCCCGTGGTCCTAGTTGGACGTTGGCTATCCAGGGGTTAGCGTCAGATGAGGACCAGGGCCCAGTGCGGGTTCAAATCCACCCTCTGCCGTGAAGCTAAGGCCTACGTCTCATTTCCAGCTTTCACCTACCTTGCAGGGTTATTAGAATAAGCTGAGGAAGAGGAGACTGATGCAGGTGACTCTGAGCTACTTGACAGGGACTTATGGGAACTGTAAGCCACGGACATCTGGAAAGCCACCGTTTGGCCACCCCTGGCTTAAAGCATGCACAAAAAGGAGGCTGCCCGCAGTGTCTCTTCATGAGTCCCTGCTCTAACCTTGCTTTCTCCCCCATGACCCTCATGGCATGCGGCACAATCGTTCTGCTGCATGAACCACAAAGGGTTACCCTCAAGCACTCCCAATGCAAAGATGTAGCAGCGACCTTACCCACATTCCGTAGAGGCTGCTCGTTGAGTCTCTGCGTGAGTTGCTCTTCTGTCCTGGCTTCCACTTGGGGTGGTTCTAAACAGAAAGACAAAGGACAGTTTATCCTGAGGATGGATCGTTTCATGTCTATAATTATAGACTCTAAAAATGAGTATTTTGGGTGCAGCTTTTTGGCCTGGCTCCAATTATCATCATTCAGGATAAAATTATTTCAAACTTCTATGTGCTGCCTTAGCTCTTCAAGGCAGCGGACTGTGGGACGCTCGGCTGCAAGGACACAACTAAGTAACAGTCCAATTCAGGGGTAGTCAAACTGCGGCCCTCCAGATGTCAGTGGACTACAATTCCCATGAGCCCCTGCCAGCATTTGCTGGCAGGGGCTCATGGGAATTGCAGTCCACGGACATCTGGAGGGCCGCAGTTTGACTACTGCTGGTCCAGTTCATACAGTTTTTTTTTAAATGCAGAGATTTAAGGGGAAAAACCCATGCTAGGTTCAAAACCATGCAGACTGTTAAAAATACAAGGAGAAAGAATGACAAATCCACCCAAGCAGCTCTCCTTCCTCCTGATGCAGTCAGGGATCAAACAGCCTTTCTGGCCCCCCCAGACACCCTCCCCCCCGCCCTGTGACTGAAATAATTGACCTCCCGACGTTGCTGTGATCTGTTATTATATTATTAATGAGGTATTGTAATGTTTTAATGTTTTACTGAAAGTTGTTTTGATGTTACAGCCTGTATAACGTTCCATGTAAGTTACGCAGGGTTCCGTGTAAACCGCCCAGAGCCGCAAAGAATGGGCGGTATAGAAAACCAAATAAATAAATATATAAATAAATGTTTTCCAAAATGCAGTATTTGAAGGTGCTCTATGGTTTGCCGTGGACCCCTCACCAAAACCGTCTGAGCCCGTTGGTGGTTATATGACTATGCCCTTGGAAAGGGCGCTTGAAGAAGAAGAGATGGTTTTTACACCTGCTTTTCACTGCCCGAAGGAGTCTCAAAGTGGCTTCCGGTCACCTTCCCTTCCTCTCCCCTCAACAGACACCCTGTGAGGGAGGGGAGGCTGAGAGAGCCCTGATTTTACTGAAGAAGAAGAGTTCGTTCTTATATGTTGCCTTACTCCACCCGAAGGAGTCTCAAATCAGCTTACATTCACCTTCCCTTTCCTCCCCACAACAGACACCCTATGAGGAAGGTGAGGCTGAGAGGGCCCAGACAGAACTACTCTGTGGGAACAGCTCTTATCAGGACTGTGACATGCCCGCGTTCACCTAGTTGGCTGCTTGTGGAGGAGGAGTGGGGAATCAAACCCAGCTTGCCAGATTAGAAACCGCCGCTCTTAACACGACACCATGCTCTCTGAAGGAGAACGCTCTGAAGAACAGAATCCAAATGTATTTCTGCTATTAAAAGTTTTAGAAATATTCCTTCACTGATCTTTCTGGGCCGGTCCACCTTTCTCACGGGAACTCATATAGTGAATCGGGTATGGGTGACAAAAAATGTCTTGGACCAAGATGAAGATGTCACAGAATGGGGCCAGAATGAAGCAACCTGGTGAGAATCAGAAATGGAGGGCAGGCCTCAAATAAAGGTTTCTTGAGCGTCTGCAATAAAATTCAGGGGCTATTAGAGAACACCTCTGGATTTGTTTTCCCCAAAGCTCCATAAGCAGCCCCCCCTCCCCTGGCCAAAAGTTAATCATCGCATTTCTTCAAGAGAAATTACACGTAGCATTTGTGTACAACACCGCAAGCCCGGCGTCATTTGCATGGTGACGGGGCAAGCCGAACGGTAACGAACACAACACAACAGGAAAAGTTATAATGATGCATAAAAGTGTTTGGAATACTTAAAACGCGCTGTAGGAATAAAAGAAAGAGAAAACTGCTCACGTCCGCAGGGCAGGCTTGGAGGCACACGCAGAGAGAGAGAGAGTTCTGTAAATAAACAAGAAGTGCAGCCCAAAATCATTTGGCAAGGACAATATTTTCTACACATTTCTGATTTTCCTTGCTCATGCATGCCTCTTCTGAGGAAGCTCCACACATCTGCCACGGAGCATGGAGGCGAATCGGCTGGGTTTCAGAGCCAGCTTGGTGTAGAGGTTAGGAGCGCGGGCTTCTGATCTGGCAGGCGGGGTTTGATTCCCCGCTCCTCCTCCACGTTATCCTTTCAATGATAATATTTAATGGTGAAACTTTCAGACTCATCCTTTCTCTCTACTTTCCCCATCTCTTCAGAAAGCTGGTTCTCCATATTTGACGTCGTCCAGAATCTGGATCTTTTTAATACTTGGAAGAGAGCCCTGCCCACTTTCTAAACACACCTGGGCACAGAAAAGCTGTCCGTGGCTGGCGTGGCACATCGGGGACTCCTGATTTACAACATCCAGATTAGTGGGACTCTGTGGAGCAGCTGGCCTTCCTGAGGGGAAGAGAAAGGGAGCATGTAGATCTGAATCCATTGATATTCCGTCACCCAGCATGCCTGCTTCTCTTGCTGGGGGGAACACACGTGCCAACTGCTCTGCCAGGGGCACCCACTATGCAGAACCAACAGTTGCCCTCTCTGGGGCTTGCTTGGACTTGGTGAGCCACAGCGAGCACCTTTTGCTATAATTTAGGCAGTCCATTCAACACCACAAGATCCCAGACCATCGAGTCAGAATTATATCAACCCACAATGAAAGAATTGGGTAAGAAGAGTTGGGTTTTATACCCCACTTTTCACAAACCAAAGGAGTCTGAAAGCAGCTTCCAATTGCCTTCTGTCCCTCTTCCTGTGAGGGAGGTGAGGCTGAGAGAGCTCTGACAGAACTGCTCTGGAAGAACAGCTCTAACAGAATGGCAAACTGGCCCCATGTCCCGCAGCTGGCTGTGTGTGGAGGAGGAGTGGCGAATCAAACCACTACACCAGGCTGGTATAAGAAGGATCTTCTAATCTGGCACCTTTCAAGCTCTTGGAGAACCCATTGTGGAATATTTCGGTAGGAGCTGTGGCTCAAGGGCACGGCATCTGCTTGGCATCCAGGTTCAATCCCCGGCATTTCCAGGTAAAAGAATCAGGTAGCAGGTGATGGGAAAGTTCTAGAGAGCAGCTACCAGCCTGAGTAGACAATACCAACCTTGATGGACCAAGAATCTGATTCAGTATAAGGCGGTTTCATCTGTTTCATCACTGAAAATTGCAGAGGATTCTGGAATCTGTTAACCGTGGTTTTTTTGGGGAGTGGGGGGGAGTCCAGGTTAATAGGTCTGTTAAACTGTTGCAAGATGAGGATAGCGACCTTCAAATATTCTTTTGGAATGGCATCTTCTTTGTCTTGGAACGGCCTGTTTTGTGGACGGCTCTGCACCTGTAAAGTGCTGTCAGGTCTCAGCTGACCGCACGGCGGCTCTGGCAAGGGGGTTCCCAAGGCGAGTGGGAAGCAGAGGTGGCTGGCCGTTGCTTTCTTCTGCAAAGTATTCCTTGGGGGTCTCCCGTTCCGGAACAGACCCCGGTTAGCTTCTGAGATCGGGCTCTCTTATAACATTCCACGTCCTTCTTGGGCATGGCTGCACATTTTTAAAATCCCCTAGCTTGAAACCCTTTTTGAGCAGGCGGGCACCTTTGGGATCCTGACACGGCATGGTGGGTGTGGCCACAGAACGGCTGCTGGAGAAGGATTCCCACAAGACGTGGAGCCAGCCACAAAATGTTGAAGGATGAAGATTCTTGGGCTGTGTTGCCTGCTGAGGCGCTCTGTCCATGCTCAAGTGCAGGTCATCCGCCAGATTGTCCCAGGCTCTTTCACTCTCAAAACCAGGTGCATCACTAGACTGGAAAGAATCAAAACCAGGGGTGACCGAACTGGGGCTGTCCAAGGACTACGATTACCATGAGCCCCTGCCAGCATGGCAGGGGCTCATGGTAATCATAGTCCATGGACACCTGGAGAGCCACAATGTGGCCACCCCTGATCCTTTGCCTCGTCCATGAGAAAAAGAAGTTGGCCAGTTGCTACCTGGTTCAATCCTATTTCTCAAGAATGGAACATTTAAGACTGGAGAATCACCCAATGCTGTGAGCCCAGCTAAACATTCCAAGGGCAACTGAACACATTCGGCTGTGCCCGTTTTTTAAAAGCAGATTAGACCCGGAAGACAGAAGCACAAACCTACGGAGCGTGTGTGTGTGTGGATTCACATCATAACTGATACACAAATCCACACTCTGCTACGCGCACAAACTGCAAGAAGCCTTTTGCTCCCAGCAAGGGAACACACAGCGAGTATGAACACACGAGCACAGCCGAGCTGGGGTGGGGAGCACAAACACCCTTGAGCAGGTGGGTGCGACCACAAGATTCGCTGATCCATGCTCAGAAAAAGAGCATGCAAACACACTGGAGCTCCCAGCGACGTCTCTGCCTGCACAGCCAGGCGGACGGCTGCGCATAAATCAGTGGCACACAGAAAAACACAGCCGGCTGCAAAGCTGGGATTAGGGACCAGCCAGGCTCTTTGCGGCTGCTCCTACCGGGGGGTAGGGTGATTTCAGACGGGGCTTGTAGCAATCTTCTGGCTTGGTAGAGAGGAGAGACCAAACGGTTGCAAAGCGCACCTCATTTCCCAGGCTGTCAGGAATTCATGCGCTAAAGAGTCTGCGCTGCATGGCGGTGCAGGCTCTCCCCAAGGAGCCCGTCTCTCTTCTCCAAATGCAACCTACCGGGAGGTTTCTGAGCAGGTATAGATGCCAGTTTTGTGGTTGGGCGTTTGTACCTTCCTTCCGAGAATGTTCAGGACTTCAGAGCATGAGTGAGAGAGTCCATTTCCCCAGGGACAGCGTTTTGCTTCCGCAGCAAAAGACGCTGTAGCTCAAACCTTTGCCCCCTTTGCTGTCCACCCCATTTATGTTAGGGTCACCCGTTGTCCTCTTTGTAGAGGGCACAGCCTTTTAGGGGAGTCCATCCTCTTTGGGGCTCTTAAAAAAGAAACTGATGAGCATGTCCTCTCTTAGGACATTGGGTTATGTTGAAAATGTCCACTCTCTGGTTAGGATTCTTGCTAATTACTAGCAATGGCCGCAGTTTAAATAGGAGGCGTATTTCAAAGGAGGTTTCTCTTCGGGATTGCTCGCTCAAAGTAGTCAGGCGGGATATACGTCCCCCTTTTTGCTTTTCAAAATATGAAGAGTAGGAAGAGTTGGTTTTTATACTCCACTTGGCCAGAAAAGTGGCTTACAATCCCCTTCCCTTCCTCTCCCCACCACAGGCACCCTGAGAGATAGGTGGGGCTCAGAGAGCCCTGATAGGACTGCTCTGAGAGAACAGCACTATCAGGACTGTGACAAGCCCAAGCTCACCCAGCTGGCTGCATGTGGAGGAGCTGGGAATCGAACCAGATTAGAAGCTGCCGCTCAGAAAGGCAACCCCACGCTGGCAACACTGACAAACATGGCTGTTCGGCGGAAAACAAAATCCTCCGTGGAATTCTATCTTGCGTCTTGCCGTACTGTTTTATTTCTTCGTTTGGTTCTCAACTGGGGTAACCCTGGCCCCATCGCCATGTTTATGGGATGTCTTTTGCTGTCTGGTCGCCTTGCCTCGTATTTTGCAACCTGTCTGCAGTCTCGGTGAGAAAGGAAGACTGTCCACAAAGGAATAAATGACGTTATTGTTTCACAGTCTCTAGCGTTGGATACAGGCAACAATCCAAGACTGGAGTTCTAACAAAGCCCCGGCTCTGTTTGACAACTTGAAGGTCTGTAATGCTGTTGTGAATGTGAGTTTATTTGTTTAGGCACCCAGGGACTGCACTCTCCGTACTGCAAGGGTGGCCAAACCGTGGCTCTCCAGAGGTCCATGGACTACAACTCCCATGAGCCCCTGCCAGCAGGGGCTCATGGGAGCTGTAGTCCATGGACCTCTGGAGAGCCCCAGTGTGGCTACTCCTGCTTTAGAGGGTCTCTGCCCTGCACACTGTACGGGTTAACATTTAACATGGTATATGGCCTTCCTTTCCTTCTATAACGGTACATATTTTCAACGCAGTCATTTCCTCTGGCACTTCCTCCTCTGTTTCCTAGACAATATTATTCCAATTAACATTGTCCTCCAGAAGACCTCCTGGCAAATCATCTGAAGGTTTGTTTTGCAGTGGGGGAAATGGAAAGGCTTCACCCACCCTACCTATCTCACCTCCACCTTCCTGGCTTCCAGGAAATAAGCAGCTACTTCCACTGCAAATAGCAGAGGGGATGTTCCACTTCTAATGATCATAAGAAGAGCCCTGAAGAATCAGACCAACGGCCCATCTAGTCCAACATCCTGTCTCACACAGTGGCCAACCAGTGCCTCTGGACAGCCAACAACAAGGCATGGAGGCCAAAGCCTTCTCCTGATAAGAATATAAGAAGAATTTCGCTGGACAGTCCAATCTTCTGTCTCACACGGGGACCAACCAGTTCTTCTGGGGAACCAAAAACAGAGCATTGAGGTTGAGGCCTTCATAAGAACATAAGAGAGCCCTGCCTGACCAGACCAGTGGTCCATCTAGTCCAGCATCCTGTCTCACACAGTAGCCAGCCTGCAACAGGGCATAGATCCCCCAATGGGAACTCCTGGCTCTGGAATTCAAAGGTTTAGTGCCTCAGAATGTGGAGGTTCACCTGAATCACCAAGACTAGTAGCCATCTAATCTAATACAATCACCTTTTCAATATTTTTATTCCTCTGGCCCTCCTTACATCCTTTGGCAGTGAATTCCACATCTGAATTGCCCTCGTGTCTATACCCATCAGTTTCATTGAATGCCTAGTATTTGGGGGAGGAAGAAAAAGTTATCTTCATCCACTCCCTCCGCCCCCTGCAAAATTTTAGAGACCTCAGTCTAATCTGGGTCAGGATGCTCTGATTCCCTTCCCTATCATTCTAAAAGTGGCTGCCAATTTTGTAAATCCTTGCTTTATTTCCTGAGGAGTCTGCCACTGGTCCATGGTCCTCCAAGCAAGCTTCCACGGCAGAGCGAGATTCAAAGCTGGGTCTCTCAGCTATGAATCCAGCACTCAGGGGTGGCCAAACGGTGGCTCTCCAGAAGTCCATGGACTACAATTACCATGAGCCCCTGCCAGCAGGGGTAATTGTAGTCCATGGACATCTGGAGAGTCACAATTTGGCCACCCCTGGACTGGGCTCTCTTTACCAAAGCGCAGAATGAAGGGAGAGGCTGCAAAAATGTTGCCTTGATTATTTTTTTGTCCAAAATAGTACGCATGCATCCAAGAAAGTGTGATGAGGTAATCTTTGTAAATGACACAGACTAGGCGCGATCACTGAAAATTCCTTTGCTAGAATGGCTCGAAGCTTGCTTTTCACAGGAGATGAAACAGTGCCAACAGAAGATGCAAACGCGCAGGCTCCAAGAGCAGACCCCAGAATTCCTAGGGCCAATTGCTGCTTTTGGATTGAGGATGCCATCCTCCAGGTGGGGCCTGGGGATCTCCAGGAAATACAGTTTATCTCCAGGCAGTGAAGATCAGGCCTCCTGGAGAAAATGGAAGGTTTCTTGGGGGTAGACCCAGACTTCTCTAGGCTCCACTCTCAAATCTGAGGGAGGTGGGGTTTGGGAAGTCAGGGCACCTCCGTGTGTCCTAATAAGTGTTGCCATCCTCCAGGTGTCACCTGTTCCTCCTCCACATGCAGCCAGCTGGATGACCTGGGGCTAGTCACAGCCTGATAAGAGTTGTTCTGAGCAGTATCAGGGCTCTCTCAGCCCCGTCTCCCTCACAGGGTGTCTGTTGTGGGGAGAGGAAAGGGAAGGTGAATGTAAGCCGCTTTGAGACTCCTCCTGGTAGAGAAAAGCAGCATATAAGAACCAACTCTTATTATAATGATAGAGTTCACCCCCCCCCAAAAAAAAGCAGATATTTTTTTCCAGGGGAGCTGATCTCTGCAGTTTGGAGAACCGGTTAGGGTTTCCTCCAGCTTTAGGTTTGGAAATACCTGGAGACTTTGGGGGCAGAGCTGGGAGTGGGCCGGATTTGGGACAGACAGAGTACACCTTAGTGGAGTAGAATGCTATGGAGTCCACCCTCCAAATCAGCCATCGTCTCCAAGGGCAGGGCTAGTCAACCTGTGGTCCTCCAGATGTCCATGGACTACAATCCCCATGAGCCCCTGCCAGCAAACGCTGGCAGGGGCTCATGGGAATTGTAGTCCATGAACATCTGGAGGACCACAGGTTGACTAGCCCTGTCCAAGGGTACTGATCTGTTGCCTGGAGATGAGCTATAATTTCAGGGGGTCCCTCCTGCAGACCGGCCTCTCTAGAACAGGTGCGATTGTGCGACATCTCCAGGCCCCACCTGGAGGCTGGCAACCATATTTATTATTGTTTATTGAATTCCTAGGCCACTGCTCCTGGACCAGCCATTTCACGGCGGTTAGCAACAAAACAGAAATAGAAATGCAATTCCATCACAGTCGAAGCATAAAGCCCATTCCCCACCCACCCCATAATCCCCTTTCTCTGGGCTGAACATGAATCTGCATACTCCCATTCCTTGCTGGAAATCCCATGAGTCACCCAAGTGTCTGTTTCATGTCCGTAATCACAGGAATCGACCACGCCATGGCGATAGGTTTGCAGCCCTCCCTAAGGCTCTCCATCGCTGCTCACTCTACTGCTCCCTGGGGAGCCATTTAACTGGGAATGGTTACACCCACCACCTGGGGATGTGTGTGGCCACTCTGATGTCTCCCCCCCCCAGATATTTTGCCAATAGCAGGGCAGCAGGGGAAGCCCCCCCCTCCCTGACATACTTGCCCAACACAGGCCCTTTGACTTGGCACCCAAGGCTGGCTCTCCGTCCAAGCCTTGGATGAACTGCAGGTGTTGCTGGACCTAGAAGTATCAAGCAGGGCTTGTGGCCGTCATCTCTCCCCAGGCCTCTTCCCAGCTTGCTCTGATCATTTCTGGCCCGAATATCTCCCCCTTCCCTCCACCATTTTGTTTGCCAGTACGCTGACATCTTCACAGGTAGGCTATGTGTTCTATTGTGAGATGCCAGCCTCCAGGTGGGACCTGGGGGTTGCCCAGAATTATAACACCTCCCGAGATCAGTTCCCCTAAAGTAAAGGGATACTTTGGAGGGTGGTTTAAATGCAGAAATCTTTGGGACTACTTCTAGCAACCCCCAGTTTGGAGGTCCTCCCCCCCCCCCCGCAGTTTTTCATCAGCTCAAAACAAAGTGTGAGCAGACACACAAGGAAAACAGGTGCTTCGACAGTGTTTTTATGTTGTAGAAGCCTTTGTCAATACACAAATTCTACTTGCCTATCTACCGCAAGGAAAAATGCATAGGTGTGTTGAATCGGCACATGACCCCCCCCCCCCACACACACACACATTACAATAACACACCACTGGACAGTTCCAAATCTTTCTTTTCAAAAGTCGTGCCCAAAGCAATGAACATTTTGGCTCCACTGTGACCTCATCCTGCAAAGCAAGTGGTTAGGGTCGCAACACATCAGAGGGGGCATCTGTCTTGTTTATCAGGGGGATGTCACAGGCACTGTCCAATAGGCACTTATCAGACTTGTGGGATCACATTCCAGAAAGACTCCAAACTGCACACAGCTCTCTTTATATATACCCTGAATAGAGGGGCAGGATATAACCCTTGTTAAGGAAGATGCCTTGTATGATTCACAGTAAAAACACATAGATATAAGGTTTGCGGTTTTGAGGACCAGGGCCAGGGCGGGAAATAAAATACAGAAAAAGAATAGATTTTTATTTTACATGTTAGCATCGTGTAACAGATAACAGCTGGATTTATAATTGTCATGGATAAAATCGTAAGCCTCTTTGTTTCTTCTCTTTTCCTCCCCCCCCTTGATCTTTACTTGTAATCTCTTTTTTCTTGTTGATGTTGCATCTTTCAAAGCCTTTGAATAAAATTTAATAACGTCTTAAAAGATACAAGACCTGTTGCCAGTGTGAGACCCCCTGCTAACATGTGTGGAGACTCCATGGGTAATGAGCCAGTTTTCCTCCCAGCTCTACTCCAAAGGGGGCAACTCCACATTTCTCCCTCCGCTTCCACCGAGCTGTGTTGGGCCTTAAATTCCGGAAGCCCTGTGCTTGCTGTCCCTGGTCCAAAAATGATGGGCCAAGCAGGTCCGCCTGAGGGGGCCCGCCGGACTGATACCTCTTCCCTTTCCCATTCTGTCTGCCTCTCTGCTGACACCCCAGTCAAACAGTCTTTTAAGAAGCAGGATTATCATAAGGACTGATTCCACACGGAGGTTCCGCTCCAGTTTGGCGTCCGAACCGGAACGTCTGTGTTTGTTTCCGGAGCGTCCGCAAGACACTATCCCTAACCCTCTCCCTTCTGCGTTTTCTCTTGTTCCCTGCGTGTTTCAGCACTACCTTTTGGGAGTGATCATTGTCAGAGCACGTTTGCGTGGTGTGACGGCGGGAGAGGGTTCGTTTTCGCAGCTCCTGCCCATACAAGCGATATTTCCCTTCCCTGGGCTCTGCAACAGCAGCCCCAGTGCTTTGGGGTTTGGATACCCAACGGGAGCTCAACCTCCAAGGGGAAAGAGCCCCGGAAAACTCTGCTAGGAGGGAACCTTGACCTCGACATCAGAGCAGGGGAAAGAATCGAGGCCGCTTGAGATTCTGACTATGGAGAAGCATCCCAGAGAGGCCTCTCTCCTTCTCTCTCTGTCTCTGCTAGAGCCATCTGCCAAAATCCTTTTCGCCCAGAGAAATGCTTGGGGGAGGGAGTGGTATTCCTCAGGGCCTTGGAGTTCAAGCCGGCTCGGCTGTCTGGGGATGGGGGGTGGGTGGGGGGGTGGGCTGGGAGCCAGCGTGGCACGGATGCTGCTCAGGGGGCGGGGGGGTGGGGAGAGGGTGGAAGGGATTCTTCGTGTCTGTGACGTTGCTCCCGTACAGTACACTTGATCCTCTGCAAACAAGCAATGTCTCAAGCGTCCCCATCCCCAAGAGCAAGCTCCGTCTGGCCCTGATAAGCCTCCGGTCAGGCTGAGCACCTCATCACACAAACACACAACACAACACACACACACAGACCCATTAGCAATTGCGTTCCTAGGGAAGATTGCAAAAGTGCCACCTGCAGCTTTTAGACTGGCCAGGGCAGGATTTGGAGAGGGCAAGGACCTCTGCTGATTCCAGGGCCCCAGGGCAGGTGGCCAGGAGGGGTCTCAGGATTCCTTGGGCCCGTAGCACCCGAGCCTGTTTAAGGGCTCATGGGGGCCTAGAACTGCAGTGGGAACAGCCAGACTTGGGGCAGAGGGACCCCCCCCCCACTAGTGGAAAGGGGTGTCACGCTGAGAGTCCTTAAAGAAGGAAAAGTGGGGGAGCAAAGGGGCTGCAGCCCTGATCCATGGGAGGGAAGGCACTGCGTGAGGCTACAGGGTGGGAAATACCTGGAGATTTTGGGGGTGGAGCCTGAAGAGGGCGGGGTTTGTGGAGGGGAGGGATGCCACAGACTCCACCTCCCAACGTGGCCATTTTCTCCAGGCGAACTGATCTCCGTTGTCTTAGCGGGAGCTACCCAGCCGCCACCTGGAGGTTGGCATCCATAGCCCAGACTAAATCCCCTGCCAGGCATCACTTCCCCTTCTTAAAATTGGATGCAGAGAACCCGGGCGTCCTAGCTTGGACGCTTTCCGGCTCTGAGCCAGAGGAGTTCGTCTCTTCCCAAGGAAACCCAGGAATTCTGGAGGCCGGCCAGCTCTCCCACTCAACCCCCCCCTCCCAATGTAAACGAGCTTCCTTCTAAAGTTGGGGTTGGAATGTGTCCATCTCGGCTTCTCACCGTGGGTCACTCTGCCCAACAAGGGTGCTGGCTTCCCAGCTCAGCCCTCTGCCTATTGAACCCCCCCCCCCCCAGGTTTATTGCCTTTGGAAATCAAAGCACAGCACTAATCCAGGTGTTCCCCAAGACCCTGCCCCACCCCAGCCTCCCTCTTGAGGGTCTCACTCTGATCCTGGCAATGTATACCCCCCAAGCATCTAAACCAGGCTCTACTCAGCTTGTTCCCTGCTCCCCCCCACCAATGAAGGGGACTCTACTTAAAAATAGCCTTTCTCCCTTGAGCGCCTTCGATATTTGGACAGGCAAAAACCTAACAGGGATAGCAGCCTCTCCCAGCTCAGGGAAGCCTGCTGTTTGCTGGATTTCTGGCCTGGTGAAGGCCTTGCAATGAAATGGGGGAGTGGGCACTAGGGCTTGCTCCTGGCTCCGAGGAGCTCTGGCATATCTCTCTGTGTGGCATGGGCAGCAAGCACTGAGAACAGGGCGGGAAATACCCAGGATGGAGATTTCAGGGGGCTGCATCTTGAGAAGGGCACAATTTGGGGTCGGAAGCGACCTCAGCAGGGCATAATGCCCCAGAGTCGACACTCCGAAGCAGCCACTTTCTCCCGGAGAACTGAACTCGATAATCTGCAGATTTCGTGCAGGTTGGCCACCCTAGCTGGCCGTCTTCCTGCAGAGGACCCCGGAAGCTGGGCTGGGCTTTCAGCCCCCCCAGCCACACTCAAAAGAGGCCTCTCTCCCAGAGCTGGCTGCAGACCCCAGATATCCCATCCCAGATATTCTTTCCCCTGCTGTAGCCCACTCGGAATCCCACCCCCCTCCGGCGTCTGTGGTCTGCAGAATCCAGGATGTTGCACAATTTGTTAACAGAACGCCGCTGGGGATGTGCGCTGGGAACGCCGCTGAGTTTGGGGAAGGGGGGGGAGGAGGCAGGGGGATTGTTTACCCTTGAACTTCTGTGGCTTGGCCACGCCGGAACAGAGTGAAGAGCCCATATATTAGATTAGAGGCCCCACATTGCTCCAAAGAGGTCCGAGTGCTGAACCTGATTTCCCCCCCTTAAAGTGAGCTCTGGATTCCCTGTTTCTTGTTCTTTGGAAGGAGCCAGAATCCCTTGGCAGCACGAGGTGATCGGCATCGACGCCACCAAATAGGAAGGGGCCATACGGACCACCCAGTCCTAAACTTTTTCAGAGAGCCAGTTTGGCCATCCCTGGACTAGCCCAAGGTCACCCACTTGGCTGCACGTGGAGGAGCAGGAAATCAAACCCAGCTCGCCAGATTAGAAGCTGCTGCTCTTAGCCACGATATCAGTCTGTATGGTTGCCTGCCAGCTCTTCACTGGAGGTGGGGCCTGGGGAAGGCGGGGTTTGGAGAGGGGTGGAGCCTCAGCAGGGTACGATGCCACAGACCCAGCACCTGCTTTCTCGCGGGGGACGAAATTTGGTCCTCTGGAGATCAATTGTAATAGCGAGAGACCCTCAGGTCCCACCTGGAAGCTGGCCCCCGACATTTATTGTGACGTACAAAAGTCACGACATCCCGGTTTACAGGCTCTTCTTCTAGCGCCCACTCCCAGAAGAGCAAAAGGGCATCTTCCTATACATGGAAGACAGAGATGCTGGAGGAGGGCGGGGGGCTTATTTCAACAGCGATAAAATAATCCTCCATTAAGACCAGAAACACCAACCCCGCCCATTCCCAGTCTCCCAAATCCCCAGGAGATCCAGGGCCTTGTGAATAGCGAATGATGAGAATTAGAGAGCTTTTGTTACAACTGACTTTCACAAGATAAGAGTACACCACGAAAAGAAAGGGACGGTTCAAAATTATTGTAACAGAAGAAGAAGAACCTATCCCGGGCTATATTCAACAATTTAACAATAAATACAAATAAACGTTTCTTATCTCTTCTTATATTTTTTCTTATATTTTTATGTGTATAAGCACAACCAGAACGGCCTCTAGATTACACCGTTTTCAATTTTGTTTTCCTCAGTGGTTGTCCTTCTTTAAATTATATTATATATATGTGGCCTTTGGCTCTCTGGTTTGGGGAGGTCTGTTTGGGGAGGGATGAGTCTTTTGAACAGACCTCCCCAAACCAGAGAGCCAAAGGCCACATATATATAATATAATTTAAAGAAGGACAACCACTGAGGAAAACAAAATTGAAAACGGTGTAATCTAGAGGCCGTTCTGGTTGTGCTTATACACATAAAAATATAAGAAAAAATATAAGAAGAGATAAGAAACGTTTATTTGTATTTATTGTTAAATTGTTGAATATAGCCCGGGATAGGTTCTTCTTCTTCTGTTACAACTGACTTTCAAGCAATTACCAACCTCTTTGCTCTCCCCCCCTCCCCAAACAAACGCCCACCGAGTATTTACCATTTCTCCTGCAAACACGCCAGTTCTTTAATTTCAAGACCGCCTGACAACCGCAATTACAATCCAGGAGCGGGGTTGGGGGTGTTTGTATTCTTTTGGGGGAATAATGCAAAACTTGCCCCAACTGGCTGCCAAGAAAAGGAAGCTGATTGCGACCACAGGCGACCAACATAGAAGGCTCCCAATTCTGGGTGGAGAAATAGCTGGAGATTTTGGAGGTGGAGCCAGGGGAGGGCAAGGTTTGGGGAGAGACCCTCAGTGGGGTCCAAGGCCACAGAGTCCCCCCTCCAAAGCAGCCATTTTCTCCAGGGGAACTGACCACTGTCCTGCGGAAACCAGGTGTAATAGTTGGTCTCCGGGCCCCACCTGGAGGTTTGCAAGGGGGGGGGGACTGTCTGGCTCAATACAACAGATAACAGGAAAATTCCTGTGTGACTACTAAGGCAGCCTTTTAAACTTTACCACTGAGAAAACCCTGAAACCTTCTTCAGGCTTCAAGAAACCCCAGAAGTGGCACAATGGTGCAGAATACAGTGGGGAAGCTGAGCTGTGGACTTGCCCACCTGGGGCTCCTCCCCTTCCCATCCCCTCCAGGGCCATCACTGGTCATTTTCGGGGAAGCATTGTGTCGACATAGCCAAATAGGGTCATATCACCTGGTAAATGTTGAACAAATTTAGAAAAATATATAAACAATGAATTCATTACCACCCCTTTGGGAAGCCCTTCCACGACATCAAGAAACCCTAGGGTTTCATAAAACCTGTGGTTCTCCAGAGGTTCATGGACTGCAAACGCTGGCAGGGGCTCATGGGAATCGTAGTCCATTGACATCTGGAGGACCACAGGTTGTCTACCCCAGAGAAGTTTTTGTCTTCAGAGTCTTTAACAGAATATCCTGTTCCCAAGAGACCTGATGCTGTTTGCATTTTTTTGTGTTGTGTGCAATCGTCACTACAAAACTGAAAAAGTTTCACCATGAAACTAGCAAGACTTGCCATTGCCTGGGAGTCTGGTCTTGTTTTGTTGATATTAAAGACTCTGAAGACAAGAACTTTGCTTTGTGCTTAATGTTAACCCCTAGTAGGAACATGGGAATAGTTCTGTTATCTGTAAGATTTACTAAACCATGTGGGTGTCCCCTGTCCCCCCCTTGCTTGCACCCACTTGGAGGTTGGCAATCCTTCCACATACTAGAAAAACAATCCCTACAGTTGTTTGAGGAAATGAGGGTTGCCACCTTTTCATTTATCCTCTGTGACTGTGCCTTAGTTGGATTTGCACTTGACTGCAACTTATCTTCCTGCTGTGAGGAGCTTTCTCCTAATAGAAGTAGCAGATTTCAGCTGTTAAAGTGGGGATTTGCTACACTGACCACCCACCCTTGGTCAGCCGGCAATTCTCCTCCTACCCTTCTTTCAGATCCAGAAAGGAAATGTGTGGATGATGCCAAGGATTGCAGCTTTATAAATGTGAGGGTGGGTCTCAGCTTGTTTTAATATTTGCACCCCTCCCATCCTTCCATACCAGGACTGGCCTTAAAGTTCATTGCCTCACATCTGATTTCTGCTTTTTAAGAAGATGAGTACTTATAGCAGCCTTGGCTGGAAGTTTCCTCCTTAATGGATGTGCGTGTTGTGTGTGTGCATGCGTGTGTGTGTGTGTGCGTGGGGAGTTTACTCAGGAGTGGTTTAAGGATGTTCCTAGCAGAGTACTATGCTGGCAGGAGCAGCCAGGCTGGCGGCAGAGGGGACCCCCACAGTGGAAAGGGGTGCCACTCTGAATGTCCTTAAAGAGGAGGAGGGAAGGACAGGCCACATCCCTAATCTATGGGGTGGGGATGGCGCTGCATGGGGGGCCTGGAAGGACAGAGCCTGTAGCACACTCTACGTGTGCTACATGGATAAACCAGTAATGAATTATTTTGGCCTCAGTGTTTTGAATAAAGGTGAGTGGTGACTCCAGAAATCAGGAAGGGGGGGAAATAAAGCCATTATAGATTAGCACCTGGGAGATGTGGATTCAAATCCCCACTCTGCCATGGAAGTCCATTGGGCGACCTTGGACCAGAATCTCTCTCTTTCTCTCTCACACATCATACCCTACCTCTCAACATGGCTTTCTTGTGAGGAAGCACAGCTAAGTCGGCCCTTATTGATAAAAGAAGGATATCTCCATATCTAACAGTCATCTGTGCCCCCCCCCCCTGTGGATATCTAAATCTGCAGATGGGGCCACTCTGCTGCTCAACAGCCCCACCACCCAAATTAAAATGTAGATTTTTTAAAAAGTCTGCTGTGGCAGAACTCAGAAGCAGAGATGCCAGGAGCCAGTCTGGCACAGCTGCGGTGGTGGGTGGCAGACGCTGGGAGAGGTTCTCAGACACTGCCCCCGCAGCGGCACTGCTGCAAGGTCAGTGACTGGACCTGAACTCACGCAAGCAGGAGGAGGGATCATCCCTACGAGTTTAGTGCCCCCCCCTATTGAGATCTAGCCAGCTTGGTGTAGTGGTTAAGAGCAGTGGTTTCTAGCTTGGTGAGCCAAGTTTGATTCCCCGCCCCTCCACATACAGCCAGCTGGGTGACTTCGGGGTTAGTCGCAGTCCTGATAGTGCTGTTCTCATCGAGCAGTAATATCGGGGCTCTCTCAGCCCCACCGACCTCAAGGGTGTCTGTTGTAGGGAGAGGAAAGGGAAGGCGATTGTAAGCCGCTTTTGGACTCCTTCTGGTAGAGAAAAGCAGGGTATAGGAACCAGCTTCTTCCACCCCTTGCACTACTCAAGGCCAGAATATGACCCAGAGATTCAGCCAGGTGGGAAAGGATTAAATACAAGACTGCTTCTGAAGATGCCCAGAGGTTTTGCATATAGCAGCCACACCCAGGAGGAAGGGAAGGCCCCAGATCTGAGGATATGGCATCCAGGCAGAATGAGCTGCCTCTTCCTTCATAACTTCCAGCTGCTTTCAAAGCTTTGCCCAATGCAGATGTCCCCAACCCCACCCCCTTCAATGCTTTTAGGAAACAGGGTCGTCGTTCCTTTCATCCACCCAGTATGATGACGCTTCAGTGAGGGCGGCATTATGCTTTCAGGGCACCCCAAAGCACTTTGCCTTTCATGGGCCTCTCCCACCACTCTACAACCAAAATTAAAAATTATCGTTGATTACTTTTAAATACCTCTGCTTTTCCCCTCCCTGTTCTAGGCAAAACCTAATACCTTTCCATGGGCCCTAAAGAGTTCGTTTTTTTCCCCCCAATGTGAGGGGGGGGGAAAAATCAAAACATTTCCTTTGACCCTAAAAGCTCAGTTTTTCTTCCGAGGTCCAAAGAAATTAAATCTTTTTTTGTGGGCCCCTGAAAAAGTTGTGGGATGTGGGCAGTGGGCCTCCTCCTGTGCTGAAAGGCTAAGACGGTCCCAGTTTCTGTGTTCTGCCTGGGTTTTCCTAGATGGTTTTGCAACATTTCTCAAGCCCCTTCCCTGCAATGTTTCAGGAAGGATCGCAGCAAAGGTCTGCTTTCCCCCCAGTTCTGCCCACACAACGGCCATTTTCCCTGTCCCCATGGCAACCGCTTGTTTTACATGCCACGGAGGGGTTTTGGAGAGGCTTTTTTTTGGGGGGTGGGAATCATCAGTTGGCATAGCAATATGACAGTATATTGCTAGGGTAATGAGCAGTTCTTAAGGGGAATTTTTTGGGGGGAAACCCTTGCATTTGGAGGACAGCCACCACAGGGACTGGGGAAGGAAAAGTGCAGGGAAACGGCCATCTCAAAAGCTCATTGTGTCTGAGGCTTTAGGGCAGGGGTGGTCAACCTGTGGTCCTCCAGATGTCCGTGGACTACAATTCCCATGAGCCCCTGCCAGCATGCTGGCAGGGGCTCATGGGAATTGTAGTCCACGGACATCTGGAGAGCTACGGTTTGGCCGCCCCTGCTGTAAGGCTATCTTGCAGAATTATAACTTCTCTCCAGCTTACAGACGACTGCTCCCTTGGACACCATGATAGTTTCGAGCCTAGATGCCATCAGTGGTTTCAGGGTACAAGCCAGCCTTCGTCAACCATCTGACCACGGAGGAGGATGTGTCCGTAGTTCTGCCGGGGACCAAGGCAAGAACAGAGCTTACTATGTAATTGACCAACGCATGC
The DNA here is from genome assembly GCF_049243985.1 of Paroedura picta. NCBI lineage: Eukaryota > Metazoa > Chordata > Lepidosauria > Squamata > Gekkonidae > Paroedura > Paroedura picta. The sequence goes on from NC_135384.1 coordinate 27,212,340, forward strand.
TAGATCCCATCTACAGGATTCAGTCAGCTTAAGCTGAAAGTGACCAAGGTCCGTCAAGAAACCCCTGGTTGAGAAAGCTAGAGAAATGGCAACCTTGCAGAGTAGACTTTGCTACACCATGGAGACTTGGAGAAATGGAAGTCCTAGAGCGACATCACCTCCCCACTGAGTTCTTTCCTCTCCCCACACTTTGTCCTCCCCAGGTAACAGCTCCAAATCTCCTGATGGAGTTGGGATGAGTGGTATCAAACTGCCTTGAAAAGACATAGGGCTAGAAGCAAGCTTTAAGAACTGGGAACAGGGGTGTGTGTGCGCACACACAGACACGCAAACACATACACTTTTCTTCAAGGGGGGGGGAAAGTTCATACTGCTGCATCTTTAATGGCAGCTTGACATAGAGACATTACGCAGGTGAAAGTATTCCTCATAGAGCTTCTGCCCAGACAGTATTTTATTCTCTTGGCCGGTTACCAGAATGGGAAGCAGCAAAATGCTTAAGAAAACAGAGAAGTCCGGCCAAGCCTTTTAGTGAGCAATGTTGTGCTCCACTAGCAACTGCTAAAACATATTACATGAGGAGGGTGAGTACTTTTATAGTGTGGTGCCTGTGGATGCTCTGTAAAGAGCTGGTAAGAGTGCCAGGCTCCGGTGGAAGAAGAATTAGAAGAAGAGTTGGTTCTTAGATGCCGCTTTTCTGTACCCGAAGGAGTCTCAAAGCGGCTTCCAATCGCCTTCCCTTCCTCTCCCCACCACAGACACCCTGTGAGGGAGGAGATGCTGAGAGAGAGCCCTGATATTACTGCTTGGTTGGAACAGCTTTATCAGTGCTGTGACACTGAGGTGAAAGGCGGAAAAATGATAGTAAATAAATACATTACTTATTGAACTTGATATACAGAAGACATTAAAAGACCCTGCCCACCAAAGGATCTCAGAGACCACATTAAAAAGTAAAGGAGAACCATCTCTAAAATACCTGGCTGAGGTCCTTGTATGTATGGCAAAGGGGCAAGGTGGCCACAGGCACCTGCATACTTTCTCCATGTCCAGGTAGGAATCTGGGTGGAAGGTAATCTCTTCTTAGCAATGTTTTAGGTTTCAAAGTTGTTTTTGGTGAGCATGGCCATGTTAATGGAATTTTAATGCATTTCATACTTTACTATTTCAAACTCTGTGATTGGTGATAGATTTGTTGTGGTTTATTTATATCTTCTTTTTTTGGTTTAAGTTCTAGCCTGCACCATCTCCACAAAGCACCCGACAGAGACCAATTCCCCTTGAGAAGCTGGTTACTCACTTTACATCCTCAGCTGGTTAGAAAACACAGCATTTGAAAAATTATCAACACCTCACCCAGACGTTTGGTTAAATCCAGGATATGAATTTAAATATCCCAGGTCCTCCGCACATGCACCCACGCTGCTAGTCGTAGTTGTAACCTGCCACAAGCCAGGAAGCAGCGGGAGTAGCAGCATAGAAACAGAAGGGAATAAATAAATAAAGTCAAGTAAAGCAGGAGACCAAAACAGAAAAGCTTTGCTCCGTATCTGCTCTATGTTTTGGCTCTCTCATGCAGGCTTAGGAAAGATGCGAAGCGTTTCCCTTCCTCCTGGTGGATGAGGATCTTAGTCGTCCCCAATTTGCCCTCCGCTCCCAGAAAACATGGCCTGCCAGATCTCTCCCCCCCCTCCAAGAAGCAATACAAAAGAGGAGCAGCATGGGGTCCCTGCAAGGTCAGAGCATCCCCGGAAGATATAATTGCCAAGTGGCTTCTTTGCAGGGGGTGGGGGCGAGCATCCTTCTGGATTTGGAACCGATCTGCAGTCGTCTTGGCAGGTGGAGCTGCATAACCCAGTGCCACATCTGGGGAGGGGGCAAAACCAAGCTCCACAGAGTGACGCCCTGTCGGATTGCATTGTCCTAGTTTTCCCTTGAACCGCCCTGATGCCCCCCTCCTGAATCGCTTGCCTACAACTTCCCTTGTACCAATAAAAAATTGGACAGAGCGACAACAGAAGTGGACGTTTGCCGATGATTACAGGGAACCAAGCTCGGGAAATGCAGCAGCCGTCTTGAGTTCGGCTTCGTAGCCATGGAGGGGCGGACCGTGATATAAAAACAGCACCAGTGTAAGCTGAGCTCAGTTATGCCAGGGCTGCTGATGATTCTGTGGGAGTTGCATGTCATGAAGGCAACCGTGGAGATGCGTGGATTTTAGTTCAGCGGGCTCTTAAACTTGCCATTTGCCCATGTGCAATGGGCAACTCCTGCCCTGCACCTCTAGTCCCTGCCCTCAAATTTAGTAGGAAAAAAATTGCCTCCAGAATGACACTCTAGGAATTTTTCACTGACACTGTGGTCTTTGCAACAGAAATAAAGGAGAATTCCTAGAGGGTCACACAGCTCCCTCAAATTCCACCCTCCCCAAGCTCTGCCTTCATAATCTCCTGGCATTTGCAGCCCAGGTTTCTAGTCACCAGTGGCCCTCTGGCCAGGACTGCAGCCCACCAGGACATTTTCTGGTGAGTTAAACAGCCAATCCAGAGCATGCCTCTCCCTTTCTAGGGTGGTTCCTGAGGCTCACAAGACATTTCCAGAAGAAGCAAAGATCCACTGTTTCAAGAGTGCATATAGCTCTCTATTTCCTTCAAACATCTGACAGAGCGAACTGTGTCCCATGATTGCTACCATAAATTAATATATACCAGGATTCCCTGGTGTCGCATCGGTAGCCATCTTGCTGCCCGCCAACACATTTTATGATGCCCATAGAAAGGGACAAGTTCAAGTGGAGCGTTTGCCTCGCAAGGCTTCCAATTGGCCATTGGCAACTTGACTAGCTGAACAGATGTATAAAAATCACTGCTTTGGCGGCAGCCATTTTGTAGCTCGCTCCACTTCCTGTGGCGGCCATTTTGTGGCTGTACAACACGCTGACAAAATTCCAAAGGCGCCTGTAGGCTCAAAAAAGGTTGGGGACCCTCAGTCTATAAGCTGCTGCTAGACTAGCCTTCTGGAATCTGTTCCAGCTGGGCCACCAAACACCCAAGAAGACCACCACTGGGGAGGTTTTGGTATTACCTTCTCCTTTTGAGGGTCCAGAGAGAGAGTTTGAGAGTGTCTGCCTAAGAAGTTGTGGAGCCAGCCTAACATGCTTCCAAAAGCATCCAATCCTAAACAGTCACACCCTTTAAACACCTTCAAAGTCAATGGGTTTAGAAGGATGGAACTAAGCTTATAGAATCGTCTTTCCAGCTGACAACGTCCCTTTCAGCTGTGGGTAGGGCCGTGTTCTTTTTGGTGGGAACAAGGTTTCCTGCATTAGTACTGAATGTTTCATAAATCGCAAGGGGCCGCAATCGGGTTTTTCTGTTGTTGAAACTTTTAATTAAACTTAATTACACTTATACCTTGGTTCTTCCCCAAAATAGCTCAGAGCAGCTCAATGATAGCTGCATTCAAAGAGCATCAGGTGTTTCCGGACCACTCTCTCGGCTCTGGGAAGGAAGGAGATCGGCTACACCCCACCCAGGGCCAAAACCTGTTCCTCTTTCCCCAGAGAAAGCCGTGCTGCAACCTTCCTGCAATTTTACTTTATTTTAAATTTTTATTTTATTTATTAGTTGTCTACGCCGCCCTGCCCTGAAGGCTCAGGGTGCAAAACATCATATAGAATTTAATTATACAGTCAAAAAGTGCTACAATATCGTTGGAAAAACCACAATCTTATGGTTCTGCATATGAGTATTAAATCCTAGTATAAAGACAACTGTTCAATAATACAGATAGAGGTTTAAAAGGTACAAATTATATCCAAGTACGCATTTTCGTTTGTCTAAAAGCCTTCTCCAGCGGTAAAATTCAAATTGAGAGCACTCCATAAATGACTTACACACACACATAATCAACACATACAGAACGGACCTTACTCACCCCGAGATGTCCCCCCAATGAGGTGATGATAAATATTCTTGAGATGCAGGGGTGGCCAACAGTGGCTCTCCATGGACCACAGTTCCCATGAGCCCCTGCTAGCATGTGTAGTTCATGGACATCTGGAGAGCCACAGTTTGGCCACTCTGGTTTCATATGCCCATGAATCTATTTCGGCTCAGTCTGCAATTGCAGATTAAATTATATGGGATGTTTTGGGTTAAATCCGTGGGTTCGAAGGAAACCAGGACCACTGGGAGTTCAATTTGCTCTTTTTAAGGATCTCAGCACAGTAGTACAAAAGGCAAACATGAACAGAGAAACCCTGCAAGGACCCCAACGTATACACAATTGTGAGGAATGGATTTTCTCCAGGGGGAATTATCTCTGCAGACTTGAGATGAGCTGTCATTCTAGGGGAGGCGCAGGTCCCCCCTGAAGGCTGGCAACCTTATACAAAACTTTTTTTTTTTACCCAGTCAGGATTTGACAGAAAACAGGAAGTCCGCAGTGATGTTTGCAAATGCTTTTACACGCCGATGAGGACTAGAAACTTGCCTCCCGAGCATTTAATCTTTCGGTTTTGTTGTCAAGCAAAATTGCACATCAGACCACCGTGGCCTCTTCTACAGCTTGTCTTATTTCGTTCCTTTGAAATCATAGATGTATTTTTTGGCCAGGCTTGGTGTTCTTAATACATCCCTCCCCGGCATCAAACCCCGGTATTGTTTTCCCCACAGCTGGCACAGCTGCTGTGGCTACTCTTGCCTCCCACATCTGAGAAGGAAGGACACGGTGACCTTCACAACTAGCCAAGCATCCAACACCAGGGGCAAGGCGGCCTAATCTGCAGCCCAAACAATCATCGCCTTGCAGGGACGGTTAGCCACTGGCTGAAAGAGTGTGCAGGAGGGAGGCGGGGGGGGGGGGGAACAGTCTGGGATATGAAGGGAATTGATTGCCAGTAAACACCCCCCCCCCTCTACCCAAGCCACAGATGCCGATGCAAGCTCAGGAAGAGACAGATAGAAACACTGCCACCCAAGGTTGGAGTACTAGGTTCCTAGTTCCACAATCACAATTTATTGTTCCTTACTCCTGAGTCCAACCTCGCATAAGGATTAAGAACAAGAGCTCTGCTGGATCAAGACCAGTGGTCCATCTAGTCCAGCAGCCAGCCAGTTCTACTAGAGGGGCCAACAACGGGGCATAGAGACCTTCAGAAGACCCCTGTGAAATCAGACCCCAGTGGTCCACCTAGTCCAGCATCTTGTCTGCATGTACCAGTGTTCTACGTGTACAGCATGGGGACCCAGGGAAGACTTGAGGACAATATGATGTGTTGTTAAAGGGAGGGCTATAGTTTTTTAAAAAAAAAAATCCCTTCCTAGCTAGCCTTTCAATTACAGATGCTGAGGTTTGAACTCGGGACCCTCTGTCGGTCAAGTTTTACTGCAGGGGTGGCCAAGCGATGGCGGCTCTCCAGATGTTTATATGGACTACAATTCTCACGAGCCCCTGCCACACATGCAGGGTTAGGGCATGTACTGGCAGGAACTCATGGGAATTGTAGTCCATGGACACATGGAGAGGCACCGTTTGGCCATCTCTAAGCCACAGTCCCTTTTGATAAGATACAGCTTTGTACAGAGGAAGGCTATAAGCTTATTAAAGGTCATTCTTGCCTATTATGACCAGCAGAGCAGACCTCTAAAGTTTAGGGCTGTCCCCTCACCTACTGCTGATTCTTTGAACCTCAGGGGTTGGGAACTGAACCTGGGACCTTCTGCATGCAAAGAAGATGCCACAGCTCCTCTCTAACTTAATTCCTCCACTTAAACGAGAGCCAAACTACCCTGGGAGCTGCTTCAATTCTGCTGGGAAATCTATCTAATTTCCCCTTCCACCTCCCACCACGGCCTGTCCCCTTTCTCTGGCTTCTGTCCAAGAAAATAAGGGGTATCAGCCCTCCAGGTCTTGGGTGGGGTCTCTTTAGCTCACATTCCTGTTCACGTTCGACTTCTCCCACCCCCTTCACCTGCTCAGGTAAGGCCTTTGGAATTCCTGGCTGGCATTCAATCCCCTCACCTGGAGCCGAGTCTGTATGTGTTTTCCCAGCCTCTTTGGTGAACGGGTGGGGTCTGCCGTTGCCAGCTTCCCTCCCGGCAAGCTTCCTGCGCCTTCCGCCCCTGCGTCGCAACCAGAAATTCAACTGCGGGACGCCTTTGTTGTCGTTCCATCCCCTCCTTTTCAGCCAAAATTGGTCTACTGTCGTATGAAAAAAATAGCAATTACAAACATTATTAAGTCAAGTCAGAGAGGGGGGGCTCCTGCTAGGGTCAACGTCTGCATGTGATTAGGGAAATGCCTGACTCCCGGCTCCCACCCACTTGTGACAACAGCCTGTACTAGAACAGGAGCCTTACTTTCCTTAGTGGGTGCAATTCTAGGGCTCCCCCCCTCCTCATACAGATCTTCAAGGTGGTCCACAACAAGTTAAGACACATACAGAATCACCTTACGGCAATGGTAGGGAAGAAGACCATCCACGGAGCACAGGAGATAGCTCTGCAAGAAGCTACTTCCAAAAGAGAGTTTTTTCGTTTTGCCTGTCAAGCAGTTTCCCCATGGGCAGTGGTTTCTGAATGCAGAGCCAGAGTTTTTCAAGCCCTCCTGCTTACACCAGGGAAAGAGGCTTTCTAATAGCCCCCTTGGTGGGTCCCCACAGGATGTGAAGAGCCAAAAAAAAATCACACCAGAACCAAGCTTTTTAAGAAAAGTGTATGGAACGCTATATTAAGGCTACAACAGCATGAGAAGAAGAGTTGCCACTTTTCTCTACCCGGCTTACATTCGACTTCCCTTTCCTCTCCCCACAACAGATACTCTGTGAGGTGGGTGATGCTGAGAGAGCCCTGAGATTACTGAAGAAGAAGAGTTGGTTCTTATATGCCGCTTTTCTCTACCCGAGGGAGTCTCAAAGTGGCTTACAGTTGCCTTCCCTTTCCTCTCCCTACAACAGATATCCTGTGAGGGATGTGAGGATGAAAGAGCCGTGATATTACTGAAGAAGAAGAGTTGGTTCATATATGCTGCTTTTCTCTACCCGGAGGAGTCTCAAAGGGGCTTACATTTACCTTCCCTTTCCTCTCCCTACAACAGACACCCTGTGAGGGATATGAGACAGAGAGCCCTGATATTACTGAAGAAGAGTTGGTTCTTCTATGTCTCATTTCTCTACCCGGAGGAGTCTCAAAGGGGCTTACATCCACACTCCCTTTCCTCTCCCCACAACAGACACCCTGTGAGGGAGGTGAGGCTGAGAGAGCCCTGAGATTCCTGCTCAGTCAGAACAGCTTTATCAGGGCTGTAGTGAGCCCAAGGTCACCCAAGTTGGCTGCATGTGGAGGAGCAAGGAATCAAACCGACTTGCCAGAGTAGGTGCTCCTAACCACTACACCAAGCAGGCTCTTGGTAGCAAGGCAAGTAAAAAAAAAAAAAAGCAGTGTGACAGAGTTCAAAGTGAAGAAGCCCTAATTGTTTCTCTCAACCCCCCCCCCCCCAGCTGGGAGATGAGCATATATATTTCAGGGGTCCTATATTTTAAAGAAAAATATCTTACCCTTGTGCACAATTCAACATCCTTGAGGATGGCAGTAAGACCAGCAAAAAGGCTCTTCACCAAGGAAACAGCCCATAGTAATAGTTTCTCAGACTGTTTGTAACAGAACTGGGGCAATTAAGATGAGCACCCAAGCTAACGAGGGCCAGATGGCTGTAATACCACTCAGGTGTGAAGAGTTAGAGCAATCTTGTCATCACAAATCCTGCAGGGTTGGCTCTAGCAGATTGCTTAAAGGTATATTGTCAGGAGTTGCCACCTTTCCTGACCCTTGATGTGCTTCTGCAGATGCAAAATACCAGACTGCCCCCACAGGTCCCACTACAGTGGCCAGCCTCCAGGTGGTTTACTTTTTCATATATCAATGTGAGGAACAGAACTGGAGACTGACTTTTCTAATGCAAGCTGGGATTTCAGAGAACCCATATTGCAACACTACAGTTTTACACTGATATTTTAGGGCCTTTTTATTTTTAAAAGGGGGGGGGTGCTGTTGACAACATGAATCAGGACACCGACGACAACAGAACCTTCAACACCTAATCATTTTTCTGTCCTTTCTGTGTATTAAAAACAATAAATAAATAAACATTATAATATATATATATATTAAAAAGCAGAATGATTGCCCAGGCACTTCTGGGACCCCCAACTCCAGTTAGGCGTCCTTGGTTCTCCCCTCAGCCCAAGAAACTACCTGTAGACACCCAAATAAAATAAAATCCAAGCATGGGTTTTTTATGGTTTTACGCGACCGGCAAAGCCTGTTCCTTAATTTACCAAGAAGACGCTTTGAATCTCTCTCTCTTTCTCCTGACCTAGCTCCAATCAATATCTCAATTGCAGCTGCTTGGTAACAGGCATCTATCCAACAGGTGGAGTTTCCCCTGTAACAGGCACCCATTCATCCGGTGGAGTCGCCCCTTTTAACAGGCACACGTTCAACAGGTGGAGCTTTTCTCTCCCAACGCCTCCCATGCAGGCATGTCAGATTTTATCTTATGATCTTTTTCACCCTATGTAATGTTAATTTACGGGGCAAACAGTAGCCCTCCAGACGTCCATGGACTACAATTCCCATGAGCCTCTGCCGGGGAGAGCCCCAGTTTGGCCACCCCGCTGTAAACGAACGCCGCAAAGCAACCTCTCTCAACCCGGGCAGAACTACAACTCCCAGCGGCCCCCGCGAGCACAACATTGTTCCCAGCCAATCCGCGCGAAGGTCTTTGCTTGGTGCCAACATGGCGGAGGCCAGGGACTAAAGGAAGTGTGTTGCTGGAGTCGGTAAGTGTCTTGCAGCCTGGGCGCCCCTCTTTTGGGGGGCCCCGAAAGGGACCCAGGAGCCGCGGGCTGGGCGCCTGCCCCTGTCGAACCTCCTCTTTTTCTTCCTGGACGCCCCTCTCGCCCCCCCTCCTTTGTCCTGCTCCCCCCTGGGCTGGGGCTGGCATAGGGCAGGGGCTGGTCAATTACACTGTTGATGTTGATATCCTGACTTTTCTGTTGGACTTGATCTGTTTCTACACTGTTAGCAAACAGTTTGACGCAATGGATAAATAAATAAGCAAACAAGCAAATAAATAAATAAGATGCATGCTTCCAGCTTTACCGGTTCTACGTACACCGCCCTGAGAGTCACAGTGAAGGGCGGTCTTTAAATTGAATGAATATAAAATATATAAACCTGATGATGCCCTAGGCACAGCCCAGCAGTGGAGAACCTTGGCTTTTCTATTGTTCAGTTGGCGAGACGTTAAGACCCTGTAAGTGGCGAAGGTGAAATAAGAGGTTAGCAGTTCAGTTTTCTGCCTGGCCTGGCCCTAGCACAATAGTAAAAATACACTTTAAATTTTTAAAGAATTATTTAACAGTTATTTATTTGTTTATTTATTTGCTATATTTATATACCGCCCTCCCTGAAGGCTCAAGGCAGTTCACATAAAACCGAAACAGTACAGATTACTCAGTTTAACAATAATACAGTGATAAGAGCAACATAGTAGAACAATAAAAGAATATGAACAACGTTAAATTAACACATACTGATAGCGCAGTGGGTTGGGAGGGATAGCAGTAAGGAATATAAGCAAAAATCCTGAAACCCTCTTGGGTGCCCTCCTTTCTCTTCATCCTTGCCTTATGGACTAGTTGTACTGTACAAAATGGTTTTGCAAACTTGCTTGGATAAAATATTACAGACTATGAAATATACTGGTTTGTATCTTTTATTGTAAGTTGCATTCTGTGTATATAACTTCTGCTGTGCTTAATATAGTTGCTGTCAACCTCTTTAAGGTTGAGAAACCCCTGAAATATTCTTTAGGCTTTGAGAAACCCCAGAAGTGGTGCAATTGGGCAGAATATGATTAAGAAGCATAGCTGTGTGCATACCCACCCAGGGCCCCTCTGCTTCCCGCCCCCTCCAGGCCCATCATCGGCCATTTGGGGAGGGGGGGATGACCATATATGGTCATATCTCCCCATAAATGTTTAACACATTTAAAGAATATATAAAAACTTAATTAACTCCCACTCACTCAGGAATCCCTTCCAGGGCCATCGAGAAGCCCCTTTCTTGAAACCCTGGTTGAGAAAGCCTGGTTTATGTGTCATGTGAATACTTATGCTATGTCAATAGAACAAAAAGGAAAAAATGCTGGGTGATAGATTACTGGTTTATTATGCAGTGTCCCTCCATGTTTCATCATGCTGGCTTCATCAGGGAGAATCTATAAAAAGCATAATTTTATATTTAATACCGATAATAGAAAGACGTCTTAATAAAAGTTATTAAAATAGTATTAAAAAGTCAGGATCAAAATTGATTTCAAAAGTAGATACGCTTTAGGTAATATACAATGTAAGCTAGATAAACTATACATTGATGATGAAGCAAGACAATGAAAGTAAATGAAGTAAATGCTGACCAGAACAGTCACGTAATGCTGGAACTTTCCACAGCAATTCTATTATTTTACAGTGGAGAATGTTTTTTTTTAAAATGCATACAGCGATTAGCTGAGCAAGATCAGAAGTTTATTATGCTATCCGGAAAATTAATTTGATGTTCACTGAAACTTATTTCAGATTTATTGTACTATCCTGAATTTCAAGCCAGCTATGAAATTATTGCAAATGAGTACAACTGCCTTTCCATATTATGAAAATATCGTCGATATATCTCCACCATATAGATATAAATTCTGGGAAAGGATTCCTCTCTGAATGCTATGCTTCAGTTATTTCTGGTGGTTCCAGACTATGAAAATCCTAATGCATTGGTTGTTGAATATCTGATTTTTGTCATTTGTACCAACTCTCTCTGCATAATCCTCCTTGAATCCCCGGGAGAAAGGCCGATTATGAACAATGTAAATAACTAATAAATAATTTAATTGTTTAACTTCCAGGGCAAACAATATTGTTTTATTGTGAACCTCCACGAGTCTCCTTGAGAACAGCGGTATATAAATCCAAAACTAAATCAGTAAATAGTTGTTGGCACTAATGTTTGCGTGCCCATGCAGATATACTGCTGAGTGGTTGTCCACTCATCTGTCTCAACAGAATCCTCCACCAATGCTATGTGACCACAACCCATGCATTTTTTGCTGGTGATTAGGAGAGAGGAGACACAGAAATGTGAATTTCAGCTTTGGTTTTCAGGTTTCCCTGCCCAACTGAGAATCATTTGCGCCTGCAGAAAATCCCTTAGTGTTTGCTCAATGTTACTGTTAATTCAGTGATAATCAATAGCTCAGGAGATATCTGTGGTGCTCCTGAGCACAGCTCCTGCTCTGTGTTTTGGGAAAGCAGGTAAGGTCCTTGCCTTTTCATCCTGAAACAGCTGACAGAGCTGTGAACCTCCTTGAGCTACAGGCTTCGTGCCAGGCGTGGTTGATGCTGATTGCCATTGGGGTTCTCTGTGAGCTGTGGAACGAGTACTACCACATTAACCATCTGCTCGCAAGACCAACACAGTATCAAGTGAACATAACTGATTTTTCTTCAGAAGAGCCTATAGCAGAGCTAATAATAGGCAAGAATGGACATGTGGGCTAGGCAGATTGTGGGTTTGTTAAATGTTAAAAGAATATTTTTGGAATCTCTTAAAGAACTGCTTTATTAAACCAGTTTTGATTCATTTGGGATCATTTGATTCATTTTGATCATTTGCAAACTGACAAAACATCCTTACGCACTCCCTCATAATTCCTAGGGAGAATTACCTGTCAAAACATTACAACTCTCTATCTGCCAAGCTCCCACCTTGTGGAGCCTTTAGCCTGAGAAGCTCAGGAAAGCACCTATTCTATTGGCTTTCCACAAACAGAACCAATCAAGAGGGCTTTTCTGCACAGGTACCAAGGCTGCACTCTACAAAACGGTGCTATAAACGTCCTTGGATTAATGATTAAGGCTGCCTTTCTCAACTTTTTTACCATTGAGAACCCCCTGACACATTCTTCAGGCTTTGAGAAACCCCAGAAGTGGCCCAATCGTGCAGAATAGGGTTGGGAAGCAGAACTGTGGACATTTCCACCCAAGGCCCCTCCCCTCCCAGGCCCATCTTTGGCCATTTTGGGAAGGGGAGTGGGTCGGCATGACCATGTAATGCTTACGCTGTTTTTCAGTTCTTTCTGGGGGTCCCAGACTTCAAAAATCCTGATGCGCCTGTTGGTTGTTGAGCATCCTGTTCTGTCTGTTGTACTTCCTCGCTACGCATAATCCGCCTTGAGCTCTTGTGAGAAAGATGGACCGTGAATAGCGTGAAAAAAATAAAGATAAATTCATTTGTTTTTAATGTAATGTCTTTAGATGGTGAAATAAAGATGCAGATTTTTTCTATGTCTTTCTTTTGCCCCTATACTCCTGAAAAGCAGATCTATGTAGTCCGGAGCATCGCCGTGTGAGAGAGAGTCTGTCCTCTTTCCGCTCTAATTGGGCCAGCGTCCTGCTGCCTGGCTGTCAAGCACAATTTTGAGCAGGGGGGATAGAAACTGTGCGGGGCTGACGGGTAGGAGTGGGACTTGGCTCTCTCTCCTCTTTTGCGTGTCAGGTGTTGCTCCTCGGAGGAGGCAGCTTGCTGTTAGCCAAATGCTCCTCCAGGATGTGGCAGATTGCGGAAGACGGCGAGGTGGGCTTCACCCAGGCAGAAATCTGGTTTTAAAGAGCCCTGTACGCTCTCTCAATTGTTAGCCTTTAAAGACTGAACAAGCTAGCCTAGCCCACATGCTCTTTCTTATATATTATCATCTCTGCTACAGGTTCTTCGGAAGAAAAATCAGTTCAATTCACACGATCCCATTGTGGGCCTTGCGCACAGACAGTTAATGCAGGGGTACTCATCCCACGGAGCATGGAGAGCCACATAGGCAATTCTCATCCACCCATAGAGCTGCATGCGCTTTCATCCTTGGCCTGAGGCCTTGTACCCCAGGGAAGCTCACAGCACTGGCACTGGTTTCAAGATGAGAATCGCCTGCCAATGACATGTTCTACACAGGGCAATGCTTTCCTGGAACCTGGAGGCAGGAGCCAGATTGGGGAACAGCGCTCGAGAGAGCCACAGGTGTCTCCTGAGCTGTTGGTTATCACTGAGTTAACAGTAACATTGAATGAACCTTGAAGAGTGCATTTTCTGCAGGCGCAGATGAGCCTGGGATGGTCAGAGAAACAGACGCTTCAGAAAACAAACGTTTAAAGTAGAATATAGGTGGTGAATGAGTCCTTCTAGTTTAAAGTTTGCCCTCCCTAGTTGCAATCCTTGATCTTGTTTTTTGCATCACGTCACAGCTGATTTACTAATATTATTGTTAATAATAACAGTAATTAATAATAGAATTTATTTACTGCCCTTCCAGTCAACTCAGGGCGGTGTACAACATAGTAATTCACGATACAAAAATACAATTTATGTTAAGAATGAATCTCGTTAAAATACTATAATATCACATTAATTGTTAAAACACTTAAAACCATAACTAAGAGTTGTCCGGTCCTTGATACTGGCTCGTTTCAGATGTTCCCATTGGCCATCTTGGATCGGGGCCAGTTCTGGAGGACCCGGTAGATGTAAACCCATGGGGTTTGCAAGGCAGGAGATGTCCAGATGTGGTTTCCCATTGGCTGCCTTTGTGTAGCAACCCTGGTTTCCCTCTGTGATTTCCCATCCAAATACTGGCCAGGGTCATCTCTGGTTAGCTTCTAAGATCTGATATCAGGCTAGCCTGGGCCTGTTCAGGTCAGGACTTGCAAATCCTTGGGCAGCTGCAAAACAAATGAGCAGAACAGAGAAAGTGATGTAGTTGTTTGACTCTGGGAGACCCAGGTGCGAATCCACCCTCTGCCATGGAAGCTTGCTGAGTGACCTTGGGCAGGTGACTCACTCTCTCAGCCTTACCTACCTCACAGGTAGAAATGGAGAAGGGTGAGTGTTGTAAGCCACTTTGCGCTCCCACCGAGGAGAGAAGTAGGGTATAAATGTATTTCGTTCCTAAATAAATCTCCCAGAAAGAAGAGGGGGATTCTGAAGTCCGTGACTGCTCGAAAGAGTTACCTGTCTGTTTAACAATAAACCTATGGGAGTGTTGGAAGATTGACGGGTCTTGCCCTGCCGTTTTTTAATTTCTCTGTCTTCCAGGAGAGAATGATGATGAAGGTGGTCAATCTCAAACAGGCCATCCTCCAGGCATGGAAGGAGCGGTGGAGCGATTACCAGTGGGCCATAAACATGAAGAAATTCTTCCCCAAGGGGACGACATGGGATATCCTGAATTTAGCAGGTCTGTCAGAGCTCTATCGGCCTCACAGGGTGCCTGTTTTGGGAAAGGAAGGTGATTGTAAAAAAAACAACTCTTTCTCTTCCTCCTCCTGTTTCTTCTTCTTCCACAGCGTAGGCCCTTGAGCTGTAGTGGCGGCAACTGGTGCGGTTTAAAAAATCTGTGCAACCAAGCAGCAGCGTTGCGGGATGAAACCCTACCTAGCCTTGCTTATGTTCTAAAACCACTTGGCAGGCATCCGAAATGGGGTCAGCAGGTGCCCTGCATCTGTGAACCAGAAGTTGGTAGTTAATGCCTTGGCCTTCCTGCTGCAAAATGGAATTAGCTGAAGTAGGCTATACAGAGCATCATGCAGTACATATTCTGAACGTACGGTGTTGTTTTATATTCTGCGTTCTTAAAATCTTAAGCTAGTAGACTTCAGAAAGATGGCTTGGAAATTTATGGATGAATAATCTATGCCTGTTTTTCCCTCCCTGGGTTATTTCATCGAGCATTACTGTCTGTTATTTGGTGACTAGGAACTGGTCCTGTTTCATTTGTATTCTCGTCTTCTCAAAGTGTGTGTTGGGAATTTGCAAGGAAAATTGTGACACAAGCTTGGCTGTGTCATTTGCGGGGATTGACCGCAAAGTAAAGTGCACAGTTGGCAGGGAACAGTCATGTGGTGTGTGCCAGCTTGCTTTTAACCAGTCGCACCTTGGAAAGATGCACATGCTGGCTTGCCCCTCCCTGTTTTTAGGGTTTTTTTTTTTTGGGGGGGGGTGGATAAAGCAATGGAAACACCTCTGCCATGGGTCATTAGGAGGGCTGTCAAAAAATTTAGAGCCCTGGGTGAAAAGGAAGATAGATGACTAATCTCCTAATTAATAGTTACACATTAAGTAAACGTTCCTATTCAAAAACGGCATAATGGATATCTTTTTAAAAGCACTTGCGAATTAGCAAAAGTAATCCCTCCGAAGGATTTTCCTTGTAGATTCTTATTGGGCTGCCACAGCAGAACCAAAATGATTAAAAAAGAAAAAAAGAAGCCCCCCCCCTTTTTTTAGCTCCACTGGCTAAAATTGGCCCTTGCTAATTAAAATAGATTCCTGTCATTTCCCTCTTCTGTCTTTGTACTTTGGCCAGATTTTAAAAAATGGTTATCTCAAGGGTGGGAAATTTTGTATTGCTTTTCCTTTAGCACTAGGCTAGAGGAGATTATGTAGGCCTTGTTCTAGTCCATATTTCTCCAGATTCCGGTTACTTTCTGAGACATTTGGGGAGGTTAGTATAGAAATTTAATAAATAATAACAATAACAATAATGATACATTCAAGGAGGTGATTAAACTGAGGTGCCTCATGGGGAGGGCTGGGGGTTGTGTGTCCAATCCTTGGATGAGACTGTTCCGTTTTGGAAGGTTTTGGGGCGCATTGAGCTGCTTGCTAGTTTGGTTCAGACTTCATGCTTGAAACCATGATTTGCCCCCCAGAGTCTAGGGGTTCTGACTCTGGGTTGGGAAATTTCTGGAGCTTGTGGGTGGAGGGAAGATGTGATGCCCTGGAGTCCAACCTACAAAGTCCCTGTTTTCTCCAGAGAACCTGATCCCTGTAATCTGAAAGTCAGTCATAATTCCTGGAGAATTCCCGGTCATCCAAACACAGTATTGCAGAAAAAGACAAATAGTGAAGCAGATCCCTTTAAATGCATTCTCCTCTCCAAGTTGTGAGATCGTTTGAGTCATTTAAAGGGATCTAGGTCCCCTTAAAAGTCTCAAGTGTCACGACCCAGGAATTGTGTATCCCGAAGTTTACCTCCTGAGCCAAAAAAGTCCCAAGCATCAGGTTCTTGATCAAAGTTGGTTTATTAGAAGGAGCATACAGGAGCAGGTGTCAGTGGAAGTCCATCACAGAACAGGGAGAAATTGACAAAGACAATGGGACAAAGGATCCCAAGAATGTTTATAGATTTGGGCCCCCTCCCCTAATGCACTTTTCCACTTCCCATTGGTTCTGTGTACAAGATGTCACAGTACGGGGGGGGGGGAGGTATAAATCAAGTAAATGAATAAACGAATGCAGTTGTTTTTGTTTTCAATTTTGTCTCTTAAGTGTGCTATACACAATAATAATAATAATTATTATTATTAATTAGATTTAAACAATGAGAGAGTGCACAATCTGTCTTTGGAACAAAGGACCATGGAGTTTTCTCTTCCCCCCTCCCTTGTATAGCTAAGTGTACATGAAAAAGGGGGACAATTCAGAGGAATGCCACAAACCCAGGAGGCTGTTTTGAAGGATTCCCCTGCACTCCGTTGCAGCTTCCCAAATGGTCAATTAAAAGCTTGACTGCACAGGAAGAGTAATGCGTCGCCCTCGCCAAAATCTGGTGGAGTGGCAAGCTGCCACCGGGAAGCGCCTGCCAGCGGTTGGCACATGTTCTGTCGGGAGATCTGTGCGCTGGCCTTCAAAGAGTCCTCCTTCTCCTGGCTGTCCTTTTGCCTGAGCGCGAGGAAGGGGTTGAGCACATTGCTGCCGGGGAACGAAGAGGAGGCCGAGCAGAACATGCATGCATGTCCCGTTTCATCGGCGGCGGTAGAGGTCACACGGAGGTCACGTGCATCGATTGCCGCAGATTCAGCGGGTGGGGAGGGGCGCTGGTGTCCATTTCCTACCCAGGATCCCTGGTGGAACAATGAGCTAGCTTTTCCCTCTGCCTTGAATTATTTACGTCTCTTGCGATGTCAGAGAACGCAAAGGAGCTTGCAATTCCTGGGAATGCCCCGGGTTTCGTGTGCTTCCTGTGCTTGTCATAATTTTTCACGAGCATCTCTGCTTATTTCTCAGGCTGAATTCTCTCCCACCTTACCCCCCCCCTTTTTTTTTTTTAAATTGCAGAAGCCCTTCTGGAGCAAGCCATGATTGGCCCATCACCAAACCCACTGCTTCTATCTTACTTGAAATATGCCATCAGCTCCCAGGTACAAATCCCATTGTCGGCCCTTTGCTTCTTGACACTTGTGAGTTGAGTGAAGCCTCCCAGTCAGGGGATTTAGCTATATCCTTTTAAAATGATTATTGAATCCAGTGTCTGAGCCTGTGATTTTTGAATGTCCTCTGTAGAAACAAATGTGTGAGTTTCTTATAGATCAGGGCCTTTTTGGTCCTTGCCCCGAGCTGGTGGGATGAGCTCCTGGAAGAGACATGGGCTCTGTTGGAACTTAACCCAGGCCTGCAAAACTATGCTCTTCTGCCAGGCATTTGGTTGAGGCCAGGCCGCCGGGAACATCTAAGAGCCCCCCCCCCCCCCCCGCACACTCCCTGTAACTCTAGATTCTGACCTCCGTAATGGGAGGACAGTGTGGGAGAAGCATGGAAGGACAGGTATATTGTCTTAGAATTTTATAGTTTTAATTTGTATCATTTTATCTGATGTCCACCGCCCTGAGAAGTCTTGAGAGGGACGGATTTATAAATCGAATACATAACAATGATGATAATGTTTTGCATAATTTATTCTGAATATGCTAAATCACTGGGACGTGCCTACATCACTCTGGTGCCTAAGCTATCCACTGCCTCACCCGCATGTTTCCAAGCATATCATGGAGGGTTACCAGATGTTCTCTTTTTAGAAGGAGGGTGGTATACAATGAATGAATGAATGAATGAATGAATGAATGAATGAATGAATGAATGAATGAATGAATGAATGAATGAATGAATGAATGAATGAAGAGACAGATAGACAGGAAAGAAAGAAGGCGAGAGAAAGAAGGAAAGAAGGAACTAACTTGTCCTATTTTTTCTCAGTCGGTCCTCCTTGGGCCTCTTTTTTAAAAGAGATGCAAATGTCGGAATATGAAGGTTAGGAATATTCCCAGTTAGCAGCAGTGATCGCAAATTAAATAGTGGGGGTATTTAAAAGGAGATTGGCCATAGGGGTAATTTGTTTGCAATACGTCCTTTTCGCTTTTAAAAATATGGTCACCCTTATCATGGACAATGATAATTTCTTTAGTGCTGGAATCAAGGTTTTTTTAAAAAGTAAAAGTTGTGGTTCTTGGAAAGCTGAATTCTGGGCTTGATACCATTTCCTGCACATCTGCGGAATCGTGTAGAAAAGATTATTTATTTTGGCTGCCAAGTCACAGCAACCCTGAGGGTTTTCAAAGCAAGGGGTGTTTGCGGGTGGTTTGCCCTTGCCTGCCTCTGGGCCACAATCCTGGCCTTTCCATCCCAATACCATCCCAATACGAGCCGGGGCCAACCCAGCTTCTGAGATCTGATGAGAATTTGCCTAGCCTACCCAAGTCAGGGTGTTTATTTTATTAGGGGGAATATTTATGCAAAGGTCTGTTATACTTGGCGGTAGGTTTGTCGGGATCCAAAGGCTGCAATCCCGCTCAATAGCATTGCACTTACTCCTGAGCAGACCTGCTTGCCTTGCTCCTGAATGCTTGCGGTGGTTCAGTCGTCCCGCTGCTAAGCAGTCTGGGGTTACGAAAGAGAATTGTGGGCTTCTCGTTTTGTCTTCTGCCAAGCAGAGGATGCTGTTGAATTTCCCTTCCTGACGCTTTCCCCAAGCGAGGAGGACGAGTGGCATTTCGGCCCCGTCCTCTTCCAGCGCGGTGAGCGGAGCTGAGAGGTGCTTGCGCGAGGTGCGCCCAAGATCTTGCCATGGAGAGAGGCCGTTTCGGTTGCTCTTTAGCGCTTCCTCTGCAGCGGCTTCCTATGAAAGTTGATGCGAAGCAAAATATGCCCTCACCTCAAAATGTCGGTTTGTATTTGTGCCACGCCATTGCCCCAGCAACAAGCTGAGTTGGTATTAGGTGACCTTGTCGCCCCCCCTCGGCAGTTGGAATGGCTGGGTTTGTGTCTCTGTGTGTGTGTGTATGGTCTCCCCCCCCCCCCATTTAAATGTTAGCTGTGTGTTGTAACTTTCTCTCTTGTGTTTTGGTTTTATTTACAGATGGTGTCGTATTCTACTGTTCTGATGGCCATTAGCAAGGTAGCGTTTGCACGTTTCTCTGTCTTCCTTACCTAAATCTTAGAATCGTAGAATAACAGAGTTGGAAGGGACCTCCTGGGTCATCTAGGCCAACCCTCGCACGGTGCAGGACACTCACAACCCTATTGCTCATCCCCTGCGACCTGCCACCCCCTGCACCGCTAAATTTTGCACTGCCGCCGTGAAATTGCGTACGATGTATGTGGATCAGAAAATTTCGATCTGATCCCGTTTCCAAAGTACAAAGAGCCAATTGTCGCTGGTAACTTGCAGTAGGTTTTAAATACTGAATCTAACATCTTAAAGTTCCTATGATGTCAGACCTTTAAACATTTTATAGTATTACTATTGTTTTCTCTCTTTTTAAAATTGTTTTAGTTTTTAATGACATGTATTTGAATTGTATGAGCCTCTTGTGGTGCAGAGTGGTAAGGCAGCCGTCTGAAAGCTTTGCCCATAAGGCTGGGAGTTCGATCCCAGCAGCCGGCTCAAGGTTGACTCAGCCTTCCATCCTTCCGAGGTCGGTAAAATGAGTACCCAGCTTGCTGGGGGGTAAACGGTAATGACTGGGGAAGGCACTGGCAAACCACCCCGTATTGAGTCTGCCATGAAAACGCTAGAGGGCGTCACCCCAAGGGTCAGACATGACTCGGTGCTTGCACAGGGGATACCTTTACCTAATTGTGGTCTGAATGACCGTAAATATATATTGGTTTGATAAATTGACCTGCCACCGTTTTGAACCTTCGCAGAATCAGCCTCTCCGTCAGACGGCTCTCCAGCCTCTGTTTAAAAATTTCCAAAGATGGAGATTTCCAAAGACCTCATTTCTCACTCACCTCCCATCCCAAGCCAGGAAGATAAATGACAATTCATTTCTCAACGTAGGAAATCTGGGAAGAGACCTTCTGAAGTAGCTGCCTTCCCAAAATGTGTTATGTGCAGTGCAGACAAAGGTTTATGTTTTAGCTGCGAGAGGGAATTCTGAAAACACTACTGTGCCTTTAGTGTTAAGTGGCTCTCCCTGGGGTTATCATGGGATTTTTCCTGAGAATCTGAGAAGAGCCCTGCTGGATCAGACCAGGGGTCCATCTAGTCCAGCCTCCTGTCTCATACAATGGCCAACCGGTTTCCTGGGACGGCCAACAACAGGTCAACATCCTTCCCTGGATGTTGCCTCCTGGCTCTGGCATTCAGAGGATGAGTGCCTCTGAACGTGGAGGTTCCACTCAGGCATCATGGCTAGTAGTCATTGATAGGCCTTTTCCACGAATCTGCAGTCTCCTGATCACAGTTAAGAAATGTATGGTGCATTCCCTCGCAGTTGCTCCAGGTGAAGGCGGTGGAGAAGCTGCCTAGGATTGCTCTGTGGGAATTGTTACAGCTGTCCTGCACCGTGGTGTGGATCCTATCACTGCTTTACCACATCTGGGCGTGGAATTGGAGTCCCTGTGGGTGGGCAGGAGGTTGTGAATTTCCAGCGTTCTGTTGTGGTTGGGACTAGATGACCCTGGAGGTCCCTTTCAATTCTATGATCTGCGATCACTGTGCAAAGTGTATATATTGATGAATTAAAATATTCACACCCCCACCTCTCCTTCTGGCTCAGGTTTGAAGCCTTCCTCCAGTCTAAGCCGCCTCCCAAATGAAGCTGCATTTCCATTGGAGGAAGAGTCCCTAAATTTAGAGGAAGGGCCCATGGAGGGTGGTTGGATCCTTGTCGATTTGAATCTGGGGGCTTTAAAATGCAGTTGCTGTGGGCGATTTTCGGCAGGCTGTTATCTGTCGGAGCCCATTCAAAAAGGGAGCAAGATTTACAATGCAGCCTGTCTTGCACTGGATATATATGCGATGCCAGACGTGCTTCTCACATGAAGTGCATCCTCTGTGTATTGTGTTGGTGTTTGGGGACTTCCTTTTTTTGAGACCAGCTGTTTTCTTTCTTTGTTTCTTGGTGTCCAGTTCGATGACTTCTCTCGAGACCTCTGTGTCCAGTCCCTGCTGGAAATCATGGATATGTTCAGTGACCGGTTATGGTAAGGAATGGGTGAAACCTCTAACTTAACGTGGGCGCATTGCGTAATAGAAGCCCGTCTGGGTGGAGGAAGGGACGTCTTGGACCAACAGCGGACCCCCTCGTGCTGGCCAATCACTAGCATCCTTGCAAATAATGCTAAATGATGCGTTCCTTAGCCCGATCTGGCAAGATGATACTGCTTGTATCTTTATAAACAAAGACCTTGCCTTCCGAATTAGTTAACAAGTATAAGACACACCTTCTCTGTGAAGTGAGACTGTTTGTCTGCTTTTGTTTCATGCATTTCAAACCTGCTGGATCTCGGGAGTTCTGCTAAAGGAATACAAAACAAGTGGGTCATAAAAGAGTGACATTATCCCTTAAGCCAGCCTTTCTTGACTTTTTTACCGTGGCAAAATCTCTGGAACGTTCTTCAGGCTTTGAGAAACCCCAGAAGAGTCATAAGCATGCAGAAGATGGTTGAGAAGCAGAGCTGTGGACACGCCCACCTGGGGCTCCTCCCCTCCCCATCCCCTCCAAGCCCGTCATTGGTCATTTGCGAGGGGAAGGGACAGGTCAACATGACCATATATGGGCCTATGACCCGATACATGTTTAACAAATAAAAAAATATATTAAAAAATTCCCACCCATTCGGGTAATCCAGGGCCGTCAAAATACCCCAAGGTTTCCCCAAACCCTGGCTGAGAAAGCCTGCCTTAAGCCATGGATTGGATGGAGCAAGCTCCCCGGGCTCCATCCGTACCGCAGATTTCATCCTGCGTGGCTTTTGTCCGCTCAGGTCCCTTGATCCCCAGCACAGCCTTTTGGATGGTCAAGGGAGGGCCGGGACCCCTGCTTCCCTTTTCCCACCAACCCTCAAGGTGGTCGGCCCCCACCCTGTGGCTGACTGTCAGAAATCTGATGAGTCTTCACCGTCCTCGAGATCGTGACGTGTTTCTGGTGCGGAGATAGTATTGCCTCTGAGCACTTGGGGTTTTCATGACTCCCAACCGGTAACCTGAGTTGGTTACTCAAGCGACAGGAAACCCTAGAAAACCTCCTCGCCTGTCTGCAATAATCAGCTCTGTTTCCATTCTGCCAGTTGCATTAGCGATACGCACAAAATGAACGGGTGCGTAAGTGAGTAGGGCAGGCTTTCTCAACCCGGGGTTCAGGAAACCTTGGGGTTTCTTGACGACTCTGGAAGGGCTTCCCGAATTGGTGGGAATGAATTAATATATATATATATTAAATTTGTTTAAATGTTCATTGGGTGATATGACCATGTGAGAGTCAGTTTGGTGTAGTGGTTAGAAGTGCAGACTTCTAATCTGCCATGCTGGGTTCGATTCTGCACTTCCCCACGTGCAGCCAGCTGGGTGACCTTGTGCACTGATAAAACTTTTCTGACCGAGCAGGAATATCAGAGGTCTCTTAGCCTCACCCACCTCACAGGGTGTCTGTTGTGGGGAGAGGAAGGGAAGGCGCTTTGAGCCTCCTTCTGGTAGAGAAAAGTGGCATATAAGAACCAACTCTTCTTTTATATGGTCTTGTCAGCCTTCTCAATGGTCAAAGATAGGCCTGGAGGGGGTGGGAAGGGGAGGGACCCCAGGTGGGCACCTATACAGCTCTGCTCCCTAACCATATTCTGCACTATTGTACCACTTCTGGGATTCTCAAAGCCGCCAGAATATTTCAGGGCTTTCTCAATGGTTAAAAAGGTTGAGAAAGGCTGGTGCAGAAGGTTTCTTTCCTGCACCGCTTTTCACTGCCCGAAGGAGTCTCAAAGCAGCTTCCAATCCCCTTCCCTTCCTCTCCTTGCAACAGACACCCTGTGAGGGGAGGTGAGGCTGAGAGAGCTGGGACAGGACTGCTCTGGGAGAACAGCACTATCAGGACCGCGACTGGTCCAACGTGGCTGCATGTGGACGAACGGGGAATCAAACTGGGCTCGCCAGATTAGACGCCACCGCTACACCATGCTGGCTCTCAATAGCCATCAAGTTGCGACGGATTTACAGGGTTTTCATGTCAAGAAACATTCAGAGGTGGTTTGACTTTGCCTGCCTTGGCATAGCAGCTCTGAGATTCCTTGGTGGTCTCCCATCCAAATCCCTCCCAGGGCCGACCCTGCTTAGCTTCCAAGATCTGACGAGATCATGCTAACCTGGGCCATCCAGGTCAGGACAAAACCCCGGCACCCTCTCTGTAGTCCAGAGAGCAGAGTAGCCATGATCCTGGCCCATGTGCAGCGACCGTCATTCCTTTTCTCGTTACCTTCATGACCGTGCAAAAATTGAGCAGATTGGAACTGTCGAGAGCCTGGCCAAGAACCTGCCCTGACTCTCTAGAGACACATGCTCTTGCACATCATGTTCTTCTCTGGCTTTTGGTTTTGAGCGAGCAGACCAAAACCCTTCTAAAGAACCAAACAAATAAAAAAAGCAGCAACGCCCCACACATTTTTTAAGCATTTAGACCAGAGCGACAGGTGAGTACATTGGGGAGGGGACGGGGAACGAAAGGGAGGGAGGGAGAGAGAGAGAGAAGAAGCCCTTCCTTCCTTCCCTCCTTCCTTCCTGTAAGCAAAATAGAAACAATGAATATTAACCTATCACCAGAATGCTGATAAACAGCTGGTCTTGGCCACATCCAAAGCCCTCCGCTTAATCCCCTCCCCGCTTAATTCGATCTTCTGGTTTTTAATTTGATCAAAACCCCTCAGGTCCGGGATTATTTGTGCTGGCCGCAGCAGCGCTCGTCCTGTCAAAAGGGGTTTCTTTCCCCATCCTTGATCTTTTTTTTTTCCTGAGCCGGCCCACTTTAATCACAGGCTTGGGTGCTTCTTTCTTTTCCCTCCCTCCCTTTTATTAAATTTATTTAAACAAAGCAAGTACTGTGGCAACCGCGAATGCTCCAGTGTGCGTAAGTTGTGCCACTGGGCACGAGCCGCGGAGGCCTGATTTTCTGCCACTTGTGGGATTTGGAGTCCTTAGCTGGGTAGGAGGAATGTCTTGCAGGCTCAGCCAGGGTGGGGTAGCGGTGAAGAGCGGTGGCCTCTCATCTGGAGAACTGGGTTTGATTCCCCACTCCTCCACGTGCAACCAGTGGGGTGACCTTGGGCTTCCCATAGTTCTCAGAGCTCTCTTGGCCTCACCGACCTCACAGGGTGTCTGTTGTCACTTTGAGATTTGGGCAGTGGAAAGCGGGGTATAAAAACCAACTCCTCCTCCTCCTCCTCATTCTGGTTTCTCTGAAACCATTCTGAGATAAGGATATGTGAAAATCATTCCTAGCCTCCGGAGGTTTGGGTGGGCCAGGGGGCTTCTCGCCCATTGAGCTTTCTCTTGAACGAACGCCATGGCCCAGGGTTCCTCAGCCTTTCTGAGCCGATGGGCGCAGTCGCAGTTCTGATGCAGCAACAAAATGGCTTCCGCAAAACTGTGGCTCTTAGCCACAAGGTGTAGATGGTACACTATTGGCTGTGATGCTCTGTCTTCTTGGTGCTTGAGGGGGGGGGGCAACAATGGGAGGGCTTCTGGACTTTTGGCCCTACAGGTGGACCCCCTGATGGCTCCCGGGTTTGGGTTAGTGTATGCAACACAGAATGCTGGACTGAATGGGCCGTTGGCAAGCCCTTGAGCTGGTCTGGTGTGCTACGGCACGAAGTCCTTTATAACAGGGGTAGTCAACCTGTGGTCCTCCAGATGTCCATGGACTACAATTCCCATGAGCCCCTGCCAGCGTTTGCTGGCAGGGGCTCATGGGAATTGTAGTCCATGGACATCTGGAGGACCACAGGTTGACTACCCCTGCTTTATAACATTCCTCCCTTGAACATTTCTCTCCTGCCTATTGGGTTAAAAAGTTAGCTGTGCAGGGGCAGTTTTTGCCTTCCCGAGGCCAAGCGCCGGCCCCCTGCGGATTCCCACTCATTTGCAAAAGATGGCGCATGAGCGGGAAACAGTTAGCTCGTCACAAAGGACTGGCGCGAGGCTCCCCTCCGATGCTGCCACTCGCGCGAGGACCCCA
This sequence comes from Paroedura picta, assembly GCF_049243985.1. Classification (NCBI taxonomy): domain Eukaryota; kingdom Metazoa; phylum Chordata; class Lepidosauria; order Squamata; family Gekkonidae; genus Paroedura; species Paroedura picta. The sequence continues at coordinate 27,237,727 of NC_135384.1, forward strand.
GCACGTGCAGGAACCGTCCAGCGGATCCATCCCATGGCGTGGTTCAGGCCAGGGAGGAAATCTCGTGCCTGGAGTCACCTTGTCCTGCCCTTCTGCTTCGTCTTCCCACAGCTGCCGCGGCAAGGCTGAGGAGTGCATCGGCCTCTGCCGCGCCCTGATGAGCGCCCTCAATTGGATGCTGCGCTGCGCGGCCTTCTACGCAGAGAAGATGAAGGAGTCCCTGGAGCAGGAAGCAGCGGAGAGCCAGCTCGAGATGTGCCTGGAGCGGCTGGGAAACGTCCTGGGCAGCACCAAGAACCGGGCTCTGATCCATATAGCCAAGCTCGAAGAAACACGTATGTAGCGGCTGCACTTGTAGGGCGGAGAGAAAGTGTGTGCGACTTACTTGAAGTGGGGAGAAATATGGAATTATAGATCTTGGGCCTTTATAGAATCATAGAGTTGGAAGGGGCCATACAGGCCATCTAGTCCAACCCCCTGCTCAACGCAGGATCTTAGAATCATAGAATCATAGAGTTGGAAGGGGCCATACAGGCCATCTAGTCCAACCCCCTGCTCAACGCAGGATCAGCCCGAAGCATCCTAAAGCATCCAAGAAAAGTGTGTCTCCAACTTTTGAATCATAGAATCATAGAGTTGGAAGGGGCCATACAGGCCATCTAGTCCAACCCCCTGCTCAACGCAGGATCAGCCCTAAGCATCCTAAAGCATCCAAGAAAAGTGCGTATCCAACCTTTGCCTTTCCTTTGCCGCATTCTCATTTTCCTCGCAGATGTATTCCTCTCGCTTTGTGTTCTTTTCCCGTTCTGCATGTGCTTTGCCGCTTCTAGTGGCCGCTTCGATATCACGTCGCTTTATGTCTTGACGTGGAAACTTACTTATTTATTTCATTATATTTGTAGGCCGCTGCTCCCGACCAGCCGGCTCGTAGTGGCTAACATCAAAAATTTTAAATGCAAGGGTTAAAATTAACAAGACATGGTACATTAAAACAATACAAAATTTCCCCTGACACTCTTAGGGCTCCATCACACTGGTGATGATGCATTCAATTTAAGGCGTCTCTATTTAGGGTTGAAAAGCTTCTTGTGGCGCAGAGTGGTAAGGCAGCCGTCTGAGGCTGCTTTACCATGAGGCTGGGAGTTCGATCCCAGCAGCCGGCTCAAGGTTGACTCAGCCTTCCATCCTTCCGAGGTCGGTGAAATGAGTACCCAGCTTGCTGCTGGGGGGTAAACGGTAATGACTGGGGAAGGCCCTGGCAAACCACCCCGTATTGAGTCTGCCATGAAAACGCTGGAGGGCGTCACCCCAAGGGTCAGACATGACCCGGTGCTTGCACAGGGGATACCTTTACCTTTATTTAGGTTTGAAGTGGGGCAGTCCCCAGAAACTTAAACCTCTGCCTTTCCTTGCTAGCTTCCTGGGGCGCTGTTGAACAGTCCGTGGCCAAACTGGGAGACAACTTGGGGCACATAGGCAACAACGTGTTACGGAACCAGGCGGAGGAGTGCATCGACCTTGTCAAGAGGTGGGCAAACAGCAGTGGCAACGGGCGGAACGTAGAATTCTCCCACCCCGAAACCAATCAAACCAGGCTGTCTTTGTCCTTTCCCCCTCTCTGCCCTGATATTTTCCCACGCAGCATCCCTACCATGCTTTCGGCGCATTCGGATCAGCTGAACAAAACGGGCTTCCCCACCGTCCACGCTGTGGTCTTGCTAGAAGGGACCATGAACCTGACCGGGGAACCACAGCCCCTGGTAGAGCAGCTGATGATGGTGAAAAGGATGCAGGTATGCCTGGACCGGAGGAAATACACCGTGCCTCCTTATAGTTTCATTTACTCCCTTTATTGAAAGTCCATCTTTCTTGCTGAGATTCAAAGTGCATTCACACAGGAGGATAACGAGTGACATGCTAGGGCTCGGATTACAGAAATCCCAAAACCAGCATAGAATTTTCGCCAAGATGCGATGGGAAAAGTAAAATTGCATCAGTAGAAAGGCGTACAATGACAGTGGTATTATAGATAATCAGAGAACGCATCCTAATCATAGGAGTCCCCAACATGGGGCCCACCAAGTATGTTTAGAAAGTGGGTGGGGCCATCTGGGACCCTTGCCTAGCAGGGCTTCAGATTGGCCTTTGGAGATTTGATTGACTTTGCAGATGTTTAAAAAATTCTATGATTGCAGCTACCCCCCCAGCACAAGTATCTCCATTGTGTGACTGAAGTAGACTGTGGCTAGCTCCGCCTCCTGCAGTAGCCATTTTGCGGCAGCCATTTTGTTCTGTGCCCACCCTAATGTAGCAGAGTTCCAAAAAGGCTGAAAAAGTTTGGGGGGGACCCCGTCCTAGACGGATTCATGGCCGTGTGGCAAACTGGTCTTACCTGGACAGCTGTCAAGATCCGGGGTTTGAGATCCTGAGGCCTCCTTTCTCCGTCCCTCTTTCTTTCCCCTCCCCTGTTAGCGGATCCCGTCTCCTCTTTTCATCTTGGAGATCTGGAAGGCCTGCTTCGTGGGCTTGATCGAGTCTCCTGAAGGGACGGACGAGCTGAAATGGACAGCCTTCACTTTCCTCAAGGTGAGAGGGAGACCTCTGCTGTTCAGCTGTAGATGCCAAAGGGGAGGCTGTGCGGGTTGAAGGGCCTGTCCGGAGAGCAGTTGTGTGTCAGGACCCACATCTCTGGAGCTGGAATCGGTTGGGCACGTAGCTCAGCGTCTTGCTTCATGTGTATGTTTGTGTGTATGTGTGTGTGTGTGTGGGGGTAAGCCTTCCTCAGATTCTCCGTGTGAGGGGCAAGCCCTCCTCAAAAAGCTCATTGTGCAGGGTGACCCTTTCTCCAACAAACCCCCTCCAACAAAAGGGGTCAATTTTGGGCCCTTCTCCTTCCTCACTTCAGCTCACTGGCCCATGGGGGCTGTTCCTCCACACACAGACTGTACCCTCCCCACCCGGATTTCTTCTCAGGGATTGGAAAGGACTGCAGGAATTCTTCCTCTGCCACAACTGTGGTTCCTCTAACAAAAGGGGTTGATTCTGGGCCCTTCGTCTTCCTCACTTCAGCTCACTGGCCTGTGGTCGCTGTCCCTCCGCACAGATGCTGCGACCCTCCCCTGAACGATTTTTTCCCACGGATTGGAAAGGGCTGCAGGAAACTTGCATGCACAGGCGGTTGGGCCCTTCCCCCTGTGCAGCAAACATGGCTGTGTCCACTCCTTCCTTGCAGCTTCGCCCCCCCCCCCTTCTCCAGGGCCCATCTCTGCCTTGTGTTTAGGTTCCCTGAAGCAATGATCCGAAGAGGATGCGAACCTCCCCGGCTGTTCTTGTGCTCTTTCTCTTTCAGCGCTGGCGTCCTTCATCCAGCCCGAAGGAGCCTCTGCATTTAGCCTTCCAATTTTTGTGTGCGCGCAAAGGTAGACGCAGGCCAGATGGCTCTGCCTTTCCTCTCCCTGGCTCTCTTGGTTAAACAGACTCAGGTGTGACTGGATTCCCCAAAAGGGACCCGACAAATTGCAGTTTAGCATTCCCTGCCTGCACCGACAATCCCTATTCCTTCTCCAGTACATTGTGTAACCTGCTTGTCCACACAGAGAGGAATACATTAAGACAGGAAGGATGCGAGCGGCAGGCGGATATGCCCACTCGACAGAAGGACAAATCCCTAGAGGAAAAAGGAGGCGACGGTCAGCTTGCCTCGGGGACACGCTGCCCCGTGATACTTTGAAGGACCTTCGCTCTGTCATGTGGCCACGAGTTACAGAGATCAGAATCTTTTCTTTTCGTCTTTCTCCCCTTTCATCTTTGGGCTCAAATTCCTCAACTGTTTTCTGCCTTGAAAAGCAACCGTTTTGTAGCGCAGTAGAGACTTGAATCCCGGGTCTGTAACATGCAGACATCCCTTCCCTTCAAGGTTATCGAAGGCAGCTAAGCCGCCGTAAGATTTTGCTTCCTACGATAGTCTGAGTACCCCATTATGTTGTACCACATCCCCGGGCCCTTCCTACGCTGTTTCCTGAGGGAATTGGATATCGTAGCGTGTTCGTAAATAGCCTTTCAGGACGGAAAGTGTTTGCGAGGAAAAGGCAGGTCGATTGTGCCCCCACCCCCTTTGACGGTTGGCAAGAATCCTGATGCCGGCAAAGCAGCCTGTGACATTCCCATGGTCTCCCACCCAAGTACCAGCTAGGGCCAACCCTGCTTAGCTGCCAAGGCCTGGCCAGATTGGGTGAGCCTGGGCAGGAAGAAAAGTGAAAGGCTTTGGGGCCTTCGCATATGCCAGGGGTTGTCAAACTGTGGCCCTCCAGATGTCCATGGACTACAATTCCCAGGAGCCTTCTCCACACCAGAGTTCCAACTAATCGATTCTTCTCTTGTCAGATTTTTGCATCTTCCCACTTTCGCAGCCCTAAGTGGCTCTAGGAAACATGACAGTTCGAACTGATCCACGTTTGGTAGTCCGGCTGAGGTCCTTGTTCGGCTCAAGCTTATCATTGCTGAGCGGCCCGGAGCGATTTGACGTTTTATTTCCTTGCTGCAGTCGCCACTCGGCTCAATTTGCGAGCCAAGGACGATGAACGCGTTTGTGATGTAGTCGGCCGTTAAAGAGATGCTGTTTGGATTTATGGTTTGATGCGATGTATATTTTTTGTCTTTCCAGATCCCACAAGTGCTGGTGAAGCTGAAGAAATATATGCAAGGAGAAAAAGTGAGAATGGGCTGGGTACCTGTTTTTTTCAACAACGCTAAGGATTTGAAGTGGTTGCAAAGTGGAAGGGAAGAAACAGAGCAGTTCATTACCCTGCCTGTTTTCTAATGCAGTGTCCGGGCTGATTGTGATAGGATCAGACAGTTGCCGCTAGCCATGCCAGTGAAAAATAGAACCTCCACATCTGGAGGCAGGATACCTCTAAAGACTAGGGGTTGAGAACAAGCGGCAAGATATGGCTATCTCCGCCTTTCTCCACCCACGGTCTTTCTTGGGAGAACTGGCGGCCTTCTGTCCGAGACGCTGAGCTGAACAGAGAGAGCCATCAAGCTGTAGTACTTAGATCAGGCATTCCCAGCTAGGGGCCCATGAACTCCTGGGGGGTCCACAATCTTTCCCCTCCTGCCTTAACGGACCCGGCCACAAGCTAGGAATGATGGCGCCATGAGCAGACGGCCATACGGCTGTCTCCTGCTCCGGGCGAGGGCAGACCGTCAAAATAAATAGCGGTCTGGAGAACAGGGGTGATGGCTGGAGGGAAAGGAAGCGTCTCCTGTAGAAGTCTTACGTTCTTACGGCCTTGCGGTTGAGAACTGTTCTTTTTTCTCTGTCGCAATGGCAGGATTTTACAGAAGATGTGAACTGCGCTTTTGAGTTCCTTCTGAAGCTGACGCCTCTGCTGGACAAGGCAGATCAACGCTGCAAGTAGGTGACTCGTCCCGTGCCCAGGCACTGCTGAGCAGACGTCTGTCCGTGCGTTGTCTGTCTGTCTGTCAGGCCTACCTTCCACCAGGCTTATGGCTGAGGCCGGCGCCGCCTGGTGAGATCGGGTCCCCCTCTTCTGCAGTCCTTTCAGGCTATCCCTGGTCTCCGCCTTGGTAATGCCGCCGTGTTGGGTTGGTTGATGTGTTTATGCATTAGCATGGTTTTTATGTATCAGGGGGTTTTATCGGGGGGGTTTATCTGCTGTTACCCACCACGAGCCTTAGGGGAGTGGCGGGCTATAAATCCAAATAATAATAATAATAATAATAATAATACCTACCATCTATTTATCGTCTATCTGCCTACCTGCTACCTATTTATCATCTATCTGTAGCATTTATTGCTGCTCCTGGACCAGCCATCCCACGGTGGGTAACAACACAATTACATTAATAATACAACTGTATAAAAACAACTAACCCCCTCCCCCCCCAGCAGCCGTATTTCTCAAGGTTGGTGCTTAGAGGAGGGGTCCAAGGCCTTCCCTTACCCTTGTTGCATCTGAAGGGTTGGACCTAGCATCTCTGGAGTTCAGCCCCTTTCTCTGGGTCCCAACAGAAGGTCTGTGAGAGCTCAAGATGGTGCACCGGAACCAAAAACCAGGACTGTTTCCTTGTTGACTGTTGTATTTGAGGGGTAGATTGATGACTTGAAGCTGCCTTCGTCGCCAGGGCCTTGGCCTGTCACGATCAAGATTCATTTATTTATTGCATTTATATACCGCCCTCCCTTGCATTTATATACTGCCGTCCCCTACCGAAAACAAGGACAGTTTTAACTGGTGATGCCAGGGATCGAACCCGGGACCCGCTGTGTGCAAAGCGGATGCTCTACCCAGTGTGCTACAGCCCCTCACCATTGTGTTGGAAGAAAGCTGAGTCCTTAGTTAGGGATGAAAAGGAGGAGCCCGAGGTGGAGAGAAGGGGAAGTCATTAAGTTTGCTGATGCCCAGGGGTGACCAGGAGACCGGCATAGAGGAAGGGGACTGAAGCCGGATCGTCTGGTTCCAGATCCTCCATGCATCACCCCCACGTTAGCACTTGCTGAACAAAACCCGAAAAACTGGGGATTTGTCGAGGCAGATGCTCACTGCATTTCCTTCTCCTGCCGGCCCAGGATCTCACAGGCCCGCGCCCCCCCAGGAGGGGGCCGGGAAGAACAGGAAGCCTTGCCAGCTGAGTCCGCCACAGTCTGGTTTGCTGCTGACATCACAAGTCAGAACTGTTTGTTCTGCTTAACAAAGCTCCCGAATGCATGCAGCCTGGCATAAGACCGCATCTGAATCAGTCGGGTCCAATTTCCTTGTGCCCGGCTCTTGAACGCTCTGTTCTATCACCATGACGTAAGCACGGGGGGGGGGGGGGGGGTTCTGCCCTCGGCTTGCTTAAGGCCTGAGCCGGAGCCGGGCACGCGAATGACACAGCTGTTTTCTCGAGGAAGGATCCCCAAGGAAGGAAGTTTGTTGCATGTTATGGCCTCTGTGGTTTTGTGGCACATGTGCAGGATGCGTTATGCATAGAGTTCCATATGCTAAGAATCCTGACTTTTCTTTGTATGTGTGTGTGTGTTTTTAATTTTTAAAAAGTGCCTCCCCTGGACGCTTCACAGATAACCTTGAAAGCGTGTAGGCAGAAGCCCAAAAGGATCAGAGCCGGCCCAGGGCTCCCCTCTCCCGCCCATCAGAAGCAGAATGCATTCTGCAGAGCAGCCAGAAGGAAATGTGCAGAGCTCAGCGGTTCGTGGGCCTTACCTCGTGCCGTGGTCTGAGTATTGCCTGTAGAAGGGCCACCTGTGAGGAAGTGCCTGTTCTTCAGCCACAAAAGCTGCCTTGGGCAAGAAGGCTCGGCCCAGCTTGTTTTATGGGGCGGCCAAAAGGGGATAAATCCTCCCTGTAATATAAGCTGCCCTTAGGAGATGGCCGTAGATCGATGGCACGCACTCTGTGTCTCACGGAGAGGCCCATTCGCAGGTACCATTAACCAAAAGCACTGCCCCAGCTTGATGTCGTGGTTAAGAGCGGCAGCTTCTAATCTGGCAATCTGGGTTTCATTCCCCGCTCCTTCACAGGCGTCCACCCAGTGTGCGGGACCTTGGGCTAGTCACAGCCCTGATAGTGCTGTTCTGAACGAGCAGTAATGTCAGGGCTCTCTCAGCCTCGCCCACCTCATAGGGTGTCCGTTGTGGGGAGAGGAAGGGAAAGCGACCGGGAGCTGCTTTGAGACTCCTTTGGACAGTGAGAAGTGGGGTGTGAAATCTTCTGTATTAGAACTAAAAAGCTGCCCACAGGCAGAAGAAGGTTACAGGCTGCTGATGGTTCCAACTCCCCACCCCCTGGTCCCCAGAGCCTCAGGTATGTCACAGGAGGAAGGTGATGGGTGGCCACACTGTGGCTCTCTCCCAGATGCCCATGGACATTATCACAAGCGGGTGCTTGGACATTCAGGAAACAAGAGGCACACCATTTCAGGGCTCTTCCGCTGTGTCTTCTTTAGCTCTTGCACTGCCTCGGGGTTTTCTCCTCCTACCGTGAAGACGAGATGCTGGCTGTTTTGTTTATTTTAAACATCGCAACCCGCCTGTCGGGACTTCCGGCAGGGAGAAATGCAGGCGGGACTCCATGGATATGTTCCGCTAGTCTGGGTGCTTTCCTCCAGTGGAAGGGGCCCCCTCCCTCCCAATTCAAGATCCCCCGTAGAGGCGAAGGCTTATTCAGCTGAGTCGTCCCGTGTTCATTCTAACACGCTCCTCTCTCCTTGTCCTTGACCACCTTTCCCATCTGCTGCTGGTCCATCTCTCACCCGCCCTCCTTTTTGTTTTCCTCTCAGCTGTGACTGCATCGATTTTCTCGTCCACGAATGCAGCAAGCAGGGCCTGCTCTCGGAAGGCAGCATGAACAACCTCATAGCCAAACGGTAGGCGTGGGGGGGGGGGGGGGGAAGGAAATTGCCCAGGGCGGTTTGCAATAGGCAGCGTCTGGGCTGTCCCCTTCAGGCTCTGCTTAGCCCCAGTTATGTTCACCGTGGCGAAGGTGGCATTGATTTTGCTGGGGAAACAATTTTGTTTATTTACACTTTTATGCTTTTCTCTCTTGGGCTCAAGGCGGGTTACATATATTGAATTAATACAATCGACGGGATGGAACCTCAGTGACAAGTGAAATAGGATTTATTTTTATTTTGATGATGGATTTTATTTAGGGATTTATATGCCCCCCCCCCCTTTCCTTTCTCAGATGTACCGTGTCGGGGCGGTTTACAGAATCTAAAACTCAATAAAAACCAGTGTATTCCGCAATATAAAACAGGTTAAAAATTTTGAACCACAATCAAACACAGTTGCATCAGCCAAGATTACAGGATCGATAAGGACTTGTAGCCTGCCTCATGCTGGCTACTAGGAGGTGTCAGAAGAGGAACGGAGGGAGGCCAGAGATTTAGATACAGTTGGCCTCAAATGTTGTCCCCGTGGCAGACCTCCGTCTTACAGGCCCTGCGGAACTCAGAAAGTTCGGGCAGGGCTCTGATCTCTCTTGGGAGCTTATCCCACCAGGCATACTCCTTAGCTCTTCCGTTCCCTGCCTTTTCTCCCCAGTTCCTCTACAGTGGATGAGCGATAGGGTTGGGAGAGTCCTGCATAGTGCAGGGGGTTGGACTAGAGCAGGGGTAGTCAACCTGTGGTCCTCCAGATGTTCCTGGACTACAATGGCACCTGGGCGAAGGAGTGCCTTGGAAACTCTCAAGCTTTGGGCGAGAGAATAGTATTGATAAGTGCCTGCTGTTTCTGTATCAAGCAGATTTGACTTCTAACATTTTAGTGTAGTGAGCTACTCTCAATTAAAGCTTTCTTTCTATGGACATTTTGTTGTGAGCTTTGTCAGCACTTGACACTCATGGCAGCCATTTTGTAGCTGACTCCTCCTCTTCTCAAGGTAACCATTTTGGAGATGACTCCTCCCTTAATCATAGCAGCCATTTTGTAGGTGACTCATGGTAGCCATTTGTAGCTGACTCCTCCCCATCCCTAGGTAGCCATTTTGGATATGACTCCTCCCTTATCATGGTAGCCATTTTGTAGCTGGCTCCACCCCTTCCCTAGGCAGGCATTTTGTAGCTGACTCCTCCTCTTCTCATGGCAGACATTTTGTAGCTGACTCCTCCCCTTATCATTGCAGACATTTGGTAGCTGACTCCTCCCCTTCCCTAGGCAGCCATTTTGTATCTGACTCCTCCGCTAATTATGGCAGCCATTTTGGAGATGATTCCTCCCTTAATCATGGTAGCCATTTTGTAGCTGACTCCTTCCCTTCTCATGGCAGCCATTTTGTAGCTGACTCCTCCCCTAATTATGGCAGCCATTTAGGAGATGACTCCTCCCCTTCCCTGGGTAGCCATTTTGGAGATGACGCCTCTCTTAATCATGGCAGCTATTTTGTAGCTGACTCCTCCCCTAATTATGGCAGCCATTTTGTAGCTGGCTTCCCTAGGTTCCCCTTCCCTAGGTAGCCATTTTGTAGCTGACTCCTTCCCTTCTCATGGCAGCCATTTTGTAGCTGACTCCTCCCCTAATTATGGCAGCCATTTAGGAGATGACTCCTCCCCTTCCCTGGGTAGCCATTTTGGAGATGACGCCTCTCTTAATCATGGCAGCTATTTTGTAGCTGACTCCTCCCCTAATTATGGCAGCCATTTTGTAGCTGGCTTCCCTAGGTTCCCCTTCCCTAGGTAGCCATTTTGTAGCTGACTCCTCCCTTTCTCATGGCAGCCATTTTGAAGCTGACTCCTCCCCTTCTCATGGCAGCCATTTGGTAGCTGCCTCATCCCCTTCCCTAGGTAGCCATTTTGTAGCTGACTCCTCTCCTCATGGCAGCCATTTTGTAGCTGGCTCCACCCCTTCTCATGGCAGCCATTTTGTAGATGACTCATACTTTTCCCATGACAGCCATTTTGCAGCTGACTCCTCCCCTTCCCCAGGTAGCCATTTTGCAGCTGACCCCTCCCCTTCTCATGGCAGCCATTTTGTAGCTGGCTCCTCCCCTTCTCATGGTAGCTATTTTGTAGCTAACTCCTCCCCTTCTCATGGCAGCCATTTTGTAGCTGGCTCCTCCCCTTCTCATGGCAGCCATTTTGTAGCTAACCCCTCCCCTTCTCATGGCAGCCATCTTGTAGCTGACTCCTCCCCTTCTCATGGAAGCCATTTTGTAGCTGACTCCTCCCCTTCTCATTGTAGCCATTTTGTAGCTAACCCCTCCCCTTCTCATGGCAGCCATTTTGTAGCTGACTCCTCCCCTTCTCATGGTAGCCATTTTGTAGCTAACTCCTCCCCTTCTCATGGCAGCGATTTTGTAGCTGGCTCCTCCCCTTCTCATGGCAGCCATTTTGTAGCTAACCCCTTCCCTTCTCATGGAATCCATTTTGTAGCTGACTCCTCCCCTTCTCATGGCAGCCATATTGCAGCTGACTCCTCCCCTTGCCTAGGTAGCCATTTTACAGCTGACCCCTCCCCTTCTCATGGCAGCCATTTTGTAGCTGGCTCCTCCCCTTTTCATGGCAGCCATTTTGTAACTGACTCCTCCCCTTCTCATGGGAGCCATTTTGTAGCTGCCTCATCCCCTTCCCTAGGTAGCCATTTTGTAGCTGACTCCTCCCCTTCTCCTGGCAGCCATTTTGTAGCTGGAACCTCCCCTTCTCATGGCAGCCATTTTGTAGCTGGCTCCTCTCCTTCTCATGGCAGCCATTTTGTAACTGAATCCTCTCCTTCTCATGGCAGCCATTTTGTAGCTGCCTCATCCCCTTCCCTAGGTAGCCATTTTGTAGCTAACCCCTCCCCTTCTCATGGCAGCCATTATTTAGCTGGCTCCTCCCCTTCTCATGGCAGCCATTTTGTAGCTGGATCCTCTCCTTCTCATGGCAGCCATTTTGTAACTGACTCCTCCCCTTCTCATGGCAGTCATTTTGTAGCTGCCTCATCCCCTTCCCTAGGTAGCCATTTTGTAGCTGACTCCTCCCCTTCTCATGGCAGCCATTTTGTAGCTGGCTCCTCCCCTTCTCATGGCAGCCATTTTGTAGTTGGCTCCTCCCCTTCTCATGGCAACCATTTTGTAGCTGACTCCTCCCCTTCTTATGGCAGCCATTTTGTAGCTGGCTCCTCCCCTTCTAATGGCAGCCATTTTGTAGCTGGCTCCTCCCCTTCTATTGGCAGCTATTTTGTAGCTGGCTCCTCCCCTTCTCATGGCAGCCATTTTGTAGCTGGCTCCTCCCCTTCTCATGGAAGCCATTTTGTAGCTGACTCCTCCCTTTCTCATGGCAGCCATTTTGTAGCTGGCTCCTACCCTCTCATGGCAGCCATTTTGTAGCTGGCTCCTCCCCTTCTCATGGAAGCCATTTTGTAGTTGTGTCCTCTCCTTCTCATGGCAGCCATTTTGTAACTGAATCCTCCCCTTCTCATGGCAGCCATTTTGTAGCTGCCTCATCCCCTTCCCTAGGTAGCCATTTTGTAGCTGACTCCTCCCCTTCTCATGTCAGCCATTTTGTAGCTGACTCCTTCCCTTCTCATGGTAGCCATTTTGTAGCTGACTCCTCCCCTTCTCATGTCAGCCATTTTGTAGCTGACTCCTCCCCTTCTCATGGTAGCCATTTTGTAGCTAACCCCTCCCCTTCTCATGGAAGCCATTTTGTAGCTGACTCCTCCCCTTGCCTAGGTAGCCATTTTGTAGCTGGCTCCTCCCCTTCTCATGGCAGCCATTATGTAGCTGGCTCCTCCCCTTCTCATGGCAGCCATTTTATAGCTGGCTCCTCTCCTCATGGCAGCCATTTTGTAACTGACTCCTCCCCTTCTCATGGCAGCCATTTTGTAGCTGCCTCATCACCTTCCCTAGGTAGCTATTTTGTAGCTGACTCCTCCCCTTCTCATGGTAGCCATTTTGTAGCTAACCCCTCCCCTTCTCATGGAAGCCATTTTGTAGCTGACTCCTCCCCTTCTCATGGTAGCCATTTTGTAGCTAACCCCTCCCCTTCTCATGGAAGCCATTTTGTAGCTGACTCCTCCCCTTCTCATGGCAGCCATTTTGCAGCTGACTCCTCCCCTTGCCTAGGTAGCCATTTTGCAGCTGACCCCTCCCCTTCTCATGTCAGCCATTTTGTAGCTGGCTCCTCCCCTTCTCATGGCAGCCATTTTGTAACTGACTCCTCCCCTTCTCATGGCAGCCATTTTGTAGCTGGCTCCTCCCCTTCTTATGGGAGCCATTTTGTAGCTGGCTCCTCCCCTTCTGTTCGCAGCCATTTTGTAGCTGAACCCTCCCCTTCTCATGGCAGCCATTTTGTAGCTGCCTCATCCCCTTCCCTAGGTAGCCATTTTGTAGCTGACTCCTCCCCTTCTCATGGCAGCTATTTTGTAGCTGACTCCTCCCCTAATTATGGCAGCCATTTTGTAGCTGGCTTCCCTAGGTTCCCCTTCCCTAGGTAGCCATTTTGTAGCTGACTCCTCCCTTTCTCATGGCAGCCATTTTGAAGCTGACTCCTCCCCTTCTCATGGCAGCCATTTGGTAGCTGCCTCATCCCCTTCCCTAGGTAGCCATTTTGTAGCTGACTCCTCTCCTCATGGCAGCCATTTTGTAGCTGGCTCCACCCCTTCTCATGGCAGCCATTTTGTAGATGACTCATACTTTTCCCATGACAGCCATTTTGCAGCTGACTCCTCCCCTTCCCCAGGTAGCCATTTTGCAGCTGACCCCTCCCCTTCTCATGGCAGCCATTTTGTAGCTGGCTCCTCCCCTTCTCATGGTAGCTATTTTGTAGCTAACCCCTCCCCTTCTCATGGCAGCCATTTTGTAGCTGGCTCCTCCCCTTCTCATGGCAGCCATTTTGTAGCTAACCCCTCCCCTTCTCATGGCAGCCATCTTGTAGCTGACTCCTCCCCTTCTCATGGAAGCCATTTTGTAGCTGACTCCTCCCCTTCTCATTGTAGCCATTTTGTAGCTAACCCCTCCCCTTCTCATGGCAGCCATTTTGTAGCTGACTCCTCCCCTTCTCATGGTAGCCATTTTGTAGCTAACTCCTCCCCTTCTCATGGCAGCGATTTTGTAGCTGGCTCCTCCCCTTCTCATGGCAGCCATTTTGTAGCTAACCCCTTCCCTTCTCATGGAATCCATTTTGTAGCTGACTCCTCCCCTTCTCATGGCAGCCATATTGCAGCTGACTCCTCCCCTTGCCTAGGTAGCCATTTTACAGCTGACCCCTCCCCTTCTCATGGCAGCCATTTTGTAGCTGGCTCCTCCCCTTTTCATGGCAGCCATTTTGTAACTGACTCCTCCCCTTCTCATGGGAGCCATTTTGTAGCTGCCTCATCCCCTTCCCTAGGTAGCCATTTTGTAGCTGACTCCTCCCCTTCTCCTGGCAGCCATTTTGTAGCTGGAACCTCCCCTTCTCATGGCAGCCATTTTGTAGCTGGCTCCTCTCCTTCTCATGGCAGCCATTTTGTAACTGAATCCTCTCCTTCTCATGGCAGCCATTTTGTAGCTGCCTCATCCCCTTCCCTAGGTAGCCATTTTGTAGCTAACCCCTCCCCTTCTCATGGCAGCCATTATTTAGCTGGCTCCTCCCCTTCTCATGGCAGCCATTTTGTAGCTGGATCCTCTCCTTCTCATGGCAGCCATTTTGTAACTGACTCCTCCCCTTCTCATGGCAGTCATTTTGTAGCTGCCTCATCCCCTTCCCTAGGTAGCCATTTTGTAGCTGACTCCTCCCCTTCTCATGGCAGCCATTTTGTAGCTGGCTCCTCCCCTTCTCATGGCAGCCATTTTGTACTTGGCTCCTCCCCTTCTCATGGCAACCATTTTGTAGCTGACTCCTCCCCTTCTTATGGCAGCCATTTTGTAGCTGGCTCCTCCCCTTCTAATGGCAGCCATTTTGTAGCTGGCTCCTCCCCTTCTATTGGCAGCTATTTTGTAGCTGGCTCCTCCCCTTCTCATGGCAGCCATTTTGTAGCTGGCTCCTCCCCTTCTCATGGAAGCCATTTTGTAGCTGACTCCTCCCTTTCTCATGGCAGCCATTTTGTAGCTGGCTCCTACCCTCTCATGGCAGCCATTTTGTAGCTGGCTCCTCCCCTTCTCATGGCAGCCATTTTGTAGTTGTGTCCTCTCCTTCTCATGGCAGCCATTTTGTAACTGAATCCTCCCCTTCTCATGGCAGCCATTTTGTAGCTGCCTCATCCCCTTCCCTAGGTAGCCATTTTGTAGCTGACTCCTCCCCTTCTCATGTCAGCCATTTTGTAGCTGACTCCTTCCCTTCTCATGGTAGCCATTTTGTAGCTGACTCCTCCCCTTCTCATGTCAGCCATTTTGTAGCTGACTCCTCCCCTTCTCATGGTAGCCATTTTGTAGCTAACCCCTCCCCTTCTCATGGAAGCCATTTTGTAGCTGACTCCTCCCCTTGCCTAGGTAGCCATTTTGTAGCTGGCTCCTCCCCTTCTCATGGCAGCCATTATGTAGCTGGCTCCTCCCCTTCTCATGGCAGCCATTTTATAGCTGGCTCCTCTCCTCATGGCAGCCATTTTGTAACTGACTCCTCCCCTTCTCATGGCAGCCATTTTGTAGCTGCCTCATCACCTTCCCTAGGTAGCTATTTTGTAGCTGACTCCTCCCCTTCTCATGGTAGCCATTTTGTAGCTAACCCCTCCCCTTCTCATGGAAGCCATTTTGTAGCTGACTCCTCCCCTTCTCATGGTAGCCATTTTGTAGCTAACCCCTCCCCTTCTCATGGAAGCCATTTTGTAGCTGACTCCTCCCCTTCTCATGGCAGCCATTTTGCAGCTGACTCCTCCCCTTGCCTAGGTAGCCATTTTGCAGCTGACCCCTCCCCTTCTCATGTCAGCCATTTTGTAGCTGGCTCCTCCCCTTCTCATGGCAGCCATTTTGTAACTGACTCCTCCCCTTCTCATGGCAGCCATTTTGTAGCTGGCTCCTCCCCTTCTTATGGGAGCCATTTTGTAGCTGAACCCTCCCCTTCTCATGGCAGCCATTTTGTAGCTGCCTCATCCCCTTCCCTAGGTAGCCATTTTGTAGCTGACTCCTCCCCTTCTCATGGCAGCCATTTTGTAGCTGGCTCCTCCCCTTCTCATGGCAGCCATTTTGTAGTTGGCTCCTCTCCTTCTCATGGCAACCATTTTGTATCTGACTCCTCCCCTTCTCATGGAAGCCATTTTGTAGCTGATTCCTCCCCTTCTCATGGTAGCCATTTTGTAGCTAACCCCTCCCCTTCTCATGGCAGCTATTATGTAGCTGGCTCCTCCCCTTCTCATGGCAGCCATTTTGTAGCTGGCTCCTCCCCTTCTCATGGCAGCCATTTTGTAGCTAACCCCTCCCCTTCGCATGGAAGCCATTTTGTAGCTGACTCCTCCCCTTCTCATGGCAGCCATATTGCAGCTGACTCCTCCCGTTGCCTAGGTAGCCATTTACAGCTGACCCCTCCCCTTCTCATGGCAGCCATTTTGTAGCTGGCTCCTTCCCTTTTCATGGCAGCCATTTTGTAACTGACTCCTCCCCTTCTCATGGCAGCCATTTTGTAGCTGCCTCATCCCCTTCCCTAGGTAGCCATTTTGTAGCTGACTCCTCCCCTTCTCCTGGCAGCCATTTTGTAGCTGGCTCCTCCCCTTCTCATTGCAGCCATTTTGTAGCTGCCTCCTCTCCTTCTCATGGCAGCCATTTTGTAACTGAATCCTCCCCTTCTCATGGCAGCCATTTTGTAGCTGACTCCTACCCTTCTCATGGAAGCCATTTTGTAGCTGACTCCTCCCCTTCTCATGGTAGCCATTTTGTAGCTAACCCCTCCCCTTCTCATGGCAGCCATTATATAGCTGGCTCCTCCCCTTCTCATGGCAGCCATTTTGTAGCTGGCTCCTCTCCTTCTCATGGCAGCCATTTTGTAACTGACTCCTCCCCTTCTCATGGCAGCCATTTTGTAGCTGCCTCATCCCCTTCCCTAGGTAGCCATTTTGTAGCTGATTCCTCCCCTTCTCATGTCAGCCATTTTGTAGCTGACTCCTTCCCTTCTCATCGTAGCCATTTTGTAGCTGACTCCTCCCCTTCTCATGGTAGCCATTTTGTAGCTAACCCCTCCCCTTCTCATGGAAGCCATTTTGTAGCTGACTCCTCCCCTTGCCTAGGTAGCCATTTTGTAGCTGACTCCTCCCCTTCTCATGGAAGCCATTTTGTAGCTGACTCCTCCCCTTCTCATGGCAGCCATTTTGTAGCTGACTCCTCCCCTTCTCATGGCAGCCATTTTGCAGCTGACTCCTCCCCTTGCCTAGGTAGCCATTTTGTAGTTGGCTCCTCTCCTTCTCATAGCAACCATTTTGTAGCTGACTCCTCCCCTTCTCATGGCAGCCATTTTGTAGCTGACTCCTCCCCTTCTCATGGTAGCCATTTTGTAGCTAACCCCTCCCCTTCTCATGGAAGCCATTTTGCAGCTGACCCCTCCCCTTCTCATGGCAGCCATTTTGTAGCTGGCTCCTCCCCTTCTCATGGCAGCCATTTTGTAACTGACTCCTCCCCTTCTCATGGCAGCCATTTTGTAGCTGGCTCCTCCCCTTCTTATGGGAGCCATTTTGTAGCTGGCTCCTCCCCTTCTGTTCGCAGCCATTTTGTAGCTGAACCCTCCCCTTCTCATGGCAGCCATTTTGTAGCTGCCTCATCCCCTTCCCTAGGTAGCCATTTTGTAGCTGACTCCTCCCCTTCTCATGGCAGCCATTTTGTAGCTGGCTCCTCCCCTTCTCATGGCAGCCATTTTGTAGTTGGCTCCTCTCCTTCTCATGGCAACCATTTTGTACCTGACTCCTCCCCTTCTCATGGAAGCCATTTTGTAGCTGATTCCTCCCCTTCTCATGGTAGCCATTTTGTAGCTAACCCCTCCCCTTCTCATGGCAGCTATTATGTAGCTGGCTCCTCCCCTTCTCATGGCAGCCATTTTGTAGCTGGCTCCTCCCCTTCTCATGGCAGCCATTTTGTAGCTAACCCCTCCCCTTCGCATGGAAGCCATTTTGTAGCTGACTCCTCCCCTTCTCATGGCAGCCATATTGCAGCTGACTCCTCCCGTTGCCTAGGTAGCCATTTACAGCTGACCCCTCCCCTTCTCATGGCAGCCATTTTGTAGCTGGCTCCTTCCCTTTTCATGGCAGCCATTTTGTAACTGACTCCTCCCCTTCTCATGGTAGCCATTTTGTAGCTGCCTCATCCCCTTCCCTAGGTAGCCATTTTGTAGCTGACTCCTCCCCTTCTCCTGGCAGCCATTTTGTAGCTGGCTCCTCCCCTTCTCATTGCAGCCATTTTGTAGCTGGCTCCTCTCCTTCTCATGGCAGCCATTTTGTAACTGAATCCTCCCCTTCTCATGGCAGCCATTTTGTAGCTGACTCCTACCCTTCTCATGGAAGCCATTTTGTAGCTGATTCCTCCCCTTCTCATGGTAGCCATTTTGTAGCTAACCCCTCCCCTTCTCATGGCAGCCATTATATAGCTGGCTCCTCCCCTTCTCATGGCAGCCATTTTGTAGCTGGCTCCTCTCCTTCTCATGGCAGCCATTTTGTAACTGACTCCTCCCCTTCTCATGGCAGCCATTTTGTAGCTGCCTCATCCCCTTCCCTAGGTAGCCATTTTGTAGCTGACTCCTCCCCTTCTCATGTCAGCCATTTTGTAGCTGACTCCTTCCCTTCTCATCGTAGCCATTTTGTAGCTGACTCCTCCCCTTCTCATGGTAGCCATTTTGTAGCTAACCCCTCCCCTTCTCATGGAAGCCATTTTGTAGCTGACTCCTCCCCTTGCCTAGGTAGCCATTTTGTAGCTGACTCCTCCCCTTCTCATGGAAGCCATTTTGTAGCTGACTCCTCCCCTTCTCATGGCAGCCATTTTGTAGCTGACTCCTCCCCTTCTCATGGCAGCCATTTTGCAGCTGACTCCTCCCCTTGCCTAGGTAGCCATTTTGTAGTTGGCTCCTCTCCTTCTCATAGCAACCATTTTGTAGCTGACTCCTCCCCTTCTCATGGAAGCCATTTTGTAGCTGACTCCTCCCCTTCTCATGGTAGCCATTTTGTAGCTAACCCCTCCCCTTCTCATGGCAGCCATTATGTAGCTGGATCCTCCCCTTCTCATGGCAGCCATTTTGTAGCTGGCTCCTCTCCTTCTCATGGCAGCCATTTTGTAACTGACTCCTCCCCTTCTCATGGCAGCCATTTTGTAGCTGCCTCATCCCCTTCCCTAGGTAGCCATTTTGTAGCTGACTCCTCCCCTTCTCATGGCAGCCATTTTGTAGCTGGCTCCTCCCCTTCTCATGGCAGCCATTTTGTAGTTGGCTCCTCTCCTTCTCATGGCAACCATTTTGTAGCTGACTCCTCCCCTTCTTATGGCAGCCATTTTGTAGCTGGCTCCTCCCCTTCTAATGGCAGCCATTTTGTAGCTGGCTCCTCCCCTTCTATTGGCAGCTATTTTGTAGCTGGATCCTCCCCTTCTCATGGAAGTCATTTTGTAGCTGAATCCTCCCTTTCTCATGGCAGCCATTTTGTAGCTGACTCCTCCCCTTCTCATGGTAGGCATTTTGTAGCTAACCCCTCCCCTCCTCATGGCAGCCATTTTGTAGCTGACTCCTCCCTCTCTCATGGCAGCCATTTTGTAGGTGCCTCGTCCCCTTCCCTAGGTAGCCATTTTGTAGCTGACTCCTCCCCTTCTCATGGAAGACATTTTGTAGCTGACTCCTCCCCTTCTCATGTCAGCCATTTTGTAGCTGGCTCCTCCCCTTCTCATGTCAGCCATTTTGTAGCTGGCTCCTCTCCTTCTCATGGCAGCCATTTTGTAACTGACTCCTCCCCTTCTCATGGCAGCCATTTTGTAGCTGGCTCCTCCCCTTCTTATGGGAGCCATTTTGTAGCTGGCTCCTCCCCTTCTCATGGCAGCCATTTTGTAGCTGACCCCTCCCCTTCTCATGGCAGCCATTTTGTAGCTGCCTCATCCCCTTCCCTAGCTAGCCATTTTGTAGCTGACTACTCCCCTTCTCATGGCAGCCATTTTCTAGCTGGCTCCTCCCCTTCTCATGGCAGCCATTTTGTAGTTGGCTCCTCTCCTTCTCATGGCAACCATTTTGTAGCTGACTCCTCCCCTTCTCATGGAAGCCATTTTGTAGCTGACTCCTCCCCTTCTCATGGTAGCCATTTTGTAGCTAACCCCTCCCCTTCTCATGGCAGCCATTATGTAGCTGGCTCCTCCCCTTCTCATGGCAGCCATTTTGTAGCTGGCTCCTCTCCTTCTCATGGCAGCCATTTTGTAACTGACTCCTCCCCTTCTCATGGCAGCCATTTTGTAGCTAACCCCTCCCCTTCTCATGGAAGCCATTTTGTAGCTGACTCCTCCCCTTCTCATGGCAGCCATTTTGCAGCTGACTCCTCCCCTTGCCTAGGTAGCCATTTTGCAGCTGACTCCTCCCCTTCTCATGGTAGCCATTTTGTAGCTGGCTCCTCCACTTCTCATGGTAGCCATTTTGTAGCTGGCTCCTCCCCTTCTCATGGCAGCCATTTTGTAGCTGGCTCCTCTCCTCATGGCAGCCATTTTGTAACTGACTCCTCCCCTTCTCATGGTAGCCATTTTGTAGCTAACCCCTCCCCTTCTCATGGAAGCCATTTTGTAGCTGACTCCTCCCCTTCTCATGGCAGCCATTTTGCAGCTGACTCCTCCCCTTGCCTAGGTAGCCATTTTGCAGCTGACCCCTCCCCTTCTCATGGCAGCCATTTTGTAGGTGGCTCCTCCCCTTCTTATGGCAGCCATTTTGTAGCTGGCTCCTCTCCTCATGGCAGCCATTTTGTAACTGACTCCTCCCCTTCTCATGGCAGCCATTTTGCAGCTGACTCCTCCCCTTCTCATGGCAGCCATTTTGTACCTTGCTCCTCCCCTTCTGATGGAAGCCATTTTGTAGCTGGTTCCTCCCCTTCTCATGGCAGCCATTTTGTAGCTGACTGCTCCCTTTCTCATGGCAGCCATCTTGTACCTTGCTCCTCCCTTTCTCATGGAAGCCATTTTGTAGCTGATTCCTCCCTTTTTCATGGCAGCCATTTTGTGGCTGACTCCTCCCCTTCTCATGGTAGGCATTTTGTAGCTAACCCCTCCCCTCCTCATGACAGCCATTTTGTAGCTGACTCCTCCCTCTCTCATGGCAGCCATTTTGTAGCTGCCTCATCCCCTTCCCTAGGTAGCCATTTTGTAGCTGACTCCTCCCCTTCTCATGGAAGCCATTTTGTAGCTGACTCCTCCCCTTCTCATGGTAGCCATTTTGTAGCTAACCCCTCCCCTTCTCATGTCAGCCATTTTGCAGCTGACTCCTCCCCTTGCCTAGGTAGCCATTTTGCAGCTGACCCCTCCCCTTCTCATGGTAGCCATTTTGTAGCTAACCCCTCCCCTTCTCATGGCAGCCATTATGTAGCTGGCTCCTCCCCTTCTCATGGCAGCCATTTTGTAACTGACTCTTCCCCTTCTCATGGTAGCCATTTTGTAGCTAACCCCTCCCCTTCTCATGGAAGCCATTTTGTAGCTAACCCCTCCCCTTCTCATGGAAGCCATTTTGTAGCTGACTCCTCCCCTTCTCATGGCAGCCATTTTGCAGCTGACTCCTCCCCTTGCCTAGGTAGCCATTTTGCAGCTGACTCCTCCCCTTCTCATGGTAGCAATTTTGTAGCTAACCCCTCCCCTTCTCATGGCAGCCATTATGTAGCTGGCTCCTCCCCTTCTCATGGCAGCCATTTTGTAGCTGGCTCCTCTCCTTCTCATTGCAGCCATTTTGCAGCTGACTCCTCCCCTTGCCTAGGTAGCCATTTTGCAGCTGACCCCTCCCCTTCTCATGGCAGCCATTTTGTAGGTGGCTCCTCCCCTTCTCATGGCAGCCATTTTGTAGCTGGCTCCTCTCCTCATGGCAGCCATTTTGTAACTGACTCCTCCCCTTCTCATGGCAGCCATTTTGCAGCTGACTCCTCCCCTTCTCATGGCAGCCATTTTGTACCTTGCTCCTCCCCTTCTGATGGAAGCCATTTTGTAGCTGGTTCCTCCCCTTCTCATGGCAGCCATTTTGTAGCTGACTGCTCCCTTTCTCATGGCAGCCATCTTGTACCTTGCTCCTCCCTTTCTCATGGAAGCCATTTTGTAGCTGACTCCTCCCTTTTTCATGGCAGCCATTTTGTGGCTGACTCCTCCCCTTCTCATGGTAGGCATTTTGTAGCTAACCCCTCCCCTCCTCATGACAGCCATTTTGTAGCTGACTCCTCCCTCTCTCATGGCAGCCATTTTGTAGCTGCCTCATCCCCTTCCCTAGGTAGCCATTTTGTAGCTGACTCCTCCCCTTCTCATGGAAGCCATTTTGTAGCTGACTCCTCCCCTTCTCATGGTAGCCATTTTGTAGCTAACCCCTCCCCTTCTCATGTCAGCCATTTTGCAGCTGACTCCTCCCCTTGCCTAGGTAGCCATTTTGCAGCTGACCCCTCCCCTTCTCATGGTAGCCATTTTGTAGCTAACCCCTCCCCTTCTCATGGCAGCCATTATGTAGCTGGCTCCTCCCCTTCTCATGGCAGCCATTTTGTAACTGACTCTTCCCCTTCTCATGGTAGCCATTTTGTAGCTAACCCCTCCCCTTCTCATGGAAGCCATTTTGTAGCTAACCCCTCCCCTTCTCATGGAAGCCATTTTGTAGCTGACTCCTCCCCTTCTCATGGCAGCCATTTTGCAGCTGACTCCTCCCCTTGCCTAGGTAGCCATTTTGCAGCTGACTCCTCCCCTTCTCATGGTAGCAATTTTGTAGCTAACCCCTCCCCTTCTCATGGCAGCCATTATGTAGCTGGCTCCTCCCCTTCTCATGGCAGCCATTTTGTAGCTGGCTCCTCTCCTCATGGCAGCCATTTTGTAACTGACTCCTCCCCTTCTCATGGTAGCCATTTTGTAGCTAACCCCTCCCCTTCTCATGGAAGCCATTTTGTAGCTAACCCCTCCCCTTCTCATGGAAGCCATTTTGCAGCTGACTCCTCCCCTCGCCTAGGTAGCCATTTTGCAGCTGACCCCTCCCCTTCTTATGGCAGCCATTTTGTAGGTGGCTCCTCCCCTTGCCTAGGTAGCCATTTTGCAGCTGACCCCTCCCCTTCTTATGGCAGCCATTTTGTAGGTGGCTCCTCCCCTTCTCATGGCAGCCATTTTGTAGCTGGCTCCTCCCCTTCTCATGGAATCCATTTTGTAGCTGACTCCTCCCTTTCTCCTGGCAGCCATTTTGTAGCTGACTCCTCCCCTTCTCATGGAAGGCATTTTGTAGCTAACCCCTCCCCTCCTCATGGCAGCCATTTTGTAGCTGACTCCTCCCTCTCTCATGGCAGCCATTTTGTAGCTAACCCCTCCCCTTCTCATGGAAGCCATTTTGTAGCTCACTCCTCCCCTTCTCATGGCAGCCATTTTGCAGCTGACTCCTCCCCTTGCCTAGGTAGCCATTTTGCAGCTGACACCTCCCCTTCTCATGGCAGCCATTTTGTAGGTGGCTCCTCCCCTTCTCATGGCAGCCATTTTGTAGCTGGCTCCTCTCCTCATGGCAGCCATTTTGTAACTGACTCCTCCCCTTCTCATGGCAGCCATTTTGCAGCTGACCCCTCCCCTTCTCATGTCAGCCATTTTGTAGCTGGCTCCTCCCCTTCTCATGTCAGCCATTTTGTAGCTGCCTCCTCTCCTTCTCATGGCAGCCATTTTGTAACTGACTCCTCCCCTTCTCATGGCAGCCATTTTGTAGCTGGCTCCTCCCCTTCTTATGGGAGCCATTTTGTAGCTGGATCCTCCCCTTCTCATGGCAGCCATTTTGTAGCTGCCTCATCCCCTTCCCTAGGTAGCCATTTTGTAGCTGACTCCTCCCCTTCTCATGGCAGCCATTTTGTAGCTGGCTCCTCCCCTTCTCATGGCAGCCATTTTGTAGTTGGCTCCTCTCCTTCTCATGGCAACCATTTTGTAGCTAACCCCTCCCCTTCTCATGGAAGCCATTTTGTAGCTGACTCCTCCCCTTCTCATGGCAGCCATTTTGCAGCTGACTCCTCCACTTGCCTAGGTAGCCATTTTGCAGCTGACCCCTCCCCTTCTCATGGCAGCCATTTTGTAGGTGGCTCCTCCCCTTCTCATGGCAGCCATTTTGTAGCTGGCTCCTCTCCTCATGGCAGCCATTTTGTAACTGACTCCTCCCCTTCTCATGGCAGCCATTTTGCAGCTGACTCCTCCCCTTCTCATGGCAGCCATTTTGTACCTTGCTCCTCCCCTTCTGATGGAAGCCATTTTGTAGCTGGTTCCTCCCCTTCTCATGGCAGCCATTTTGTAGCTGACTGCTCCCTTTCTCATGGCAGCCATTTTGTACCTTGCTCCTCCCCTTCTCATGGAAGCCATTTTGTAGCTGACTCCTCCCTTTCTCATTGCAGCCATTTTGTAGCTGACTCCTCCCCTTCTCATGGTAGGCATTTTGTAGCTAACCCCTCCCCTCCTCATGGCAGCCATTTTGTAGCTGACTCCTCCCTCTATCATGGCAGCCATTTTGTAGCTGCCTCATCCCCTTCCCTAGGTAGCCATTTTGTAGCTGACTCCTCCCCTTCTCATGGAAGCCATTTTGTAGCTGACTCCTCCCCTTCTCATGGTAGCCATTTTGTAGCTAACCCCTCCCCTTCTCATGTCAGCCATTTTGCAGCTGACTCCTCCCCTTGCCTAGGTAGCCATTTTGCAGCTGACCCCTCCCCTTCTCATGGCAGCCATTTTGTAGGTGGCTCCTCCCCTTCTCATGGCAGCCATTTTGTAGCTGGCTCCTCTCCTCATGGCAGCCATTTTGTAACTGACTCCTCCCCTTCTCATGGCAGCCATTTTGTAACTGACTCCTCCCCTTCTCATGGCAGCCATTTTGTAGCTGGCTCCTCCCCTTCTTATGGGAGCCATTTTGTAGCTGGATCCTCCCCTTCTCATGGCAGCCATTTTGTAGCTGCCTCATCCCCTTCCCTAGGTAGCCATTTTGTAGCTGACTCCTCCCCTTCTCATGGCAGCCATTTTGTAGCTGGCTCCTCCCCTTCTCATGGCAGCCATTTTGTAGTTGGCTCCTCTCCTTCTCATGGCAACCATTTTGTAGCTAACCCCTCCCCTTCTCATGGAAGCCATTTTGTAGCTGACTCCTCCCCTTCTCATGGCAGCCATTTTGTACCTTGCTCCTCCCCTTCTGATGGAAGCCATTTTGTAGCTGGTTCCTCCCCTTCTCATGGCAGCCATTTTGTAGCTGACTGCTCCCTTTCTCATGGCAGCCATTTTGTACCTTGCTCCTCCCCTTCTCATGGAAGCCATTTTGTAGCTGACTCCTCCCCTTCTCATGGTAGGCATTTTGTAGCTAACCCCTCCCCTCCTCATGGCAGCCATTTTGTAGCTGACTCCTCCCTCTCTCATGGCAGCCATTTTGTAGCTGCCTCATCCCCTTCCCTAGGTAGCCATTTTGTAGCTGACTCCTCCCCTTCTCATGGAAGCCATTTTGTAGCTGACTCCTCCCCTTCTCATGGTAGCCATTTTGTAGCTAACCCCTCCCCTTCTCATGTCAGCCATTTTGCAGCTGACTCCTCCCCTTGCCTAGGTAGTCATTTTACAGCTGACCCCTCCCCTTCTCATGATAGCCAATTTGTAGCTAACCCCTCCCCTTCTCATGGCAGCCATTATGTAGCTGGCTCCTCCCCTTCTCATGGCAGCCATTTTGTAACTGACTCTTCCCCTTCTCATGGTAGCCATTTTGTAGCTAACCCCTCCCCTTCTCATGGAAGCCATTTTGTAGCTAACCCCTCCCCTTCTCATGGAAGCCATTTTGTAGCTGACTCCTCCCCTTCTCATGGCAGCCATTTTGCAGCTGACTCCTCCCCTTGCCTAGGTAGCCATTTTGCAGCTGACTCCTCCCCTTCTCATGGTAGCAATTTTGTAGCTAACCCCTCCCCTTCTCATGGCAGCCATTATGTAGCTGGCTCCTCCCCTTCTCATGGCAGCCATTTTGTAGCTGGCTCCTCTCCTCATGGCAGCCATTTTGTAACTGACTCCTCCCCTTCTCATGGTAGCCATTTTGTAGCTAACCCCTCCCCTTCTCATGGAAGCCATTTTGTAGCTAACCCCTCCCCTTCTCATGGAAGCCATTTTGCAGCTGACTCCTCCCCTTGCCTAGGTAGCCATTTTGCAGCTGACCCCTCCCCTTCTTATGGCAGCCATTTTGTAGGTGGCTCCTCCCCTTGCCTAGGTAGCCATTTTGCAGCTGACCCCTCCCCTTCTCATGGCAGCCATTTTGTAGGTGGCTCCTCCCCTTCTCATGGCAGCCATTTTGTAACTGACTCCTCCCCTTCTCATGTCAGCCATTTTGCAGCTGACCCCTCCCCTTCTCATGACAGCCATTTTGTAGCTGGCTCCTCCCCTTCTCATGGCAGCCATTTTGTAGCTGCCTCCTCTCCTTCTCATGGCAGCCATTTTGTAACTGACTCCTCCCATTCTCATGGCAGCCATTTTGTAGCTGGCTCCTCCCCTTCTTATGGGAGCCATTTTGTAGCTGGATCCTCCCCTTCTCATGGCAGCCATTTTGTAGCTGCCTCATCCCCTTCCTTAGGTAGCCATTTTGTAGCTGACTCCTCCCCTTCTCATGGCAGCCATTTTGTAGCTGGCTCCTCCCCTTCTCATGGCAGCCATTTTGTAGTTGGCTCCTCTCCTTCTCATGGCAACCATTTTGTAGCTAACCCCTCCCCTTCTCATGGAAGCCATTTTGTAGCTGACTCCTCCCCTTCTCATGGCAGCCATTTTGCAGCTGACTCCTCCCCTTGCCTAGGTAGCCATTTTGCAGCTGACCCCTCTTCTTCTCATGGCAGCCATTTTGTAGGTGGCTCCTCCCCTTCTCATGGCAGCCATTTTGTAGCTGGCTCCTCTCCTCATGGCAGCCATTTTGTAACTGACTCCTCCCCTTCTCATGGCAGCCATTTTGCAGCTGACTCCTCCCCTTCTCATGGCAGCCATTTTGTACCTTGCTCCTCCCCTTCTGATGGAAGCCATTTTGTAGCTGGTTCCTCCCCTTCTCATGGCAGCCATTTTGTAGCTGACTGCTCCCTTTCTCATGGCAGCCATTTTGTACCTTGCTCCTCCCCTTCTCATGGAAGCCATTTTGTAGCTGACTCCTCCCTTTCTCATGGCAGCCGTTTTGTAGCTGACTCCTCCCCTTCTCATGGTAGGCATTTTGTAGCTAAACCCTCCCCTCCTCATGGCAGCCATTTTGTAGCTGACTCCTCCCTCTCTCATGGCAGCCATTTTGTAGCTGCCTCATCCCCTTCCCTAGGTAGCCATTTTGTAGCTGACTCCTCCCCTTCTCATGGAAGCCAATTTGTAGCTGACTCCTCCCCTTCTCATGGTAGCCATTTTGTAGCTAACCCCTCCCCTTCTCATGTCAGCCATTTTGCAGCTGACTGCTCCCCTTGCCTAGGTAGCCATTTTACAGCTGACCCCTCCCCTTCTCATGATAGCCAATTTGTAGCTAACCCCTCCCCTTCTCATGGCAGCCATTATGTAGCTGGCTCCTCCCCTTCTCATGGCAGCCATTTTGTAACTGACTCTTCCCCTTCTCATGGCAGCCATTATGTAGCTGGCTCCTCCCCTTCTCATGGCAGCCATTTTGTAACTGACTCTTCCCCTTCTCATGGTAGCCATTTTGTAGCTAACCCCTCCCCTTCTCATGGAAGCCATTTTGTAGCTAACCCCTCCCCTTCTCATGGAAGCCATTTTGTAGCTGACTCCTCCCCTTCTCATGGCAGCCATTTTGCAGCTGACTCCTCCCCTTGCCTAGGTAGGCATTTTGCAGCTGACTCCTCCCCTTCTCATGGTAGCAATTTTGTAGCTAACCCCTCCCCTTCTCATGGCAGCCATTATGTAGCTGGCTCCTCCCCTTCTCATGGCAGCCATTTTGTAGCTGGCTCCTCTCCTTCTCATGGCAGCCATTTTGTAACTGACTCCTCCCCTTCTCATGGTAGCCATTTTGTAGCTAACCCCTCCCCTTCTCATGGAAGCCATTTTGCAGCTGACTCCTCCCCTTGCCTAGGTAGCCATTTTGCAGCTGACCCCTCCCCTTCTTATGGCAGCCATTTTGTAGGTGGCTCCTCCCCTTCTCATGGCAGCCATTTTGTAGCTGGCTCCTCTCCTCATGGCAGCCATTTTGTAACTGACTCCTCCCCTTCTCATGGCAGCCATTTTGCAGCTGACTCCTCCCCTTCTCATGGCAGCCATTTTGTACCTTGCTCCTCCCCTTCTGATGGAAGCCATTTTGTAGCTGGCTCCTCCCCTTCTCATGGCAGCCATTTTGTAGCTGACTGCTCCCTTTTTCATGGCAACCATTTTGTACCTTGCTCCTCCCCTTCTCATGGAAGCCATTTTGTAGCTGACTCCTCCCTTTCTCCTGGCAGCCATTTTGTAGCTGACTCCTCCCCTTCTCATGGTAGGCATTTTGTAGCTAACCCCTCCCCTCCTCATGGCAGCCATTTTGTAGCTGACTCCTCCCTCTCTCATGGCAGCCATTTTGTAGCTAACCCCTCCCCTTCCCATGGAAGCCATTTTGTAGCTGACTCCTCCCCTTCTCATGGCAGCCATTTTGCAGCTGACTCCTCCCCTTGCCTAGGTAGCCATTTTGCAGCTGACCCCTCCCCTTCTCATGGCAGCCATTTTGTAGGTGGCTCCTCCCCTTCTCATGGCAGCCATTTTGTAGCTGGCTCCTCTCCTCATGGCAGCCATTTTGTAACTGACTCCTCCCCTTCTCATGGCAGCCATTTTGCAGCTGACCCCTCCCCTTCTCATGTCAGCCATTTTGTAGCTGGCTCCTCCCCTTCTCATGTCAGCCATTTTGTAGCTGCCTCCTCTCCTTCTCATGGCAGCCATTTTGTAACTGACTCCTCCCCTTCTCATGGCAGCCATTTTGTAGCTGGCTCCTCCCCTTCTCATGGCAGCCATTTTGTAGCTGACCCCTCCCCTTCTCATGGTAGCCATTTTGTAGCTGCCTCATCCCCTTCCCTAGGTAGCCATTTTGTAGCTGACTCCTCCCCTTCTCATGGCAGCCATTTTGTAGCTGGCTCCTCCCCTTCTCATGGCAGCCATTTTGTAGTTGGCTCCTCTCCTTCTCATGGCAACCATTTTGTAGCTGGCTCCTCCCCTTCTTATGGGAGCCATTTTGTAGCTGGCTCCTCCCCTTCTCATGGCAGCCATTTTGTAGCTGACCCCTCCCCTTCTCATGGTAGCCATTTTGTAGCTGGCTCCTCCCCTTCTCATGGCAGCCGTTTTGTAACTGACTCCTCCCCTTCTCATGGCTGCCATTTTGTAGCTAACCCCTCCCCTTCTCATGGAAGCCATTTTGTAGCTGACTCCTCCCCTTCTCATGGTAGCCATTTTGTAGCTAATCTCTCCCCTTCTCATGGCAGCCATTATGTAGCTGGCTCCTCCCCTTCTTATGGCAGCCATTTTGTAGCTGGCTCCTCTCCTCATGGCAGCCATTTTGTAACTGACTCCTCCCCTTCTCATGGTAGCCATTTTGTAGCTAACCCCTCCCCTTCTCATGGAAGCCATTTTGTAGCTGACTCCTCCCCTTCTCATGGCAGCCATTTTGCAGCTGACTCCTCCCCTTGCCTAGGTAGCCATTTTGCAGCTGACCCCTCCCCTTCTCATGGCAGCCATTTTGTAGGTGGCTCCTCCCCTTCTCATGGCAGCCATTTTGTAGCTGGCTCCTCTCCTCATGGCAGCCATTTTGTAGCTGACTGCTCCCTTTCTCATGGCAGCCATTTTGTACCTTGCTCCTCCCCTTCTCATGGAAGCCATTTTGTAGCTGACTCCTCCCTTTCTCCTGGCAGCCATTTTGTAGCTGACTCCTCCCCTTCTCATGGTAGGCATTTTGTAGCTAACCCCTCCCCTCCTCATGGCAGCCATTTTGTAGCTGACTCCTCCCTCTCTCATGGCAGCCATTTTGTAGCTAACCCCTCCCCTTCTCATGGAAGCCATTTTGTAGCTGACTCCTCCCCTTCTCATGGCAGCCATTTTGCAGCTGACTCCTCCCCTTGCCTAGGTAGCCATTTTGCAGCTGACCCCTCCCCTTCTCATGGCAGCCATTTTGTAGGTGGCTCCTCCCCCTCTCATGGCAGCCATTTTGTAGCTGGCTCCTCTCCTCATGGCAGCCATTTTGCAGCTGACTCCTCCCCTTCTCATGGCAGCCATTTTGTAGCTGGCTCCTCCCCTTCTCATGTCAGCCATTTTGTAGCTGCCTCCTCTCCTTCTCATGGCAGCCATTTTGTAACTGACTCCTCCCCTTCTCATGGCAGCCATTTTGTAGCTGGCTCCTCCCCTTCTTATGGGAGCCATTTTGTAACTGGCTCCTCCCCTTCTCATGGCAGCCATTTTGTAGCTGACCCCTCCTTTTCTCATGGCAGCCATTTTGTAGCTGCCTCATCCCCTTCCCTAGGTAGCCATTTTGTAGCTGACTCCTCCCCTTCTCATGGCAGCCATTTTGTGGTTGGCTCCTCCCCTTCTCATGGCAGCCATTTTGTAGTTGGCTCCTCTCCTTCTCATGGCAACCATTTTGTAGCTGACTCCTCCCCTTCTCATGGAAGCCATTTTGTAGCTGACTCCTCCCCTTCTCATGGTAGCCATTTTGTAGCTAACCCCTCCCCTTCTCATGGCAGCCATTATGTAGCTGGCTCCTCCCCTTCTCATGGCAGCCATTTTGTAGCTGGCTCCTCTCCTTCTCAGGGCAGCCATTTTGTAACTGACTCCTCCCCTTCTCATGGCTGCCATTTTGTAGCTAACCCCTCCCCTTCTCATGGAAGCCATTTTGTAGCTGACTCCTCCCCTTCTCAAGGCAGCCATTTTGCAGCTGACTCCTCCCCTTGCCTAGGTAGCCATTTTGCAGCTGACTCCTCCCCTTCTCATGGTAGCCATTTTGTAGCTAACCCCTCCCCTTCTCATGGCAGCCATTATGTAGCTGGCTCCTCCCCTTCTCATGGCAGCCATTTTGTAGCTGACTCCTCCCTCTCTCATGGTAGCCATTTTGTAGCTGCCTCATCCCGTTCCCTAGGTAGCCATTTTGTAGCTGACTCCTCCCCTTCTCATGGAAGCCATTTTGTAGCTGACTGCTCCCCTTCTCATGGAAGCCATTTTGTAGCTGACACCTCCCCTTCTCATGGCAGCCACTTTGTAGCTGATTCCTCCTTTTCTCATGGCAGCCATTTTGTAGCTGACCCTCCTCTTCTCATGGCAGCCATTTTCCAGCTGACTCCTACCCTTCCCTACGTAGCCATTTTGCAGCTGACCCCTCCCCTTCTCATGGCAGCCATTTTGTAGCTGACTCCCCCCTTCCCATGGCAGCCATTTTGTAGCTCACTCCTCTCCTTCTCATGGCAGTCATTTTGTAGCTGACTCCTAACCATCCCATGGCAGCCATTTTGTAGCTGGCTCCTCCCTTTCTCATGGCAGCCATTTTGTAGTTGGCTCCTCTCCTTCTCATGGCAGCCATTTTGTAGCTGACTCCTCCCCTTCCCATGGCAGCCATTTTGTAGCTTTCTCCTCCCCTTCTCATGGCAGACATTTTGTACTTGACTCCTCCCCTTTCCTAGGTAGTCATTTTGGAGATTACCCCTCCCTTCATCATGTCAGCCATTTTGTAGCTGACTCCTCCCCTTCCCTAGGCAACCATTTTGTACCTGACTCTTCCCCTTCTCATGAAGCCATTTTGTAGTTGACTCTTCCCATAATTATGGCAGCCATTTTGTAGCTGACTCCTCTCTTAAATGTAGTCCATGAATATCTGGAGGACCACAGGTTGACTACCCCTGGACTAGAGGACCCAGGAGGTCCCTTCCAATTCTGTTATTCTATGATTCTGTATGTGGGAAAGAGAAATCTGATTTTTCTCATTTGTTGGAACTCTAAGGAAGACAAAGATTTTCAAATGCAGACCTGGTCCCAATGGGAAGAAGGGCGTGGTTGGCCCAGGCAGAGCATTCCACATTTATTAATGAATTATCCTATTGCTCACCGTGCCTGTTTCTCTTCCCACTCCCCCAGGGCTGCAGACAGAGAAAACGCACCCTTGTTAAAGTCTGCCGAGAATGCTAACATTCAGCCCAATCCGGGCCTCATCCTGCGAGCAGAGCCTACAGTTACCAACATCCTCAAAGTAGGTCCTCTCCTGCTGGGGCCGTGCTGTGTACGATCTTATGGATCTATCTATCTTAATATTCAGTGGACTGGTTTCTTTTGGAACGGCATCGGAGGAAATACCTTGCGGCTGTGTTTTGCACACCTGTGATAGGTAGTGGGGACTCTGCTTTTGCCGTGTTGCGAGCCCGTCCTTCACAGACGCAAAGCCTGTGGCTGCATCGTTAGGGAGCTGGGAACCCTCTTCCCCTTCTCCAGGTGCCCGTGGCTTTTCCCCTGGTGTTTTGGGCAGCATTGCTGGCGGCCAATCATCGCCAGCAACCTCCGCCCCCCCCCCCCCCTGTTTTTAGGCTAATCCTCTGTCCCTCCCCGTTTTCAGACAATGGATTCGGACCACTCCAAGTCACCTGAAGGGCTCCTGGGCGTCCTGGGACACATGCTGTCCGGGAAGAGCCTGGATTTATTACTGGCAGCCGCGGCGGCGACGGGAAAGCTGAAATCTTTCGCTCAGAAGTTTATCAAGTGAGTCGGTGTGTGTCTGCGGGGGCAGAGGCCCTGCCGAGGGAGATAAAGTCCTCTCCAAGAGTAGTGAGCAAAGATTCTCCAAAACGACAGGGTTATTCGTTTCCAACGTATATATTCAATAGAAAGGATTCTGAAACCTTCAGCTATTTTCCCATCCTGAGCTGGCCACCCCCCTCCCTTTCGAGGAGCTAGCCGGCTCCTTCCCTGCCACTGCCCGGGTATGCGCGACGCTCAACCAGCCTGGCTCTCTGAACCTCCCTTCCTCTCCCAGGCGCAATTCAACAAAGTCTGGAATAAATGGACTCTCCATCATTAATCCTTGAAGCGGCCTCGTAATGAGCAAGGGGCTGAGCTGGCTGATTCGTTCTTGCATTCTCCCCTTCCCCTTCCCCTGTCCGGGCACATTAGAGCTCCCGTCGCACAGGTGGGGAAACCGATGCTGTGAATTAGGTTTGGCAGCTTCAGCAGGATGGTAGGATGCAGTTGGCCACTGTAGGTGCCCAATAGCAGTGCCCCCCCCTCCAGTTAGCTCAGCCCCCTTAGCCCCCCTTCCCTGACAGAGTGCAGCGGGAGCAACTCGCACAGGTGTGTCACCTTAGTTTTATCACAATAAAACCAGAGTCCAGGAGCACCTTTAAGACCAACAAAGATTTATTCAAGGCATGAGCTTTCGAATGCAAGCACCCTTCTTCTTGCACTCAAAAGCTCCCGCCTCGAATAAATCTTTGTTGGTCTTAAAGGGGCTCCTGGACTCTGGTTTTATTGTGCTGCTTCAGACCAACACGGCTACTCATTTGAATCTAACCTTAGTTTTATCGTTTTCTTTCTGATAATAGATTTTTTTTTCATTTTGAAAGAAATATAATACAACCAGTAAATAAAACTTGCACTGTAAAACTGCTAGGTTCTCCTTTTACATCCATTTTTAATTGCTCAATTCTTTTAAGTTCTGATATTATCTTGATCCTGCTTTTTCATATCCAAATAAGCCATATTTGAGTGCTGTCAACCTTTTATTATTGGTGCAGCATTTAAGAGTGGCAACATCTAATCTAGCGAGCTGGGTTTGACTCCCCGCTTCTCCACACACAGCAAGCTGGGTGACCTTGGGCTTGTCACAGTCCTCATAGAGCTGCTCTCACAGAGCAGTCCTGTCAGAGCTCTCTTAGGCCCACCTACCTTCCAAGACATCTGCTGTAGAGAGAGGTGTTTGCAAGCTGCTTTGAGACTCCTTCCGGCAGTGAGAAGCAGGGTATAAAAACCAACTCTTCTTATTTTTCAAAAACAAAACGCTGCTTCCTGGCCTTAGTTTGCCTTGAATCTGCTCTGTAAAATGGGTATAATTAAAGCCTACCTGATGTTTCTTGTTAAAAGTCCTATAGCAATTATTTCTTTTTTGGGGGGGGAGGGGAGTGGGGAGCAGGCATACCTGAGAAGCAGTTTAGGATATCTGCTTTGCTTTCTGGTGTCCAAAGTCACTGTCTTCCTTTTCCTCTCCTCCCCCCCTTCCTCATTTTAGGCTCAACGAATTTACCAAGCAGATAAACCTCGAGGGCTGTAAGTTCTTTTTTTCCCTCTTTTTGCTGCTCCTGCTCCTGCTTCCCTGTGACTCCAGGCTTTCGGGGGTTAACTAGCGAGATGCGTGGGGCAGGGTTGGTTGGAGGGGGGCACAGTGCCTGGCAGCGTGGGCTGTGCCAGCCGGGCATTCCCCAGGCAACAAGGGGGGTATTGAAGTCGCCACTGGGGTCTCTTTGTCCTCTTCTTTTCCCGCGCAGCCCATTCTCCTCCGATTAATACTTAATTTGCACCGTTGGGGGAGGGGAATGTGGGTCCCGGGAGGGAAAGGGTTTGCTTTCGGCTGCGTAGGTTTCCCAGCATCCGGGTCCAGCTGGCGTCCGGTGGATGGAGTGATGCTTGAATCGTCCCGTCTTTTTCCCACCCCCAAGATAAGGACGCTGAATTGCATGTGATTAGACAAAGGACTTCTGACCTTCCACTGGACAATTGGGAGAAGGGGCTCCCAGCCAGCTGCAGATTTGTGTGTGCGTGCCTTTGGTGCTATCGTTGGCTTTTTGAGATGCAGGGCTTTAAGAATGGTTAACCCCCTTTCATCCCCAGAAGCTCCACCTTAAGAGTTCAAAAACCTGACAAGCAGGGCCTGAGCAGGACCTTCGACAGGTCCTGGGGCAGGACTCTCTTGGGTTTTCGGTGTTGCCCTTGGCTCGTCCCTGACGATAAACGAGGCATAGGAAGCCTAACGGGGAACAGATTTGATTAATTTGTTTAATTTATACTAATTGGCGGTATTGAGATCCCCCCGACTCTCAGGAAGCGAGGAAGGTTTGGCCCCCAGTCGCAGAACCTGGAGCTACCTCGATGCAAATTTTATTTTAATTGGGATTTATACACCGCCCCCTCCCCGTGGAGCAGCGCGGGGTGGTTCCCCTTTCTGTCATACGTAGAATCAGCGGGGAAATGTGGTATAAAGCAGTGTATTTATCTGAAAGCAAATCCTTGTGTCGCGTAGAAAAACGTGCATTGTCACAAGGAAATAGTCTGACGTGCTGTTAACAAGAACTTAATTGTTAAGGCCTTGCTTTTCTGGCTTTACGACGAGGCAAGAGCGCCCATGCCCATGGATTGGGTCCAGGCCAGTGTTTGCACAAGGGCAAGGATTTCAGCCCCCGGGATGCCGCTTTTCTCAGCCCCCCCTCTCCCCCAGCTGTTGTGGAAAAGGAGGAGCTGAGACAATCCTGCTCTTTGGAGTAAGTCCTTGTGCCTGCAGTGCTGGATCCTGTCCTTGCCTTTGTAAAATAGATGGTCTTTTGGGATGTTGATTTAGGGGGGGAGGGGTGGTTGGTTTTGTCCCAGGACCTTCTGTTGCTGTAGCTGTGTTATGACAGGGGCGGCCAAACTGTGGCACTCCAGAGGTTCATGCTGCTGGAAGGGGCTCATGGGAATTGTAGTTCATGGACATCCAGAGAGCTGCAGTTTGCCCCCCCTCCACCGTCTTATGATTTCAAGTTAAAATAATATTAATGGTGCTAAAAGATGTCACACATGAAGCTGCTTTCTACTGAATCAGACCATCAGTCCATCTCTGGTAGTTCTGGAGTCTCTGGCTGAGGTCTTCCACATCACCTCTTGCCTGGACCAATATCTGGAGACACTGGGGATTGAACCTGGGACCTTCTGCATGCAACGCCAAGGCTCTTCCCCCGAGCCACAACACTCTTTCTCCCTTTTATATGAACTAACCGGCTTTTCTCTTCTTTTTTTTTGGTCTGAGTTTCTGCTCTTCCCCTCTAGCAAAAGCTGCGTCGGTCAGAGCGCTTCTCTTCGATATCTCCTTCCTTATGTTGTGCCATGTCGCCCAGACCTATGGCTCTGAGGTAGGATTGTTCGTTCGTTCGTTCGATTTCTGTGCTTCTGCTCCTAGCAAGCTAGCCCACGGTGGCTTAGAACAACCATCTGTAACCATGATGAGTATATAAATAAAAGGGGTAAGGGCTGCTGGGAGGAGTTTGGTGTTAACAGATATGGGCCAGTCAGGTTGCTCGTTGGAGCCTGTATGCCTCTGATTGGCAATCCACCCAGTGGCTGCCCAATCACATTAAAACTCCCGCCCCTAACTGTCTCTTCACAATTTTGCCGCTTCGTCAAAGTCCCTGGCTGCTCAGATGGAGGTGGTGTGTAGGGGGAAATGGACTGTCCCCCATCGCCTCCCCCCTGACCTGAAAAGACCAACTGAGGCCTCCACAGGCCTTTTGGGGGTGGCGGAGGGGGAAAGAATCTGCCCCCCAGCACTTTCCCTCTGCCTCAAAAAGGTCTGGCTTACCCAGGGCCAGGGGTGGTGTTGGCCTAGCGCCCATTGTATTCAGAAATACAACGGGCTTTCCTGCTAGTAAAATATAATAAGACATAACCAGTAAAACAGAACATTAACATTTTTGTGCTTGGAAAATGAAAGGAATGTCCTTTTTGACAAGGCTTCCTAGGTTGCTGTTCCGCAAACTGCTCACTAGAGGGTGCTGTTCCCTTGGCCTAATGTTGACAGGTGAGCTGGCCGGCTCCTTCCCTGCCGCTGCACCTTCTTGGTCTTTCAGGTGATCGTTGGGGAAGCAGGTCCCCCCGGAGAGGTCCCTTTCTTCGAGACTTGGATGCAGACCTGCATGCCGGAAGAAGGCAAGATCCTCAACCCCGACCACCCTTGCTTCCGGCCCGATTCCACCAAGGTGGAGTCTCTTGTCGCTTTGCTCAACAACGCCTCTGAAATGAAGTTAGTGTAAGTTGGCTCCCTTGGCCCTGCATTTGGGGCAGAAAATGGGTGTCTCAAACAAATCAGGCCTGATAGTTGACTGCTTAAGGCTGACAAATGAGAGATGCAAACTCTCCTTTGCTTGCAAGAGATGCAGCTGTTTGCTGCTTTCTGTTTCCCCGTGCTGTAGAAGCTGGGTCCCGAATCTGTTGGATTTCAGAGCTTCCGTTAATCTGCCTACTATTGCTTCTTAACTTCGTAGTCTTAAGCAGGTTACAGAGTTTTAGGGAAAGTTAGGCCCCGTTTGAATGGCTGCGAAAATCTATCACAGATGCGTAGAATTTTGCAGCTAAAAGATTGATAGATCTGCCGTTACCTTCTAATAAAGAAGGCAATGCTGCCGTATGATCATGGTCAATAGGCTGAAAAAGGCCGGTGCGGGTTGTTGTGCTGTGGTGCCAGCCAGTACCATTTTAAAAAATTTGCATAGCCAGCTGGGAGAAAGCCCTCTCTGGACGCACCTAATGCCTAAGGGAAAGTATAGAATCATAGAGTTGGAAGGGGCCATACAGGCCATCTAGTCCAACCCCCTGCTCAACGCAGGATTAGCCCTAAGCATCCTAAAGCATCCTAAAGTACCAGACAACAGGGCCCCGGTACAAAGGGTGGAGGTTTTATGCACTCTGCAAGCCCTCCTCCATGGCCTGTGTCCGTGCCCTGCGGCTTCCTCACCGCTCATCCACCGGCTGCTTGCTCACGTGCAGGGCTGTTTTGCTGTGCGTATGATCCGCAACACGGCACGCATCATGCATCAGTGTGTATTTATCCTCTCTGTGAATTATCTGGTCAGCTTCTGGGGGAAGTCCTAGAATCTGCCTCCTGCTCAGTGGATATTTCACGTGGGGGAAAAATGAAACATGAGAATCTAGTCTGAGGATGCTCAAATTGGCCTCTGGTGTTGAGCTTTGATTTTGCCAAATGCTTTCAGACGTGCTTATCGCTGTGCTCCTGTGTGTTGCTGGTTGCGTCTGGCTTGGGTGGATGGAACTGCTTTAATGCTCTCCTGTGTTTCTTACTCCCTCCCCATCTTTCTCCTTGTTTGCCTCCCCCTGTCATCCTGCAGACAGATGAAATGGCAAGAAGCCTGCCTGAGCATCTCTGCTGCCATCTTGGAGATCCTGAATGCTTGGGAGAACGGCGTTTTGACCTTCGAATCCGTCCAGGTAATGCTGCACAGCATTTTCCTCTTGTGAAGAATGATGATCCACCACCACTTAATTTGCCCCTGTGGGGATCTCTGGAATGCTGACAAAAAGTGGGGGCATAATCATAAAATGGCTGCCCCAGAAGTTGGAGCCAGCCACAAAATGGCTGCCCCAGGAGGTGGAGCCAGTCACAAAATGGCTGCCCCAGGAGGTGGAGCCAGTCACAAAAGGGCTGTCCCAGGAGATGGAGCCAGTCCTTCTTCATCCAAAGAGTCATTCACACGTGGAATTCACAGCCACAGAAAGTGGTGGCAGCTACAAGCACAGAGAAATTCAAGAGGGGATCGGATAGACATATGAAGCAGAGGTCCATGTGTGGCTATTAGTCACAAGTTACAAGTTACAAGTCTGTAAGGCAGTGAGGCTCGTTTCTCTTGGTGCTTGGAGGGCAGCAGTGGGAGGGCTTCTAGAGTTCTAGCCCCACTAGTGGACCTCCTGATGGCCCCTGGGTTTTGTCCCCTGTGTGACATTGGCCTGATCTAGCATGGCTTCACTTATGTCTAGGGCAGGGATGCTCTGTCTTTTTGGTGCTTATGGGGCAACAGTGGTAGGCCTTCTGGAGGTCTGGCCCCGCTGGTGGACCTCCTGGTGGCACCCGGGTTTTGACCACTGTGTGTCTCACCTGACCCAATTTAGCTTTTCTTCTCAAGCTTCACATCGTCTTTCTTGCCTGTCTTGTCCCCCAAGAAAATCACCGACAACATCAAGGGGAAGGTGTGCAGCATGGCCGTGTGTGCCGTGGCCTGGTTGGTGGCCCATGTCCGCATGCTGGGCCTGGACGAACGGGAGAAGTCGCTGCAGATGATCCGCCAGCTGGCCACGCCCCTCTTTGGGGAGAACACCCTGCAGTTCTACAGTGAGCGGTGAGTGGGAGGCAGTGCTGCGGTCCTTCTGGGATGCAGAAAAGGATTTGAGAGGTGGAGGTGGGGAAATGGCTCTGGGCTTGGGAATTTTGGCCTCATGGCCATAATCATATAAGCTGTGGGAAGTGGGTTTGCCCAGTGATACAGAGCCCGGATTGCAATGTCCCCCAGTTCTGTTCTGTGCTGGGTAGCTGTGTTTGTCCGCCTGTAGCAGTGGAAAAGAGCATTAAGCAGGGGGTTGGACTAGATGGCCTCTATGTATCCTTCCAACTCTGTGGGCAAATTTCTGGGCTTTATGATCCACACAATTTTTGAAAATTCATTAGCAACTGCAACCAAGGCACAGCTGAGCAGGAATCATCCATCCTGCAAAAATGAATTTTGAAAAAAGAAAGAAAACCTCTGTTTCCCATCAGTTGCATCTAATAACGAAGCTCAGTTGGATCCACTTTGATCCCTGCAAACCTCATGGTCCGCAGGCCATCCCTGGAGTCTCTCCCTGCTACCTTTTGCAGGGGCCTCTGGGAGTTTGAGGCCAGTAGCATATTTATTATTTATTATTTATTATTTATTCAATTTACATCCCGCTACTCCCCGGAGGCTCGTGGCGGTTACAAATACATTATACAATACATAAAATCACCCAGTAAAATCGCCCTTAAAACTAAGAATTAAAACCCCCTTAACCACAATTCAAGACATATTGCAATGAAAAAAATCATAAACATCCCTACTATCCCCCCTCTGGCAGTAACCAAGTCGGGAGGTCTGGCTGACATTGGTGTTTCTGTCCCTCTTCTTCCTCCTGCCCCTTCCAGGGTGGTGATCATGAGCTCCATCCTCGAGCACATGTGTGCCGATGTGTTGCAACAGACAGCGGCTCAGGTGAAGTTCCCGTCCACCGGGGTGGACACGATGCCCTACTGGAACCTCCTCCCTGCGAAGAAGCCCATCAAGGAAGTGCTCACGAGCGTTTTCTCCAAGGTGTTGGAGAAAGGCTGGGTGGACAGCCGCTCCATCCACATCTTTGACACCCTTCTGCACATGGGAGGCGTCTACTGGTTCTGCAACAACCTCGTCAAGGTACAGGAAGGCCTGGCGTGGGGTGGGGTGGGGTGGGGTGGGGTGAAGAGCATCGTGCTTTGTAGGTAGACCTGCTCATCTTGACTCATTTAAAACACGTATCATGGAAGTGTTTGAAGAAAAAAGAAAGGTGAAATGGTGTCCCTGAATTCTGCGGGAGCAAATTTGGGGTATGTGGTAGGCACATTGTCACGAACCAAGGCTACTTTCTCATATGATACAAGGCCACTGAGAAATTCTGTATAGGAAAGAGTTCAGAGTTGTTTTACTAAACCCAAGAAGGGTACGTCTGGAAGTATCATGACAGAGGTCTGTTTTCAAGAACAACAGACTTGGCCAGTTTTGGGGGACATACAGCCTTCCCCCACCAATATGTCATTTTCCTGCCATGGGCTATTCCCACAGCAGAAGAGCTTTTATCTTCAAAGGACAGCTAGAACAAAGTGTAGCGGCCAAAAGGCCACACATGCATGGCTTTGTTTGCTGTCCTTACCCAGAGGTCATGGAAGTGCACAGTCAGGGCAGCAAGGCATGCAATGGCAAACGACCTCTGGACATCTCTTGCCTTAAAAACCCTGCAGAGCTGCCCTAAACCAGTCCAAACACATCCTCCTCTTAGCAGCCTTGCTCAGGTCTTGTAAACTGAGGCTCTTGATGGGCCTTCCTCTTTCCCTGCTGCCTTCCGCTTTCCCTGGCATCCCTGTCTTTCCCAGTGACTCTTGTCTTCTAATGTGACCAAAGTGCAAGCACCTCAGTTTAGTCAGTTTAACTTCTAGGGAGAGGTCAGGCTTGACTTGATGGAGAAGCCACTGATTTGTCTTGGGGGGGGGGGCTCCTCTCTCTTTCAGGAGCTGCTCAAGGAGACGCGGAAGGAGCATGCCATACGGGCGGTGGAGCTGCTGTACTCCATCTTCTGCCTGGACATGCAGCAGCTGACGCTCACCCTCCTGGGGCATATCCTGCCCAACCTGCTCACGGACTCCTCCAAGTGGCATATGTTAATGGACCCGCCGGGCAAGGCCCTTGCCAAGTAAGGGAGAGACGCGGGGGCCCAAATCCTCAGTCTCAGCCGCTTGAATGTTGGGTGAAAGAGATCCAGGCTAGACAATCCCTTGTCATCCATCCCTTGGGTCTGACGCCCCTTCTTTGCACCCTTTAGGCTGTCGGTGTGGTGCGCCTCCAGCTCCTACTCCTCCCACAACAGAGGACAGGCATCTGCCTGGCAACGGAAGAGGCACAGAGAAGATATCGAGGTGAGTTCTTACTCCTCGCTGGATTGTTTCCCAGCTGCCTGGTCCTTTTAGCTTGGGGATGTTGCAGACGGAACCTGGATCCTGCATGCAAAGCAGGCACTCTGCCGCTGAGCTGCAGCCCTTCCATAAATGTCGCTGCTTGGTCCTGAGTCGGACGCCTGGCCTGTTGAGGTCAGGGAATGGATGGTTTGGTTCAGATAAGCTGAAAAGTACCCGAATCATTGTTGAGCCTGCCAAGCAGCTGATATGTCATGATCAGCTGCTTGGTGGGCCCTTTAAATGCCTCCCCCCCCTGCCTTCTCAGGTAGCAGAGATGCCCGAGAAAGCAAGGGGAGGCATTTAAAGGGCCTGCCAAGCAGCTGATATGTCATGATCAGCTGCTTGGTGGGCCCTTTAAATGCTTTCTCAGGCAGATGAGACACTCTGCTGGGGGAGGGAGAGACAGCAGCCGGGGAAATTCAGACCGCTTCCTATTCGGTCAAATCGATTCAGTTGAATCCTGGTTCGGAGGGCAGAGGGCAGTTCAGCCTGAATCGATCCCGGTGAAATCCAAAACGTGTTTTGTCATGTCATCCACTGTTCTTTTAGCGTTTCCCTTGTGCTTCTAGGGTCAGTAGGGACGCTGGGGGCACGCCTTTTCTTTAACGAAGGGACACTGTGTGTTGGACGGAAGCTGCTGTGTGACTAAAAAGATCGGGCACAGGATGCTCGCCTTGTGGATCTCTGTGGCTGTTAGTTGGCCAGTCCCAGTTCCCTCCGAACTCTCTCAGCCCCACAAGCTGCCTGTTGTGGAGAGAGGAACGGGGAAGGCGATTGTAAGCTGCCTTGAGACTCCTACAGGGAGGGAAAAGCAGGCTACGAAAACGTAGTCGCCTTTTCCTGTTTCTTTCATTTTTTTGTCTCTCCTCCAGGATTACATCAGCCTCTTCCCCTTGGACGACACCCAGCCCTCCAAACTCATGCGCCTGCTGAGTTCCAACGAGGAAGACACCAGCATCCTGTCCAGCCCCAGTAAGTGGAACCACGGTGAGGAAACGTTCCTGGAATACCTGTGGGCCCCAGCAAGTTCCCTGGGAGAGGTTGGAGGGAGCGGGGGAGTCCTGAATTCAAATCCTGCCAAAGTTCTTTTTACATTCCCCCTTATCGAAGAAGGCCAAAATAAGCTCCTGAGAAAATCAAGATGCAAAGGTATACACGTTAAAGGTTAAGACTTTGGAAATGTTAGTAAAAATAAGGTTCCTACATCCGAACGGGTGAGGGCAGCAAGGTCCTCACAGTTTGCAGATTCGTGACTCGCGGTTTAACTTATTCGCAGGCTGAGGTTTCGTCAAGTGTTAGGGGCAAGGTAGGTGACATTACAGGCACGAGCCAGTCGGTGCCTTCCATGCACGACTTTTCCACGGTTCAAGTGTAAACAGTCCCACAGGTTTCAAAAGCGGGGTGTGTCTCTCCCCCACCTCTAGAGCAAGGGTAGTCAAATTGTGGCCCTCCAGATGTCCATGGACTACAATTCCCACGAGCCCCTGCCAGCATTCGCTGACGGGCTCATGGGAATTGTAGTCCATGGACATCTGGAGGGCTGCAGTTTGACGACCCCTGCTCTAGAGAAATATGAGCATTTGCACGGAATACAGTGAAGGCACTTGCAGGCCAACTCAATTCCCTGCTGTAAAAAAGTTCTGTGTCTCTTAACCTTCAAAATGCCCTTGAAGGTCAAAATGCCCTTGAAGTGGCCACTCTGTACGTCTCACGTTTCCGGTCTGCTGACGCAGCAGAAGATTTTTATGGAAGGTGGTTGGCAGTTGCCAAATCCGGATGGAAGGCAAGCAAAAAACCGAGCGAACAAGATGTGACCCCCTTCATCATGGGAAAGGGGAACGTCACCGTTCGTCAGCTTGGACTCACGCCCAGTGATTCAGAGAACTCCTGCCTGGACTTCATTCCATTTGCATGTTTCCCCCATTGTTGTAAAGCTTCAGTTTCCTCATATTGCGTTACCCTTTGTTTGCAATTTCACTTTTCTCCCGATAGCCCTGAAATTTGGGATTTTTTTTTCCTCCCGCCCTAACGAGTGAGTTGGCAGGTGCCGTTTCCTCTCCCGCTGAACAGAGACGAATTACGACAGCCGCAAAGCCCTGACATCCCCTGCCTTGATTTCCCTGTGCCTCAGTTGGGAGCCCCTGCCCTCAGGCACAGAGCCCAACCTGGACAGGCTGCTGTTCTCAATGTTGGGGTGAAGAGCAGCAACTTCTAATCTATTGAGCTGGGTTTGATTCCCCGCTCCTCCACATGAAGCCAGCTTGGGTGCCCCTGGCCTAGTCACAGTCCTTTTAGAGCTGTTCTCACAGGACAGTCCAGTCAGAGCTGCCTCAGCCCCACCTACCTCGCAGGGGGAAAGGTGGGGAGAGGAAGGGAAGGCAATGGTGAGCCACTTTGAGACTTCTGCGGGCAGTGAAAACTATAAAAACCAAGTCCTCCTCTTCAAGAGCCAGCTTGGTGTCATGGTTAGGAGTGCAGATTTCTAATCTAGCCAGCCGGGTTTGATTCCCCGCTCCCCCACATGCAACCAACTGGGTGATCTTGGGCTTGCTATAGCCCTGATAAAGCTGTTCT
Organism: Paroedura picta; assembly: GCF_049243985.1. NCBI lineage: Eukaryota > Metazoa > Chordata > Lepidosauria > Squamata > Gekkonidae > Paroedura > Paroedura picta. Next base: position 27,281,263 of record NC_135384.1, read on the forward strand.
GACCGAGCAGGAATCTCAGGGCTCTCTCAACCTCACCCACCTCACAGGGTGTCTGTTGTGGGGAGAGGAAAGGGAAGGCGATTGGAAGCCACTTTGAGACTTGTCCGGGTAGACAAAAGTGGCATATAAGAACCAACTCTTCTCCTTTCTGCTTAGCTAGCACTGTCGAAATCTCCCCTCATCTTCCCCTTTGCCTTTGTCCCACAATATGGAGACAATTCTTCCCGATTTACCTTCCGTATTGGGCTGCTTTCTTCCCTAGCCACTTTGTGCTGCCGTACCAAAATACTAAATGCGATATTATCATATTTACGCGGCCAGCGAAGAACAGTGTCAGACGCTTCAGCCATAGGCCCAGCCACCCCCCTGCCGCCATCTTGTTTCCCGCAAGGAACTTTGACAGAGCTCCTCACCCCTTTAGCGTCCTCTCTGCCTCAGACCCCTTCTCTTTCCTCAGCAGACCGGACCATGAGCAGTTCCCTCTCCGCCTCGCAGCTCCACACGGTCAGCATGAGGGACCCGCTCAACAGAGTGCTGGGTAAGCCTTCCGTTTCCAGACGGCCTGTGGAGGAAGTTTCAGAACGTGAGCCGACTTTGAAGCCCAGGGCCAAATTGCATTGAGCTTTGGTGTGATTGCGCGGGAGAGACGTGTGTTTGAAATAGTTTTCTGCTGTGGGGGCAGAGCTTTGCTTACGTCTCTCTCTGTTTCTCCCCCCCCCCTCCCTCAGCCAACCTCTTCCTGCTCATCTCCTCCATCTTGGGCGCCAAGACGGCCGGCACACACACCCAGTTTGTCCAGTGGTTCATGGAGGAGTGCGTGGACTGCTTGGAGCAGGGCAGCCGTGGCAACATCCTACAGTTCATGCCTTTCGCCATGGTTCGTGTCGTTCCTTCTGGTGCTTTTTGAGCCTTCCTCCGGGGGCTGGGGCTCGGGGATCGAGCTGTCCCAGGTTCAGTCCGCAGCAGGATCAGGCAGCAGGAGAGCTCCTGCCAGCCAGATCAGGCAATACCGACAACACTGAGTGATTCAGGAGAAGGCAGCTTCCTGTGTACTCACGGATCTGGCTTCCCCCAAGAGAAGCATGGCGCTGCGGTTGAGAGTCACGGCCCCTCATCTGGAGAGTTTGATTTCCTCGCTCCTCCTCCGCGTGGGCCGGTCGCAGTTCTCTTAGAGCTGTCCTAGCCGAGCAGTTCTCTCAGAGCTCTCACAGCCTTGCCTACCTCCTAGGGTGCTGTGGAGAGAGGAAGGTGATTGCGAGCCGCGTTGAGACTCCTTCAGGAAGTGAAAAGCAGGGTATTAAAGCCAACTTCTTCATAATCTGTGCAGCGTGGGTTAGAGCAGGCTTTTTGAGCTGCACCTCTAGGGTTGTCTTTGTTATTTTCTTGGGCAGTTTTTTTACCCCAGTCGCTCATCTGACAGCTGCCTTTTCAGCGTGGCCACCGTTCCTCCCGTTCAGATTGGCTGCATTTCTCCACCTTTATTCCAGCAGGGTCTCCAAATGAGTGAATTGCAGCAATATCAGACAAGCACAGTGGTGCCCTACAAAGTAACAAAACACACTGAGTCAGAGTTCATATCAATCAGATGCATGAAATGCACATCCATAGGAGTTAAGTTGATACTCAAGAGTTACAAACTCTTGCCTAACTACTTATTCCCATTCTGATTACAGCCCCAAGGGCTGCTTTTCGCGACAAGTGTGGAAGGAAATGCTCTTTGAGTTTCCCGCCACCAGAGGGAGGCCACAGGCAGAACATGGAAGGACCAGCAAAGACTGCAGGGGTCTAAGGCTGATTCTGCAGTTACAATTCGGGGGGGATGTTTTCACCGCATCGGATTCTAAGTGTAGATTCTGAATTTGTGCCTGGCGTTCTGCATCTGTGGTTTTCTCCGGTCGCTGATCAGGATTTCAATTGTGACGTGTGTTTTGCAGAGTGGGCGGTCCTGCTTCCCCTTGTGGGGGGGGAAGGAATCTGAGCATGCGCAATAGTGTACTCACACCCTAACGCAATCAATTTTTTTAACATTGCTTCCCCCGCAATCGCTCAATTCCCCTGGCACTTGAATCACCCAAACCAGGCGGAGGGGGTCTTATTTTGATGGACACTCAATTACTCAATTTTGACGGACACTCAGTTTTGATGGACACACATCCATGAAGGCAAAGTGTGCCTGCTGCCATCACACAACAGTGTATCTGCACAAAAAGTTACAAAGTGCCCCGTTGCACCTTAAGCAATGAAAGTGCATCCAGATGCTGGAGGGGGAGGCATCTGGAGGGATGTGGAGTCCTCATTTTTGACTTCAGGTTAACTCCCTGGAGCAGGGGTAGTCAAACTGTGGCCCTCCAGATGTCCGTGGACTACAATTCCCATGAGCCCCTGCCAGCATTCGCTGGCAGGGGCTCATGGAATTGTAGTCCATGGATGTCTGGAGGGCCGCAGTTTGACTGCCCCTGCTCTGGGGCGTTCCTAGAAAGCAGGCACTAGTGTTATTGTACACTTGTGTTGTAACGCGATTGTGTTCAAAAGTTCAAATAATATGGAGGGGAGGCAGATAGTAGGCGGACTCAATACGTATCTATGACGACACCACTGGAGGCGGGACCGGAGGAGGAAGCAGACTCAAATCCCGGCTGCCTCATTGGATAACCGCAAATTGTCTTCTAAGGGGAGGGGGAGAAATCGCAGTTTCTGAGGATGCTCATTCATTTTCTTGAATTTCTATACTGCCCCTCCATAAGGCTCAGGGCGGTTTACATAAAACGTTAGGAAGGCGACAGTAGAAGCAGCCTAACTGAAGCATTTCTCTCCCCCCCCCCCGAATTGTGGAAAGCTATGATAGGGAGGGGGGTGCAGTCAGACATCAGAGCATATCTGAACGTGGGCCATGAATAGGTGGTCTCTATGAATGATCTCTTTGCCTTGGAGGCAAATCGGCTGCCTAACGGGGGTCGGCCCCAGAGCCACCTAAATGCTGCTGCATTTGTGTCTGTTTGTTAGCTTGCTGTCCCCTTGACCCCTTTCTCCTTCCCCCCCTCTCTGGCCAGGTCTCAGAGTTGGTGAAGGCGTCCACCATGTCCAGCCCCAAAATCGTCCTGGCCATCACGGACCTCAGCTTACCCCTGGGCCGCCGGGTAGCTGCCAAAGCCATCTCTGCCTTGTGAGCTTCAGAAAGGACCTCTGCTGCAGCCACGGATGAATCTCACTGGTAAATCTCAGCAGCGGGGGAAACGGAGAACACAGTTCACCTCCAGAAGGTCCTGCCAAGTTGGTCTTGGGTGCGTCTTGAGAGCCTCTCCACCAGCTGCCTTGCCGAAGCCTTTCCGAGGATTGTGGGGCTTCTTCCTTCATCCAATGGCTTGGCCATTCCTCAGCAGTACGGGCTGTCATCTGAACGTATTCTCCAGATTTTGTGGATGCCTTTCCTTGGATTTCCCCCCGCCCCATTCTGGGGGGAATGAAACAAATCCTGAAAGGAACTATCATGAGACCGTTTGTGAGATCAGATTTTCTTTTGTATTTTCCAGAATGTTTCCCAAACTTTCAGAGCAGAAAGCAGTGGCTACACCATTCCCCCCCCACATGTTCCCTAACAGGAGCTAATTTCCCCAAAGGTCTAAATGTCACAGAGGATGCATGATCAGTCTCATGCCGACATGCTGCTTTTCTGTCCTCACCTTCCGGTGTACAGATTTTTGCATTATTTTCCTGAGATTTTGTGGATTTTGTATAAATTAATACTGAAAAATTATGTTTTTTTCCTTCTTTTGCCATCTCCCAGAAGGGTGCATGGAGAGGTGATTGAGGTCAAATGCGGATACATTCCATGGTTCAATAATCATACTGTTCGGGGCACCGTGCAGATGCGGGACTCAAAATTCGGCATCTCGATAACCTCAGCAAGTTCCTTTGGGTAGGCGTTGAAAGTAGGCAGCGAGAGATCTGAGGGGTTGTGGTTAGCTCTGTCTTGCCTCTAGCAAGGGTGGCTTTTTAGGAGTTTCAGTGTTTTGGTTGAGAAACACCAGCCACAGAGTGAACTGGCGACTGAGGATCAGACCAGAGCGAGTGGTTGGAATTAATTCAAAAGAATTTTTGAAACATCCGGAAGATGTTCTGTTCTTGTTTCTTAAAGATGTCCCCGACAGTTAGAGCGGTTCCTCAGTGGAACAGGCTTCCTCAGGAGGTGGTGGGTTCTCCATCTTTGGAAATGTTTAAACAGAGGCTGGAGAGCCATCTGATGGAGAGGCTGATTCTGTGAAGGTTCAAGGGGGTGGCAGGTGACAGTGGAGGACCGATAGTGCAGGGGGTTGGACTAGATGACCCAGGGGGTTCCTTCCAACTCTGTTATTCTATGATTCTATGTGGCCCTTTCTTGCGTGCCCAGGGGAATACCGATCGCCACTTTGGAATCAGAAGGCAAATTTCTTCCACATCAGACTGGCCAGGGATTCTGGCTGGGGAGAGGGGGGGGGGAATAATCTGGGCATGGAGTTGGGGTCATAGTAGTGGGCAACTAATTGTGAATATCCTGCGTTTTGCAAAGGGTTGGACTAGATGACCCAGGAGGCCCCTTCCAGTGCTACAATTCTATCCTGGCTGTCTTGCTCCACATTCCTGTTCAGGGTTTGCTGCAAGCATTTGACACAGTTTTTCCCTATCTGGTTTTGTCACCCAAGTCCCTGCTGATCTCTGGAAATTCCAGAATTGGTGAGTGAGAGTCGAGCCCTCCGTCTCTTTCACAGCACGTGTGAGTAATCGGCGTTCCATCTAATCCTTCTATTGATGGGAGGAGGAAGGACGCATGTATTTACTTCAATTACGATTAAAATCACTTGCTGGAATTTGTAATTAGAACCTGGCTCGGGTGCCAAGACACGGAGATCTGTGCCAGACGGATCACGAGGGCGTGTCGGGCTATTTCTGCTACAGGCGGAAGCAGGACTTGGCCGTCGCAGATAGCAGGAAGTATTTGCAAATTGGGGACTGGAAGTCTGGCAAGCACGTTTGAAAGGTTCCAGCCCCGCGACAGCTTTGTGTCAGGCTTGGGTAAGCCCCTTTCTACTCCAGCCTCAGCTCTCCTCCCCCTCCCCTCTGCACATAAATCCAAATGATGAGGTTTGGGGGCATGGTACAGATCAGTGAATCGAAAGAATAAAGCACTGGGGTCGTCATAAAGGTTGCAACCCCAAAAATGTCACGTGCCATATTTAGAATTGGGCTGAAAAGCGCAGTATAAATGTTTAGGAGTTGTCTGGCGCTTTTGAGACTAACGTGGTTCACAAATACTTAAGAAAATAAAAAATATATTAAAAAATCAATTAACTCCTTCCCATTCAGGAAACCCTTCTGGGGCACATCAAGAAACCCCGGTTGAGAAAACCTGATCTAAATGGCGGTTTTTCAATCTCAAACCATGACAATTCCACTTTTCTTTTTCGCATTCCTTTCTCACCTTCAGAGTGGGGACGTTTATTCTGCACGGGTATGCACGGTCTCCTTTAGGAAGTGAAAGGTGGGGTATAAGAATCCAACCCTTCACAGCAGGCAGAAATGCTGAAAATAAAATGCCTTGGAGAGACCCCCTTCGGCTGCTCGGCATCTACAAATAGCCAACGTGCCTTTCCCCTGTGGGAAGCCGTGAACTGGCAGGCCATCCTGGAACTGGTCTGTGCTGGTTCATATCTAAGAAGCTGAGTTGCTACTTCGGCCTTTCCCAGACATTGCCAGACTTTTCGTTTCTCCCAGGGACAATCTGAAGTCATCTTGAAATCTGGTTGAGGCCCCTCTGCTTTTCCTCAGTGTCCTGTCTGTGGCTGCCCTCAATTCCTGAAAGGGAAGTGGGGAATTTCCTAAGGTGGTCTCTGGAGGACACTAATCCCCAAACTGGGCACTAATCATTCTGCTACTAATGTCTGAGTCTCACTTTTTACGGTGCCACCCAAAAACAGTTCTGTTCAGAGCGTCCTGGGGTGTCCCTTGGTTATCTGTGACAAATGCTTTTACAAGAATGAATCACAGCCGTTTGTCCCACGAGCCACGTGGGATGCGTCTGTGTCGGAGCCTTCTGATGGCAGGTGTGAGCTAGGGAAACCACCTTGATCTCCCCCTGGAATCGTCTCTGCCGATTTGAAGATGAGACCCAGGAGACTGGGGACTTGGCTGGATGCCGAACCAGATCCCGTCTTTGTTTGGCCACGTGTGATGACGGTCTCGTGTCTCGCGGAAGCAGCTGGCCAGCTGGAGCCTGGAATCCGGGAAACCAACCGATCCTTGCAAATGGGTGGATCCGCAGACAGCATTTCCAGAGCAGGAAGTTGGCGAGAATTCTCGGACAAGCGCGGTGTGATAGCTTTTTGCCTTGTAATCCTTCATCAGTGAAAATAATTTCGAGTCGCCTTGGTTGAAACGAACCTCGCAGCTTGTTTCCTTCCTACTTGGCTGCTAGGCAAAGGAGTGACCAGTCCCAAACCAAAAGGGGAAACTAATATCGCTGGCAGATTTTGGACTTTTGGAGGATGGGATAGTCTTTGGCTCTCTCTGATCCAGACAGTTGAACTTAAAAAAGCATTTACTTTTGCTCCCCCCCCTTCCTGTTATGCAAATAGATTAAAGTATATATAAAAATGAAAGATTGGCAGCGACCGTGTAGTTTATGTAACGCCACCTCCTTGAACTGGCTTTCCAACAAGGGTGGGGGTCATAAATCTCTCAGGATCGCAGCCAGGAGCTGCTGAGAGAGAGTTGGCTAACACAGTCGTTGATTAACTTCTTTAGGGAATCTTGGGGACAAGATGCCAGAGATGTAAAGTGGAGGTGGGATATGATGGAGGTCTTTGGCATGCAAAAAGAAGACACAGGGTGACGGGGCCGGGGAGGAATGTCCAAGGAACTCCGCAGAAACGTTTCTGTCAGAATGCTTGATTCTTGTTCTTCCCGTAAGGGGATGCGGTACAAGCGGAACGCCCTCCGTGACAAAATGCGGCCAACCGGACAGCAGGAATTCCCCCCACCCCTGCTTTGCAGGACATCGGCTGACGAAGAATTACATATCAATGAATTAGATTTGTTGGGTTTTTCTGTACACGTGATGCTTAAATTAGGATGGTGTGTCATTTATATATCCATGGCATTTCGCAGAGCGATAAGCACAGCAACCAAAGGACCAGTTCCCTGCTCCAAGGAGACTGCAGTGCACCTTTCAACAGTACAGGGGGAAAAGGGACAAGGAGGAAAGATAAAAATAGAGAAGGCAACAGAATGAGAGAGGAGGGGGTGAGGGGCTGAAGCCTGAGAGGAGGACTAAAGGTTTAAGGCTAAGGTGTTCTCTGAATAGGCATCTTTTGCCCAGGGATAAGAAGGAAGTGATATCGCATCAGGGACAATTCAGTGCTCTCTCTCCATGGGCTTCTTTCTCCTAAGGAAAACTTGGGTAGCAGTCAGGCCCAGTTAGTGTGTCATGATGCTATCCTGTGGAATAGTGGCTAAGAACGGCGGCTTCTAATCTGGCGAGCCGGGTTTGATTCCCCGCTCCTCCACATGAAGCCACCTGGGTGACCTTGGATCAGTCACAGTCCTGATAGTGCTGTTCCCACACAGCAGTCCTGTCAGCTCTTTCAGCCTCACTTCACCACTTCAAAGGATGTCTCTTGTGGGGAGAGGAAGGGAAGGCGATTGTATATTGCCTAGAGACTCTTTCGGGCAGTGAAAAGCGGGGTATAAAAACCAACTCCTCCTCCTCATTCTAATTCTTCTAATTTCAATGTATTTACACATTCATAGACCAAAATACTGAAATATAGAATCAGAGTTGGGAGAGACCTCCAGGGTCATCTAGTCCAACCCCTTGCAGAATGCAGGAAAATTCACAGCATCCCACAAGCTCAGGGTTCTAGGTTGGTCGGTCAAGCTATCCTACACCTACCAGACCCTGTTTAATAATTTGTCGCTCAGACGCTGCACCAAACTATTGGGGTTGGTGACACTAACACGGTTTGGTTTACACGCTGCCGTCCTTTATTCATCCCCTAAAGCAGGGGTAGTCAAACTGCGGCCCTCCAGATGTCCATGGACTACAATTCCCATGAGCCCTTGCCAGCGTTCGCTGGCAGGGGCTCATGGGAATTGTAGTCCATGGACATCTGGAGGGCCGCAGTTTGACTACCCCTGCCCTAAAGTATGTACAGACCCGAGATCTTTGCTTATGTGTGTGTACCATCTCTAGTCCTTCGAGGCGGAGTGTGTGCTTAAGCGACTCACAGGAAGTGCGTCATGCATTAGTTGCCGATCTTAATGGTCCCACAAACCAAATATCCTAATGCTCCTTGAAGAATGAGCAACTCGGATACGCAGGGCAAAAAGTCAGGGGCTGTGTCCTGTCATGAAGACGAAGGCAAAACTAGTTGAAAGGTTCTCCCTCACTGGCTTGGATTAGGACGCGGCTGGATTTGCTAGAGCAGGGGAGATACAAATGTAATAAATAAAATGACTCAATAGTTCAGAAACAATTCGTCTTGATGAAGCTCACATGTCTGAGTCAGAAAATGATTAGAGTATGATCTCTCCTTCTGTACACACACACTGAAGGTGAAATCTGTTTGCTTTAACTTCTAATGCATCAACAAACTTCCTCCGATCCTTTCAAGCGTCGGGAGCCACAAAACCGGTGACTACGCTGGACTAAAGCCATGCTAATTGGATTCCAGTTCTTCTTCAATAATCTCAGGACTCTCTCAGGGGGTCTGTTGTGGGGAGAGGAAAGGGAAGGTGATTGGAAGCCACTTTGAGTCTCCTTTGGGTAGAGAAAAGCGGCAGAAAAGAACCAACTGTTCTTTTTCTGAATGGATAGATGGATAGAGAGGCAGACAAACAAATGTAACTCTGAGAATCAGATTGCACTTTTTTTGTCACTTTTATTTTCTTCCTCCTCCTCCTCATGTTAGCCTTACCGGCCCCTGATTCTTCTCTGCAGAGATTTTTGTCAAACAGTTAACCATTATTACCCAACTGGTCATTCGTAGAAGATCCAACATCACTGGGGATTTTTAAAAAAACTTTTCAGGCTCCTGCATCAATGGAACTCATCTCAGAAACCCCGCTTTCTCACTTTTCCTTTCCAAAATCAGTCCCAAGCTTGTCCTTAAGACCTACAAGCCCAAACTCAACAAGTAAGAGTGGGAGGGGGCAGGAAAGCTCTTCCCTAGGGAAGGGAGACGTGGCCCTACCTGGGGGGAGCTGCACTCCTCTCCTCCTTCTGCAGTTAGGACTTTCCTCCTCTGTGTAACCAGTTGCAGCCTGTCGAGAGCTGGCGCATCCCACACCCCACCCACACAGTGGAAAATAGAATCAGCGCAACACAACTTCTGCGGGGGCCATCTGAGGAAGCCGAAAGCAGAAGGAAGCTATCTTTGCTTTCTAAGAATGGGCTGTGCTTCAACATGACAAAGAATGCGGAAACCCGCAGACACCAGCTAGCCCAACTAGCCTCAGGACCAACCAAGCTACAACGCTCTTTACGGCTCCGGGATAATTTTGTGAGGGAAATTATTTCGTCTTGGACAGGAAGCATCAACGTTGGTCTGCATTTGTACGTCACGCAAAGCTATAGTTAAGACGAACTGTAGTTTATCAACCTTTTCGAACCACGGTTCCAGACTTTCTCCACCTTTTTACCTTTGAGGAACCCCTGGAACGGTTCTCAGGCTTTGAGAAGTCCCGGAATTGGCATGGTTGTGCCGAATATGGTTGGGGAAGAATAGCTGTGTCCACGCCCATCCAGGGCCCCTCCCTTTCCTATCCCCTCCAGGCCTTTTCCAATTTTTAGACTGCCCCTCTCAAACATGTCCTTCTGAACACATCGTTTCGATATTTTGAAAGGGGTCCAAGAAAGTACACAGGTACTGCATGATATTGTTGCTAATTTTTGGAGTTGAACTTGATCCTCATCTTGGCCTCTGAGATAATGAACAGGTTTTGCCCTGTCTGGACAAAGATGTCCAGCAAGAGCTGTTATTTATCACCTCTTTGGGGATGGGGATCCTGAGCAAACTGGGACAAGGGTCCCAGACTGTTTAGGTCTTTAAAAGCTTTGCTTCCAAGCTGAAAGTAATTCAAAAGCTGCCCTTCAAAGGGTGAGCAATGACCTGCCCACCCTTTATTCCATCCACTCTGCATCTTCTGCCATCCTCCCCCACAGCTTGGTGTAGTGGTTAAGAGCGGCAGCTTCTAACCTAGTGAGTTGGGTTTGATTCTCCACACCTCCATATGTAGCCAGCTGGGGGAGCTTGGATAGTCACAGTCCTGTTAGGGTTGTCCCCACACAGCAGTCCTGTCAGCCTCACCTACCTCACAGGGTGTCTGTTGTGGGGAGAGGAAGGGAAGGCTTTGAGACTCCTCTGGGATGTAAAAAGCGGGTTATAAAAACAACTCTTCTTCCTCTTCATCGATGCACATTCCATTGTGCCCCTCATTTTTTTAAATGGGTGGTGGCGGCATGAGTCTATCAATATGAGACTATTGCTAGTCTCAGATCACTGCATTAAAAGGACATTAAAATGATGATGTGACAGTTAAAAAGAGTTGCATGAGATTTAGCTCCCTGCAGTGAAATCCTGTTATTTTAAGGTGACATAAGGCTCCTTTATACTTTATGGATAACCTCTGAACCTGATAACCTCTGAAGGCAACCTCTGAACCTCTGATAACCTCTGAACCTCTGATAACCTCTGAAGGCAAGAAATTCAGATTATTCAAACGAAAACTTTGCTGAGCATTCTAGAAGCACCCAGATTCAACTATCTGGCCATGAGGTCAGTGCTCTTTCTGAACTAGTTGGTTCAAATCTGGTAATTGTTTCCTTGCTTTCCCCAGCAGTGTGCTGTAATGTACAAACTCTTTACAACATGTATTGTCCAGACTGAGCATCAGGAATTTTTTTTTCCAGCTCAGACAGTTTTCCAGAATTGCCAAATTCAGTGGTAGCACTTCCTTCTTTGGCATCGTGTTGGAAAGCCAGGGGGTGGGGAGAAAAGGTATTGTAAGAAAGAGACAAGTTCTGTAAACCTCTTTGGCAAACATCACGACTGCCGGGAAACGGAGAACTGGGGGAAAAAGGGGAGGAAGAAACAGATGCTGAAATAACAAAGCAAAGGGATGGGTGTGTGTGTGTCAGATTATGAAAAACTGAGACAGATCTACCTGTCTGAAATGTGGGATATTCAGCAATTTGAACATAACGAATGTGTTAACCAGGCAGAGCCCTGACTAAGATGTTTCGGGATGTACGGCGGGAAATCCAAATGTCAACTACTTCCGTTCTGCTCGTTAGAGTGGACACAATCGGCAAGAATTTCTCCTGTGCAATTTAAAACACATGGAAGGTGTGCAAGAGTGCCCTGCATCTGCCCCCTCCCCCAGCCTGCTGAATCCATTTCAAACTCCACTGCTGCCCTACTCCGACTCTTCTTCTTGGGACTGGTTACTGCCACCCTGGCTTCAATGTTGGGTGTCCTTTAGGGCAGGGGTAGTCAACCTGTGGTCCTCCGGATGTTCATGAACTACAATTCCCATGAGCCCCTGCCAGCATTTGCTGGCAGGGGCTCATGGGGATTGTAGTCCATGAACATCTGGAGGACCACAGGTTGACTACCCCTGCTTTAGGGATTGCTGTGACAATCCTAAATACCATGTAAATATTGCACTTAAGGTTTCTGCCCCCCCATCGTCAACACATTTGGATTAAAAAATAATGTCGGTTCCCCTGTGTTTGCAGAATCCCGAATTGTAGCCCTAACTGGTCCTGTTGTATAGATTTTTTTATCTGCAAAAGGACAGCTCTTGTTGATTAGACAAAAGGATAACCAAAGTTTGTTACTCCTCTGTTTTCTTGTACCTCACTGGTGTTGTTTTAGGTTGTCAAGATAGGTTCAGGTGGGTCTCTGTGCTGATCTGGAGCAATAGAATGAAGTCTGAAATCAGTGGGACCTATAAAACAAACAAAGTTTAATTCTGGGTATTTTAATTCTGGGCATGCGTAAAAAAGCTTATGCCCAGAATTAAACTGAATTGGTTTTAAATGTGCCACTGGACTCAAATTTTGTTAGGTTGTCAAGGTTACTGAGGAAGGGATTAAGAGGATTGGAGAGAGAAAACCAGTGGCTATTGGAAGTGACTGACAGGTACATTCACCAACCAGCAGTGTGTTATTGATCTCACCACCAAAGAATTGTGTTGATTCATTTCTGTATCAGCATTTCTACCATTCATTGCTTTGTCTGGGCAAGCCGGCATGTTGCTGTAGAAGAAGAGTTGGTTTTTATACTCTGCTTGTCTCTACCCTAAAGAGTCTCAAAGTGACTTGCAATCTCTTCCCCTTCCTCTTTTCCCTTCCACTCCTGGGCTTCATATGGAGCAGTGAGGAATCAAACCTGCTTCTCCAGATTAGAATTCGCTGTTCTTAGCCCCCATACCCCCCTGGCTGTCATACGCATGGAGAGACTGCATTCTGACAAATTCACTGCCACTTGATTTTGCATTGCATATTGCTAATCTGTTTGTGAGAATACAATTTCGCACCTGTCTCCTTTGGCTTACCTTGGACCATAAGCGATCATTTGAACTGCCTATTGAGAGACAGTTTGGTGCAGTGGTTAAGAGCGCGGCTTCTAATCCGGTGAGCCGGGTTTGATTTCCTGCTCCTCCCCATGTAGCCAGCTGGGTGACCTTGGGCCAGTCGCAGTCCTGATAGTGCTGTTTGGAGAGAGCAGTTCTGTCAGAGCTCTCTCGGAGCTTTGAAGCTCCTTTGGGCAGTGAAAAGCAAGGTATAAAGCCCCGACTCTTCTTTTGATCCAGAAAACATCTGTTTTGTCAGGATTCAGTAAAAATAAAGGATTCGGATTAAAATAGTTTAGAAGAGCACAACCACCCCCTGAAGGCCACTGGAGCCTAACCTCCAAGAAGTCTTACATGTTTCTCAGTCTCTGGTCTCTAAGTCTGTTTTGGTTTTTCTCAAAGAGCTTCATCAGCCACCTTTAGGGGCAGAAACAGATACAGGACAGAGACAGTTTCTTGTATTTTCTTACTAAAAGATAGGGTTGCAAGTTCTGTGCTGAGAAATATGGGAAGATTTTAGGGGGAGGAGCCTGACGAGAGCAGAGGTTTTTTTTGGGGGTGGACTGTTCTCTGTCGCCTGGGGATCAATTATAATCCCTGGAATGCCTCCAGCTACCACCTGGAGGTTGGCAACGATAATGGTCATTGGCAAACTCGATACAGACCCCCAGGGATTTAGTCCCAGTTAGGAGTGTGTGTGAGACTACAGCTTTATTTCTCACCCTGAGAAATGTTCTGCTTGACCAGTTTTATGCTAAAAAGACGTTACCTTTGACCTGTCTTTAACCTGTGTCTAGGGAGTGGTTTCTCCCAGCTCTCTTGCAGATGTTTATCATCTCGAAGTTGGGGTCAATGCACACTTGAAGCTTGGGGAAACTGGCTTGGGAAAATGACAGCCGTGTTTTGAATGACAGAGAGGGGCAGTGAGGGAGGACATAAAAATATGCCTGTAGCTTGGTATTTCAGTTCCGGCAAGGAAAAAACCTTGCCCTCTGTTCATTTGCTTTCCCCACTTATTGGGACCTTGGCAGGGACTCGGCAACTAACAGCGACAATTAATGCACTTACTAAAAGATTCATAGTAAACGCATGAAATCAGGGTGCCTGCCATGCCCCAAAGTCTCTGGCAGAACTTTCTGATGTTCACAACAGGAGGAAATGCTCATGAGGGCTGCTACATTCCTCTTCTCACACAAGGAATGCAAAACTTGAATTCACCTCCCCACCCTTTCCCTTGTTACCGATCCCTTAAAGGTATTGTTTGCTCTGCTGTTTCCAATACGTCTTGCGTTTAAATGCTGGATCAGAATCAAACAGGAGGAGACCACAAAGTCCAGTCTAGCCCCTCACTTTCTCGGGGGGCTTAACAAGAAAACCACACCCCTGACAGGTGCTCATCCAACCTCCTCTTAAAAAATTCCAGTGAAGGAGACCCCACCACCTTCCAAGGCTGAAACAGGAGTTTCCATATACCCTGCGCTAAATTCTGAAATTTGTTGCTGAAGAAATTGCACCATAGATTCTGCCTCTCTGCACTCCAAGGGAAGGGAAGAGTCCCACATCTGGAGCCTAGAACATAAGCTGTGCCGGATCAGGCCAATAGCCCATCCAGTCCAACACTCTGTACCACACCTTGGGATGCCAGCCTCCAGGTGGGGCCTGGGGATCCCCCAGAATCGCAGCTCATCTCCTGGCTACAGTTCCCATGGAGCAAGTGGAGGTTTTGGAGGGTGGGTGCTGGGGCACTGTACCCCACTGGGGTCCCTGTCCTCCCCAGACTGCACCCCCAAATCTTCAGAATTTTCCCAACCTAGAGCTGGCAACCCCACCTCCTCACCCCCCACCAGTGGCCAGGATGGGGGCATATTGGTTAAGTCATATTGGTTAAAACCCAGGGACCATCAGGAGGTCCACCAGTGGGGCCAGAACTCCATAAGCCCTCCCACTGTTGCCTCCCCAAGCACCAAGAAGACAGAGCATCACTGCCCCTGGCCGTGTCCCACCTCTGCCTTGTAGCTAATAGCCACTGACAGACCTCTGCTCCCTTTTTCTAAAGCCGCAACTCCCCTTTGTTTGGTGACAGGAAAGAATTTCTCTTCTCTAAAGTTGTTTCCAAATAGCTTTTGAAAAGGGCCTTCAAGTCACCACCACTGACCCTCTCATGGGGTTTTCAAGACTAGCAAAATTTGGGGCAGGAGAAAAGCCTCTGAGGCCCTGCTTACTTCTTCAGATATCTGTGAGGTAGGACGGGCTGAGAGAGTGGGACTGGGTCAAGGTCACCCTCCCTGGCATGAACCTGGATTTCCCAGATCTTAGCTGGACACTTCAGCCGCTGCACCATGCTGAGTTCTCCTGCAGATTGTTTTCCTCTGCTGCTGCAGCCTACATGTGTGGTCCCAGGGTCAATAGAAGGCACGCAGTAACCGGACTCTTGAACCGTTTCACATTTTTATCGCTCACCACCCTGGGAACCGTATTTGGGTGGGAAGGCAGCTGAGGAATGTCTCCAGAAATACAATAAACGAGGCAATGCTAAGTAATGCCAGCGTTTTTCCTGACGGAGCGTGACCATTCACAAATGTGTGTGTGTGCATGTCAGATTTTAGCCGTATCTTGAGAATATCAGAATTGACTGAGTATATTTTCACTCTCTCCCTTCTGCCAAGGAGCATGGGGATCAATCCATAGCTCTCCTTTCCTCTGTGCATCAGGTTTACCCGGACCGGGAGAGAAGGCCCTGGGTTCAAACCCGGTCCAACAAATGAAGAACTGGTTTTTATACCAGCTCAAAGGCGTCTCAGATCAGCTTACAATCGCCTTTTCTTTCCCTCCCCACAACAGACCCTCCTGTGAGGTATTTGAGCCTGAGAGAACTGTTCTGCAAAGACAGCTCTAGCGGGACTCTGATTAGCTGGCTGGATGTGGAGCAGCAATCAAACCCGAGACTTCAGATTAGAGGCTGGATCAAGCTGGATCCCAAATTTTGCATTTTAGTTTATGAACACAGAAATGCCAGAGATTCCAGACCACAACCAAACATTAAGGCAATGGTCGTACAGTGGTGAGTAGAGATATCTCAAGAACAAAACGTGGTTTTCTGTACTGATAACATATATTGTTGCATGAATGCGATGGGCATGTACTTTGACAATGCAAAACAGTTTAATAAGCTGTCATAACCAAGCTTGCATTGATTTAACACAAGGATTTTCACTGTGCGACTGAAGGCAAGCTGTGGAAGTGATTTTGTGGCAGGCTCCACCTCCTGTGACTGCCATTTTGTGTTGGCTCCACCTCTTGTGGCTGCCATTTTGTGGCAGGCTCCACCTCCTGTGACTGCCATTTTGTGGCAGGCTCCAACTCCTGTGACTGCCATTTTGTGGCAGGCTCCACCTCCTGTGACTGCCATTTTGTGGCAGGCTCCACCTCCTGTGACTGCCATTTTGTGGCTGGCTCCACTTCTTGTGGATGACTGTGCCCTCCCGCACATTGTGTTAGAGTTTCAAAAGTGACCATGGGCTTAAAAAGTTGGAGGACCAGTGGAGTAGTGTGTGAGTTCGTCACAACCCTGGTCTAAGCCAAGCAACCCCTGCTGCCACCATAAGAGCTATGGGGCTCAGCCTCCTGAAGGACCATTCTATTGTCTAAATTTATGGCCACAGTCCCACTGCTGTGATGCCACCTGTAACACCATGGCTGTCTGGTAGCCTCACTCCTGCTTTTAGCCTCACCAAGAGCCACAACACAACCAATTCCATTCATTACAAATTTTTATTTCAACTAAAAAAATTTCAGTAAAAATTCATAAAAATGTATTCATGGCAAACAGTTAGAAAAACAAATAGAAAAACTGTGAACAGCTGACGGATTGTGAAATTCTTCAGCTCGGATGTTCTTGGAGCGAGATCCCACGAATCGGAGACGTCTGACACAAGATTACGCAAACTCAAAAGCAGTATACAGTTTTCTTGCATATGCCGGAACGGGAGAGAAACAGCAGCTAACAAAATATCAGGCCAACTTGAAAGGGAGCACAGTTAGCCGGGAAAATAACTCATGTTTAAATAAAAAAATACACGCATTCACAATTGTCAAAACTACAGCTGCAAAGAAATTGAGCTCTGGAGCAATGCAATGCAGAACTGAATAATCACAGCGCACGTAATAATTAGTGGATGCTACCCAAGTACTTCAACATGTGAGATAGAGACACTGGTTCTTGTCAATTAACAGCTGTCCGTATAGTGCAGGGGTAGTCAAACTGCGGCCCTCCAGATGTCAATGGATTCGCTGGCAGGGGCTCATGGGAATTGTAGTCCATGGACATCTGGAGGGCCGCAGTTTGACTACCCCTGGTATAGAGCAATGGCAGCAGAAATTAGTTCTTATATGACTTTTTACGGCATGCTTTGAAAAAGCTACTTTACCGATGGACCAAGGGGCACCCAAAAGATCACCACTAGCGGAGGAGCTAGAAGCTCTCCCCAGTTTCGTCCAGCACCCAATCGCTGGTACTCAATGTTTAAATATTAAACAGCGGATAAACATGGTTTGTCTCAGCGTGCGCCACAGCAAGGCCACGAGCATTGCAGGACTGCACACCCGAGATTCGATATCTTATCGTTCCTAATAGCGTCTTAGGTCAGATGCGTATAAATATTAAATACACGATAAATAGCCTAAATAGTTGTCGCTTAAAGGGGCAACGGAATTAAGTTGCCGCCCCCAAAATATTTTAAATATTAATAAATAAAAGTCCAATAAATACAATTCGGAACCGAGACACTGAAGGGGAATTCCAGGCAGGCCCTCAAGTCCGCTGCGGGAAGAGCGTCCTTCGGAGAATTCTGTGCGTTAAAAAAATATTTGCTAAAATGCGGTGAAGCAATTGGAACCTCACCGGTTACGACCTTTGGTTAAGTATTATTAAAGGCTGGGTTAGCTGTGCAGCAGAACTGACTTGGCCTGTTGATGAAAAACAGCAACGCAATTTAAAAAAATAATAAAACCCTACGTCAAAAAGCAATTTGCTGTCCATTTTCATAGAATCAGCTTCCCAGCAAGGAGATTTTTGATCTTCTTTCCGAGATCTCCATGCCTCCCATGTTTAGGAACTGCAGTGCCGCAGGGCCCGGAAGGTCATCTCGAGGAATTTCTCGAAGTTTCTGAGAGCAAGATAGCTTCCAATTTGCTTTTCGGATTCCAGAAATGAAGGGCGGGTCGGGTTTTCTACCGTAGGGTAGGCGACTACCGCCAGCCCACTTTCTTGCATCTGAAAGGAGAGAAGGGAAAGCGGTTAGGCACCGAGGCCTGAAGAGCTGTGGATGCTTCAGCGGTCAAGCAAATGACTTGTCCTGAAGTCTGAAAATCAAGTTTTCGACTTCAGCTCCCTTTGTACGCCAATAAAGGTCTTCTGAGTTCTTCTTCATCTCTCTCAACCTGGTTGAAGAAATTCTTTTAACTCTTGCTCCTGCCTGGTGGAATGAGTCCCCTGGGGCGACCGGGGCTCTGGTGGAACTAGCCAAATTCTGCCGGGCCTGTTAGATGGGACTCTTCTTCTGGGCTTATGGCTCAGCCCAGCTAGAAAGTCATTCTTCAATAAATATTTGGGCCTTCTCCCTCATCCTCTCCCTCCCCTCCTCTTACCTCTTCTTACATTTACGCTTGCAGATTTTCATCAATATAAATAAGTAACCGCTGATGCCGTTAGGTGTTAATTTGCTGCTTGTAAAGTTTTGCGATTCTAAATTATAGTTAATGTAATTTTACTGTTTTATTGTTGTCGTAGCTCCAGTCTGTTGCTCATCTCCCTGAGACAGCAAGACCGAGAGGAGCGGCATATAAATTGATGTATAAATATAGATACACCCCACTTTTCTCCTCCTATTTTATCCCAGCCCCTTGCAAAGTAGGTTAGGCAGAGATCATTTCCGCACTAGAGCTAACCCCCACGATTCTGTTTTTGAGGGCCCAAACTATGCTGTAGGTTCTGCACAAAATGTGCTTATCCAGTGGTAGACCCGAATTTCATAATCTCTTACTCTGCGGTTTCTGACTCCTTGGTTTCCACAATTTTATTTTCATGTCAGGTTCTAAGTCAGGGCATTCTAGTGTAGAATTCCTTGAATTTGATTCCCACCTTGCATTATGCTGCCATTTTGGGCTGTGTGTTCCCCCACCTCCCCATGCCCCCCACCTCACTCTGTCCAGGAGGCAATTGCCATTTAAAAAGTTGTTGTGCTGTACCACTGTTATTGCATTGTAACGCTGTTAACAGGAAGGGTTCTAGCGGACACTGTCAGGAGAGGACAAAAGGATTCAATTCAATTTTTACTTTTCTTATTAATGAAAGGAAGAGCCTCTTGTGGCGCAGAGTGGTAAGGCAGCAGACATGCAGTCTGAAGCTCTGCCCATGAGGCTGGGAGTTTAATCCCAGCAGCCGGCTCAAGGGCGACTCAGCCTTCCATCCCTCCGAGGTCGGTAAAATGAGTACCCAGCTTGCTGGGGGGTAAACGGTCATGACTGGGGAAGGCACTGGCAAACCACCCCGTATTGAGTCTGCCATGAAAACGCTGGAGGGCGTCACCCCAAGAGTCAGACATGACCGGTGCTTGCACAGGGGATACCTTTACCCCTTACCTTTACCCTCCTTTCCATTTTTTAAAATTTATTCCCCATTTCCACCCCATTTATTCAGATTGTTTGCTTGTCATCAGAGCATTGCAACACAATAAGGTACCCTTCTAGGACTTTAAGCCCTCAGAGTAGGACCTGGGCAGCCATCTTCTTACCTGCTGTTGGAGGTTGGAGGACAGGTTTGATATGTCCACCTGGAGACTCTCTATGTGGCTTGTGAAACTTGGCAGAATCTCCTTTATGTGGGAAAAGTAGCCATGGTAGGTGTGAAGGCCTGTCCTTATCTGGTTGAAACAGCCAGCCTGTAAGATGGAGAGATGACATGAAAATGACCCACAAAGACAGGCAACCCATCATGCCTAAAGGTGGCCCTCTGGTCTTAACTTGGTAATCTTAGGACACTTTGCTCTTGAGATGGTCAAGCCAAACATCTACTGCGAGCAGAGCCTAGCTTCCAAACCTCACTGAAAGCAAGGCAGCAGCTCCAAGCCATATTTCTTGACTGCTAAGATCTTTTGCCCAAGGAAAATACAAAGTTATCCCCTTTCAACACTTGGGAATGTCCAGCTTCCCACGGGATTCACCACCACTTAAATTTGTCCTTTTTTAAAGCTGCCACTCAAAAGTAACCTCAATGTTTAAGTTGACGATTGTCTGTTTTTACTTTATCATGCACAAAATTTTGTTTTTTTTTTTAGTCTTTTGGGGTGCAGGGCGGTAGAGAGACTGCTCCTGGGAGATCACCTGCCACCCAAATATTTTATTAAATAACCAGTGGCTGTCCCCATGGGATAGATTCAAACGGACAGCCATGTTGGAAGCTTTTGTGTGCATGCATGCACACGTACACCAAAACTCATACCCAAAATTAAGCTTTGTTGGCTTTAAACTTCATTCTGTCCCTAGTAGAGTAACAATTCAATGGGGCTCAAATTTCATTCTGTCCCTAGTAGAGTAGCAATGGGGCCTCCGGAGTGTCACAGGGCTATTACAATGCCTTGATAACCCCAACGTACGCACTTAAGGCAGAAGGTATCTGTATCCTTACTCTCAGTTTAGAACCTTAGAAGATCCACCCTGATCTCGTCAACTTGGCCAGAAGTGCCAAGTCAGGACTGTGAAGCTAGAACTATGACCTCTCTGTAGTTCAGATGACTAATATCTCACTTTCTTCCACCTATTTATTTTTGGCAACTAGCTCCTGAGGGAAAACTCACTGATATTTCTTAAGATTTTGGGTTTGAGCGATGAGCAAGGCTTGCCAGTGACAAACATCTGTTTTGCAAGTCTTACTGCGATGGAGCTATTGGGAAATGCACATTCTTCACATTGCCTGACTCAGATAACTCCCCTGAAGTCAGAGAAGAGTTATTTCCATTGCTCATGCAATATCCCTCTTGATACGCACGGTTGCCGTGCATACGACCACTCGCTAAACAGGGCTGATTCTGCACACAGTAGATAATGCTCGTTCAATGCACTTTAGAAGTCGGTTTTCCTGTTCCGCACAGGAAAATCCAGCTGCCAAAGCACATTGAAAGTGCATTATCCTATGTGTGCAGATTGGGCCTAGGTCTGCAAAAATACAGCTTGGCGTTAGTTGCCCAGGGCCATCACTCACCATGTCGCAGGGATCGGTGCGGCAGAGGGAGAGGTCCACTTGCGAGATGCCCAGCAGTTCCTGCATCAACATCAGCTCATCATCGTTGCCGAGTTTGAACTCCTTACGCTGAGGGTTTGCAAGTGGAGAAGGCAGGATTAAGAGAGAAATTTTTTGGTAGGAGTATGCAATGCATTTGAATTGGCTTTTTAATTTAGAGGGAAATGTCTTGATTGGCCATTATCCTGGATGATTCTGGGTTTCCCAAGAGCAAGCAGGGTCAATCCCTAGCACCTCTGGGGCCACAGGACTCCAACCAGGGTTGTCAGCTCCAGAATGGGAAATACCTGGAGATTTGGGGGAAGGGGGTTGGAGTCAATGTCTATTGTTGGTGCAACTGAGTTCAGTGCTCGTTTGTAGCATTGCAGGATCTGCTCATCTGCTGGGCTTGTTCCAGGGTCATTTTCACTTCCTGGTCCATACTATACTTTTTGGGCTCCCCCTTGGTTGTGCAGCAGAAGTGTGCTGGGCCCATAACCCTTTCAGCTGAGTGTTTAATGCAATGGGCATGCAACAAACTGATATGACTAACATGCTGCTGTTGCATTCATCACTCAGCCAACACCCTCGCCACTGGCTTGTGGGTCATCTCGTAGAAGATTGTACATTAACTTGCTGATCATTGAAGGAGGTGCAAGGACTGTTTCTGCTGGACCTCAATTCTCCCCCACTAGCTGATTTATACCCCGCTTTTCACCGCCTGAAGGAGTCTCAAAGTGGCTTAGAATTACCTTCCTTTCTCCACAACAGGCACCCTGTGAGGTGGGTGGGGCTGACAAAGCTATGAGAGAACAACTCTAGAAGAACTGATATACCCAAGGTCACCCAGCTGACTGCATGTGGAGGAGCGGGGAATCAAACCCGGCTCACCAGATTAGAGGCTGCCATTCTGAGCCATTACACCCAACTTCATGGCCAAGAAAATATTTGCAAGACTCTTTTCTCGGTGCAGAATTCGGATAGTCCTGGCACAGAGTTTGTTTTGAGCCTGGGATTCATCCCTTCTTGTTTATTTTCTTCCTCCCCCCCCCCATAGACCAATGCACACGATCTCAATCAGCAAATCTGGTTCATATTAAAGGGTGAAAAGGAGTCTTGGCATCCACTGAAAGCCAGCATCAATCTTGCGCTCCTATCCAGATTTTACGGGAGCTGGAATAAACACGCATCTCCCTTTGCCTGGTCAACTCAAAACTTGTCCCCAAGAAGCAGCCAAGGAGAAGTCATGCCCCTCCCCTTTCTCCCCCGGGAGACCTTCCCGGGTGTCAGAAGGCAGAGCTGGGGGACTGTAAGAGACACAACCTGGACCAAGTTCCCAGTGCTCAAAACAGGAGAGGAAGTCCTCCTTTGTATGGGGGTTAGATTCCATGAAGGGACAGTCTGTAATTTTACAGGAAACGGTAAAAAAAAAATCCCATTAAAAACCTCTTGCCAACTATTTTGTTTATGCAAGAACTCAGCCTGTGGGGAATAATTACCCTCTGGGTAGTTCTGAAGCTGGCCAAGGCACATAATCTAATACTGCTCACTTAATTGTTTCCATCACACTTGATAAGGGGCAATTACTTTATTGTTACTAGGAGAGAAGCCGTTGCAGGCTAAATTTGGCAGATAGGGATTCTGGCAGGATGCTGCAGGACTACAGATCTCGGGGAGAGGCCTGTATCTCTCCCTTGGGATCTAGAGCAATTGTTCCGAGGCATTTCATTCCAGGGGCAGAGGCAGGTTAATCCGTAGCAGGCAATACAGATGTCCAGTGGCACTTTAGACTTGGGTCTGGTTCCAACCCCAATATACAGTTTGATCCTATATATCAGGGGTGGCCAAACTGTGGCTCCCTAGATGTCCATAGACTACATTCCCCATGAGGCCCTGCCAGTTCATGGATGATGGGAATTGTAGTCCATGGCCATCTGGAGAGCCTACGCTTAGCCACCCCCTGCGATATATTGATACCGATCCAACCCAGCAAGCTTATTCCTAAGCATGCGTGCAGCCGCAGACTCAGATGCTCCTTCCGCAAACCAAATCCATATTCTTCTGCTCCCTTCCCTCGCCAATTTACCATGAGCTTCCTGGTCCTTGTGGCATCCTCTTTTATCCTCAAGACAAATTCCCGGTTTTTCTGGACGAACTGGAGCAGTTCCGGATCTCCGGAAGATTCCGGCAGGGGCGCAGAGGCACTCATAGTCCACGACAATGTGATCGCGAGCCACGAAAGAACACCTGGAAGGAAACGCAGGCACAGACATCAGTTTCTGTGGGAGCCGGCCAGGGGTTCCCGAGCTTTTTGAGCCTGAAGGCACCTTCGGGACGTGGGCACAGTGTGGGAGGCACAAGTGCAAAATGGCTGCCCCTGGAGGTGGCGCCAACCATGAAATATCAGGAAGCGAGTCTATATATCTCTAACAGTACCTCTGCAGGGCAAAAGCTCAGCCTAGCTCCACCCAGTTTCTTAAGAGCCAGCTTGGTGTCGTGGTTAGGAGTGGGGACTTCTAATCTGGAGAGCCGGGTTTGATTCCCCACTCCTCCTCCACATGCAACCAGCTGGGTGACCTTGGGCTCGCCACAGCACTGAGAAAACTGCTCTGACCAAGCAGCAAAATCAGGGCTCTCTCAGCCTCACCTCCCTCACAGGGTGTCTGTTGTGGGGAGAGGAAAGGGAAGGCGATTGGAAGCCACTTTGAGACTCCTTCGGGTAGAGAAAAGTGGCATCTAAGAACCAACTCTTCTTCTTCTTCAGTAATCTCAGGGCTCTCTCAGCCTCACCCACCTCACAGGGTGTCTGTTGTGGGGAGAGGAAAGGGAAGGCGATTGGAAGCCACTTTGAGACTCCTTCATGTAGAGAAAAGTGGCATATAAGAATACACTCTTCTTCTTCTTCTAAACCACAAGACAGGCCCTGTAAGGGTATCACGGGGACCCCTGGAGCAGGTTCAAAACCACCAAAAGAGAACTAAAGCATACATCAAATATAATCAACTGGTCTCTGCTTCACTGTAGGCTGATTCCCCTGTTCTGTTATTGAGAACCATTCTACCTTGGAATTAAATGCGCCACTGAATTCTACCTGCCTCGGTATTTTAACATACTAACGGTTCCTAATTGGAGATGAAGGGTCGGTTTCTTAAAATCCCTTCAAACTAACCCTACCGTGACCGGCAAAACGGCAAAACTTGACTCATTATCCAGTGCCTTCTTTTACTGTCCAAAATAAGAAGCAGAAAGATAACATTTCTGAGAAAATGGATCCTGGAAGAACAATTCTTTCTGATATTGCTCTTGAGCAGTTTATGTCAAAAACCGTACCAATGAGACATAGAACAGTATCCTTCCAGCAGTTAGAACAGCTCAAATCATAGACTGAGATTCCCAGCTCAAATGACGGCTCCAGGCACCGTTCTCATCTGTCTGCTTCAGGAGGGACCAAGCACTCTAGTCCAGGGGTAGGCAAAGTGTGGCCCTCCAGATGTCCATGGACTACCATTCCCATGAGCCCCTGCTGGCAGGGGCTCATGGGAATTGTAGTCCATGGACATCTGGAGGGCCACACTTTGCCTACCCCTGCTCTAGTCATTCCCAGGGCAGAGTTCCTTTGCCCAATGGAAGACGGATAGCAAGAGGCGAAGCCAGAACAGTGAATCATCCAGAGCCACAACAGGCAGACTCCTTCAGTGGAAGCTTCCCGGATAGCTAGGAGAGGCCCACAGCCACCCACCTACTTTAAGCCCGATCTCTTACACATCTGAGAAAGGGAGAAGAAGAATAAAGCACAAGACAATTTTTTTAAAAAAGGTGACAGGAATTACAAGACTTGGGGGGACCTCTTTCCTTCAGACGGCATTCTTTTTGTTTTCTTTACTTTAAGCAAGCTTCTCTCTGCACCTAGCCTACCTCAAAGGACTGTTGTAGGTTTAAAGTTGCAGGTCTGACTGGAGAATGAAAGAGACAGACTTAACACTGAAACTCTGACAAAGTTTAATTCTGGGTACAAGCTTTAATATCTCAAGAAATGTGCATGCACATGAAAGCTTAAACCCAGAAATGGTCTTAACTGTGCCCCCCCCAGACTCAAACTTCATCTGTTGCTTCAAACCAGCACTGTGAATAAATCTTTCTTTATTCTGTTGAAGGGGGGGAGGAGAGAAGAGGATACCATTGTATTGGTAGCCAACTAAGGACAATAAGAGACCCCAAAGTTTAAAACCAAGAGAGTTAGACACAATTTTAAAAGCACCTGACTGCGCTACATTTACCAGCTGCATTCTACGTGCACACAAATGCTTCTACCTAGATTAAAACATTACTGGTTTCAAAGGTGCTCCTGGGTGCCAACAAGGTCAGACCAGTAGGGTGACCCTCCTAAATATTCTGTTAAGCACCAGGGTGGAAGAAGGGGGCATGCCGTTCTATGGGAAGTTAGGTAACACGAGAAAGACACCCCAAAAGCTTACAACCAAAGGGGGCTAGACCAAATAGAAAAATCACCTGACAGCGCAACATGCGCGCAAAAACTCCCACCCAGAGCAAACCCGGGTGGGGCTTCAAGGTGCCCCTGGCCTCAAACGCGGCTAACTCCGATGCACCCCGTGCATTCTCTCCGGAAAGAGCGCGGGGCAAAGGCAGAGTCCAAGCGGGCCCCGTGCAAGGGATGAGCTTCCGTGCGCATCGTACCTGAGCCAGTGGGCGCGCACCTGAGAGCTCACCCCTTCTGGGCTGCTGCGTCGCACCCGCTGGCGCCCCAAATCCACGCCGAGCCTCCAGCGTCCGTCCCTCCGGGCCAGGCCAGCGCAGTCCCGAGCTGCGCAGGAGGCTCCCCGACGGCGCGGCTCGCTCAGCTCCGCGGCTGGCAGGGAAGGGATGGGATGGGAAGCCCTCGGGGCGCGCCACTTACTTCGCACGGAGCGCATGGCTGGCTGGTTGGTTGGCTGCGCGTCGCTCCTCCCCTCGCCGAAGGCCGGCCTTGGCTGAGCTCGTCTGGCTGGGCTTGGCTTGGCTCGGCTCGGCTTGGCTCGTCTGCGCCGGTTGTGCCCGGCTGGCCCCGCCATTGGCCGCCTTTATAGGGCAATCTCAGGAAACCCCGGGTCGTGATTCACGGGCGCGGGAGAAAGGGGAGGGCAGGCAGGAAGCCCGTGGGGCAAGCAGCCGCCTGGCCCTGCCGGGAGGGTTTCTTTGGGGAGATTCCGATGGGTCACCTACCTGTGACCACCCCTCCCATGCTGGGGTGTGGGGCGGGGGGAGTGGGGCTCCCTTGGGGCAGACCGACAGGCAGGGGACCCGTCGAGGCGAGCCAAGCGAGAGCCCTTCAGCACCTTGGACTGACGACTTTGCATTTCCTTCCCCGAGGCTCAGGGCCGGAAGCCTCGATCCTAAATATATAGGACTACATAAAATGTCAAGTAGGTTACATTAAAACGGCTCCCACTAACCCCCATGGAAAACTGCACATGGAATTTTGAGAGGGTGCCCTTGTTTGGGGAGATGCGTCTTCCAGTGGCTTGGGAGGGCAGCCGATCGATGTTCAGATGTTGTCTGGTCTCAACCATAGGGAAGGTGGAACAGCTCTGCCGTGCAGGCCCTGTGGAAGTGTTCAAGGTCCTGCAGGGCCCTGATTTCGACGTTCCACCAGGGCTGAAGAGCCCCTGGCCCTGGGCGAGGCTGGTCTCACCTCTCGGGCCAGGGACCCTGAGCAGGTTTTGGTCCATACACTGTAATGGTTTTGGGAGGACATCGGGGGAGAGGCGGCCCCACAGGTACGATGGTCCCAGACCGTGTAGGGCTGGGAAGGTCAGCCCCAAACCCTTGAATCTGACCCGGTCTCCAAACTGGAGCCAATGCAGCCGGGCAAGCAAGCACTGGTATCGTGCCCTGGAAGGACCTGTGCCAATGCATTTCGGACCAGGTGACGTCTCTGGGTCAATCTCAAGGGGCAGGAGCTTCCGGTCCTGTTAGTCTTTCTGCGGCAGTAGAAAAGAGCCCCAAATCCAGTGGTACCTTCAAGACCAGCGACATTTGTGGCAGGGTGTGAGATTCCGTGAGTCACTGCCTACTCTGGATGGGTACATGCAATAGGTACTTTGCAAGAGTCCCTGGGATCCCTTTAAGACTAATACCCTGTTGTGATTGGGATAATTTTCACCTAATGGTAGGTGGGTGAAAGGCTTTTTGGACTTTGGGCTTCTTTGTCGTTGGTTAACGTGGACAGACGTTTTGCAATGGGAAATCGTCGTATCTTTGTATCACCGACTCGTTGAATATTGGGATATTGTATTACTGTGCAAGGGAAAACGACACAGACACAGGGACTGTGCTAGAAATGGAACAAGGACCTGGGTTTTATGATAATAGCATATTTGTAGGTTGCACTTTACATCTGCAGGGTCACTGACGAAGGAACCGAAAACCGGCCGCCTAGCTGGGGCCTTGAATTGGAAAAGAAGGTTAGATGCTACCACCGTCTTGAGGTTGTTCGTGGAAAATGATATAGGGAAAGGGGAGGGGGGAACAGAGCTGGAGGGGAAACAGATGAAGGTCTTTTAAAAATACCTGGGAAGATCTCAGAGGACGTTTAAAGGGGGAGAGGGGAGAAGGATTGTTTGGAAAATACATTTGAAGACCTCATTCTAAACAGGCTTGCAAAGACCCATGGGATGAAAAGTCTGAGGACACTGAGATGGGGAGGGGCATTCTTTTATTCTATAGTTAGGCTCATCTTGTAGGGAATTGGACAGAGCTTGCTTACACAGAAGGAGTTGGGTGATCTTATAGACTCCCTCCACCCATCAGTGGAGACGGTTTATGCGTGGGCGAAAGGCGGGCTGTTCCATTTCAGATTGCAGACGGCTGGATCACATTTCTAAGTTCCTCCATGTAACAACAAACTCCCTGGAAGTAGAAAGTTAGCATTGTAGGCTTGATGTGTTAGATTTTTACTTGCGGGGTGGAATTTTTTTTAAAGTGAAAAATATTGAAAATTTCATCTGCACTCAAAAGTGATAACAAGCCATTCAAGGATGCCAGCCTCCAGGTGAGATCCGGGGATTCTCCAGAATAGCACGCCATCTCCAGATGACAGAGTTCAGTTCATCTGGAGAAAATGAGTGCTTTGGAAGGTGAATTCTATGGCATTGTTCCCCTGTCTCCAGACTTGTGCAAAATACGGTCAATCGTAGTAATGGATAAAATCTCCCAGTATGAGAAAAAGAAGGAAGGAGAAAGCAGGGTGCAGGAGAAATTTATTGAGAAATGTTATTTCTTTCTTGCATATCGGAACAGAAACAAATCTAACGAAAAGAAGCTGTTCTAAAATATACTTTGAATCAGGGCTTCTTAACTGTAGAAATATAGAATCATGGGATGACGACAAGTTCATATTTGCTGTCAGAAATTTCAATTGTTATGGATTAGTGGGGTGGCTTTGGAAACAGACTTCTTTATATAATTCTCTCCGCCCCCGATATTCATAATTAAAGTTTAAATAACGAAAGAAAACATGTAATCATCAGCATAAATCCCCCTTCCAACTTCTCATGGAGCCTGGGTCTAGATTTCGGGCTGCTGTTCATTAGGGCTGCCAACTCCGGGTTAGGAAATACCTGGAGATGTAGAGGGTGGAGCCTGAGAAAGGCAAAGTATCAGCACAATGTGAATTCTGTGGCAGGGGTAGTCAACCTGTGGTCCTCCAGATGTTCATGGACTACAATTCCCATGAGCCCCTGCCAGCGTTTGCTGGCAGGGGCTCATGGGAATTGCAGTCCATGAACATCTGGAGGACCGCAGGTTGACTACCCCTGTTCTATGGCATTGATCCCCACGGAAGTTTCTCCCTTCCCTAATTTTTGATGAGCCCAAATCTCGAGAAGTTTCCCAGCCTGAATCTCACAGCTCATCCCCCCAGCAGCCAAGGGGGATCAAAACGGCATCAGTGTTATTATGAAAATTAGGCAGTCTGAAAGCAGCTCCCTTCCTGAGACCAGGGTGGAGAATCCCATGTCATTCTTGAGATTAGGTTCTGTGTCCTGCCGCTCTACATCCAACTGTGGTTTACCATAGCAACCCATTTGGCTTTTATGAAAAACCAAATCAAGGCTGTAAATCGAGATAAATCAGCAGGGCCGGCTGGGGTGGTAGATTAAGCCGGACGTGAAGTGGACGGCAGGGAAAAATAAAATTTTTTGGAGAGAACAGGGATTCTTCGGGATGCTTTGCCGAAAGAGAAGCAATAGAGAAGATCGGTTCCAGAAACTGAACTACAAACCACGGGCAGAAGTATGCCAGTGAACTTTTAAAAACCACATGCGTACGCCTGTGTATATTTATTACTTACTGTGGGACTTTCTATGAAAGGACAACCTGTGTCTGGGCCACAAATAATTTGTAGGTTATGAGCCAGCCTCTCTGACCCTCCATTCATGTCAAGTTGCCTATTTCGTGTTCTGCAGGTGGGCTTCCTTAGACCTGCGGATCTCTTGCTCTGAATCATAACGCTGTTTGGCTTTTTGATTGTGACAGGATGCTGATTCCCTCCTCCCTCTCCCCCCACCCCAGGAGGGTTAGCTGATCCCTGCTGACCCCCAGCGATGGATGGGGACCTTGACGCAGAAAGGTTCGTAAGAAGGTCACAGGTAGCCCGGGGCTTGGCTGGGAAATTCCTTTCCTTGTCTGCAGGCGAGCTCTTCCCTAGAGGAAGGAGGAAGCAAGGGATCCCATCAGGGGAAATATGCAAAAGCAAGCAAGCTGGAAAGCCAGAGGAGGAGAGAACAAACTGCCTGGAAGAAGGATTAATTGGAGTTGACACCTGGCCCGGTTCAGGTGAGTTGTCCCACCTGTGTAATAAGGGGCAATCCAGGGATGTTGGCGTTGTCGACTTCTTCGCACAGCACACCGCTGTCTCTCACAAAGCCCAGGTCTGACCCTTGGTTTCATAAGAAGCTGACAGTGGAGGAGTGCTTTAGGATGCTTTGGTCTGATCCTGTGTAGAGCAGGGGGTTGGACTAGATGGCCTGCATGGCCCCTTCCAACTCTATGGATCTATGATTCTATGAATAGGAGCTGACTCCAGTGGGTGGGATACTAGGCCAACTGGCTATAACCTTTTACCCTTTCACGCCTTCTTGTGCCGGGGCTGCAGAAAACCATGAAAAAGCCACCACGTCTGAAACCCCCAAGAATAGAGCTTTCTAAGTCTCAGAGCAGGCTGGCAAGAAACGGTCAGGAAGGTGGAATTGCCCATCAGCTATGGCCGCTTGAAGGGACAGTCTGGCCAACTGGGAGGCAAGGCCGAGAGAGACCCACTAGCAGGATTGTACCAAACAGCCTTCTTAAGCGATGGAAATCCCTGGGCCTAGAAGGATGATCCTCTGTGTGGGATTTAGGGATGCCAGTCTCCCGGTGGGACCTGGGGATTCCCTGGAGTGAGAGCTCATTTCCAGGCAACCCCTGGAGAAAAGGGCTGCTTTGGAGGGTGGCTTCTGTACCCCATTGAGCCCGACTGAGGTCCTTGTCTTCCCCAGGCCCCATCCCCAAATCTCCAGGAGTTTCCCTGCCTGGCTCTGGCAACCCGACCCTCCTCCCTGGGCCCTCCCTGGCCAGGGGGAACAAGATGCCAGTAGTGAGATTGCATTGCTCAGGCGGAAGATGTACACTGAGCGTCCCTCCCAAAAAACAATCTGGAAAAACTCACCTGTGTGCTGGGATCTTACAGCATTCTGTGTTTTCCCCTCTCGTGACAAGGATGGGGGGGATGCGGGATGTTGTAACATCCGCAGAGCATCATCAGCTGCTAGACAAGCACCAGCTGGCTTTTTGACAGCTCCGGCACTTGGCAGAATGCCTGGTTCTAGGTCTTGGGAGGCCCTGGGCAGAGCGTGTCCAGGGGCCATGTCTGCCCACCACCAGACTGTCCTCATGTCTACTCCCCTGCTCACCTACCTGTGCATCCTTCTCCTGCTTCAAATCATTCCATTACCTGATTTTTTTTTGGGGGGGGGGGTGGGACATGCCAGTGGGAGTTTGCCCCACGCAAAACCCTGGTCCCTGGCCGCAGCCCCACCTTAGGGTATGTCCAGGGAAAGGAACATGGAAGTTTGAACGTCATTCCACACGTTTGTCTTCCTAAACATTTCTCGGGATCCAGGAGAAGTCATTCTCAACACCTTTCCTAAGCAGTCCTTGATTGGTTTGCAGAGTTTTGGGCCCAAGGCTCGTAATAGATTAGCAACACAGCAGTAAAAGCAGGCCTTTGCTGCCATCAAAAATGGACCATTCAGGCCATTAAAAAAAGTTAAAAGGTACATACAGTAGAACGCGATCAACTTGTGTAAAAACAACCATTACCAATAGGGCAGGAAAGACCATGGAGAGAATTCCAGACAACCCAAAAAATTTTCATTGGTTGGTGGGTGGTGGCAGCAGAAGGGAAAAGTCACGTCTCTCTAGCCCAGGGGTGGCCAAATTGTGGATCTCCAGATGTTTATGGACTACAATTCCCATGAGCCCCTGCTGGCAGGGGCTCATGGGAATTGTAGTCCATTAACATCTGGAGATCCACAGTTTAGCCACCCCCTGTTCTAGCCTAACCCTATTCATAAGTGAGGGGTCAGTCCTTCAAGCATGCTGGTCTCAAATCATATTTTTAAATACCTGCTCAGCAGTCTCAAGTGGGGGAAACTGCTGATTCTAAAACATGCAGGGGCAAAGGAGAAGGAGAAGTCCTTTGCTAGCCATCGAAGGGCCCGATTCTGAAGAAAAGGGGTGATGCTGGCTGAGAGGGTGACTCAGAGAGAGAAAAGGGAAAAGAGGGAGAGGAGCGCGTTACTGGGAAACTTGCGTGTGCAAAAACCGCTTGGACATGGATGTGGGCCTCTGACTTCAGCAAGTCTCTTTTTTCCTGGGAAAATAAAAAAGCAATTCAACTCCGATTGTATGACGTTTCAGAGATGCGCTTACAGGGTGGACATACATCTGTGGGGAAGAGCTGGAACCCAAACAAGCGCTTGCCTGGTAGGGATGCCAGCCTCCAGGTGGGACCTGGGGATCCTCCAGAATTGCAGCTCATTTCCAGACTACAGAGATCAGTTCCCCTGGAGAAAACAGCTGCGTTGGAGGGTTGCCAGTCCCCAGGTGGGGTGGGGGGGTCGCCTGGTTTAGAACCCCTCCTTTCACTCTTCGTCAGACTGTGATCTTCTTACATCACATTCTTGATTCTCTTTCCGAACATACGTTCCTTTGGTCCACTCCCCTTGTCCCTTCGTGTTCTTCTCATTTGGGGAAGAATCCCACTTTGTTCAAGTCTTCACAACTTCTCCGCCAGCTCTGCTCATGAACAGCGCTGTCTTCTGCTTGGATCTGATGGGGCCTTTTCTAAATAGTAGCCCCCCCCAGTCCCTCAGAGCGACAAAGATTGTGGGCTGAAATAGTTTCCTTGAAGCCTCTTGCAACCTTCTTTTGAATCATCTCCTTGGAGTTGAGAAATGTTCTTTTCACATGTATGACCACCCTGGACTTCAGCTTTCATTTATTATTTATTGATATTTGTATGCCCCCTTCCCCTGAGGCTTTTATTTACAGAAATCCACAGTGCAGTTACCGGAAGGCCTGTGTGCAGTTCTGGATGAGGGGGTGGAGGGACTCCACGGTAAAGAAGGCGAATGCAGCCTTGGGCTGTATCAAGAGAGGCATCACATTGAAATCACAAGATGTCCTAGTTCTGCTATGTTGGTCAAACCACACCTGGAGTCCTGTGTGCAGTCCCTGAGACCTCACTTCCAAAAGGACACGCCCACCTGGAGCCCCTCCCCTTCCCACCCCCCTCCAGGTCCATCACTGGGGAGTCATTATGCATATGTTTAGACAACATGTCTTAGAAGACCTGTTTGAGATCACTGGCCCTTTTTAGAGAGGTTGGTCTCCATTGAGGCTTGATCTTGCAGAGAAACAATGACCATTTTTTGAAGATAATTGATAAAGGCAAGTCCGAAATTGGGAGTTACAAGGGTCCCATCTTATCTAGCCACCGTACCATTTTATCAACAACAATGCAAAGACTGGAATCCGTTTTGCCGGGTTATCTTGCTGTCAGTTTACTATGTAGTAGGCTGTTGACTCTTTGGCTACTTATTAACTGTGTTTAAGATTTGTACATGCCTGTTTGTGTGTTTTGCTGCCTGTTTTATATGTATTAGTCTGAATAGCAGACATTTTGCAGATGCAATGGCATTGCAATTAAAACATGCTTTTTTTCCTAATAATTGTTAGCTTTGCATTATACAGTGTAAATTTAATCCTTTTACGGGCATTTAAATTTCCTAATGACACATGCGTAACTACCACTGTATTACTGCTGTGCTTACAGAGTTTCTTCTTCTTTTGTTTGCGCTGTCTATCTTGGTGACCTCTTGCAGGACTGTCCTTTTCACGGGAAGGCCTCAGACTCTCTGCCTTTTTGTTGGCTCTCCACAGGAACTGGTTGACCCCTGTGTGAGATAGGGTGCTGGACTAGATGGACCTTCACTGGTCTGATCCAGCAGGACTCTTCTTCTGTTCTTATTTCTTAAAATATTATTACCTTATTCCCACCCCCATGCATGGTATATTGTAGGGGTGGCCAAGCTGCACCTCTCTAGATTCCATGGACTACAATTACCATGATCCCCTGCCTGCTTGGTGCTTGCAAGGGCTCATGGCAATTGTAGTCCATGGGCATCTGGAGAGCCACAGTTTTGGCCACCTCTGGTAGTGTATTCCCTCTGTTTTTCTACCTGGCCATGAACGCATTTTTGAAAATGTTGCCTTGTTGGTTCTGGATGTCTCTCTAACAAACCAAATTAGACTTCTAGGACTGAGCATATTCCAAAGTTACCACTGCAGGTGACTCTGCCCTTGATTCTACCTAGCAGTTGATCTCTGATGACTAAGTCACGGCAGCCACCAATGCCCCTACCCAGAAAGAGCCCCCTCAACCCAAGAAGAGGTTGGTTCTTTACCCGTGGAATGCATCTCTTCGAAAGAATTGCATCTCTCTTCTTATAGGCTCCTGCCCTCTGACCCTCATTCTTCATGAATGTACAGCAGAGGCCACCAACAAGTTACCATGGCAAACGCTGATACCCTTTTGATTGCCCACCAAGTGTTTTTTTTTAGAAAGTAGGTGTGGTGTGGCTTTTGCCCAGCAGGGCTTCTGATTGGACACTGGAGAGTTAATTGCACAAAGGCCTTCATTGTGTGACTGAAAGTGGGCCATGGCAGCCATTTTGTGGCTGGTTCAGCGTTGTATGGCAGCCATTTTGTGGTTGGTTCAGCCTCGTATGGCAGCCATTTTGTGGTTGGTTTAGCCTTGCATGGCAGCTATTTTGTGACTGCTTTAGCCTTGTATGGCAGCCATTTTGTGGCTGGTTCAGCCTTGCATAGCATCCATTTTGTGGCTGGTTTCGCCTTGTACGGCAGCCATTTTGTGGTTGGTTCAGCCTCCTAAGGCAGCCATTTTGTGGCTACACATACCACACCATGCCTGAATCTCAAAGACGCCCACAGGCCCACAACCACAAATAGGTTGAGCCCCCCCTGCCGTAGAAGTTCTGTTCACATGGGAATAGGTGCCTCTAGCACGGGTCCCCGGATGTCGTGGGCGGGTGTATAACCCTTCATCACCCTGTAAGTCACAATGAGGCTCATGACGGGATGAAGATGGGTAATAAATAATGGCCGTGCCCCTCACCTCTAAGCGTCCTGCGGCTGGCAAGTCAACAGAATGAAATTGCTCCCTGGCAGCCAAGAGCACCTTTCACTGGGGGCACGCCCGCGATTTCTCCCCCCCAGGCAGGGAGTCATGCCTGCGTTTGCACGTTTGTTATCTCTGAGGTTTAAGGTGTGCGCGGAAAAAAGATGTGTACACCTCCGAGATGGGAGTGAAACGGCCTTAATCATGGCATGGAACACATTTGCGGTGATGCCCAAAGAGGTGCTGGTGCAGAGGTCCACGCAGCAGTGAAAAAGTTGCGTTTGAGCAACGTGAAGGAACTCCTTGTAACGCAAGAGCCCGCTTTGCATGGCAATGTCCAGAAGATGCCTCTGGAGACAAATCCTCAACAGCTTTTGCATGAACCGGGCAGGAAAAGCCTTTCTGGTTACCAAGAAAAGACTTGCCCCTCTATGTCCTATGACCAATCACACCTCTTGAGAAATCGAGGGCATTCTCAGTATTCCTCCCCCCCCCACAACCCTCCCCCCCCAGGATGCTGATGATGTGGATATGAGAAGTTATAGGCAGTGGCTGTAAAATCCCAATGACATAACGGAGCTCAAGATGCCGGGAGAAGGTGCCGGATGACGCCGCTAGTGCGTGCTCTGATGTGCTGAGCGCCGCGCAGGGCTTTTTGAGAAATTCTAGAAATGCCCTGGCCTCGGGCCACGTAAATAATGACCCCTGCAAATCCGTTCCCCGTTTTAATAACGGGGAGGGGAACGTGGGGCTCCTGAAAGAATGGACGGCCTCCAGGACAGATGCGTTCTAGCCTGCCAGATCCCCCCTTCCCCCAAGAGAATGCTGTAGAACAGGGGTAGTCAACCTGTGGTCCTCCAGATGTTCATGGACTACAATTCCCATGAGCCCCTGACAGCAAATGCAAGAAATCCCTTCCAACTCTTTGATTCTATTTAAACCCCAGGAGGCCACCCTTCCTACAGTGTTGGGGGGGGGGGGGAAGTGCTGTGCTAGAATAAACAGCTGGCATCCAGGTGTTTCCTATAAGATTTCTGCATGGGGAGGCTCATTTTGAAGGTGATATATGGGCCTCAACCATAGGCCTGGCAGAACAGGGTCTTGGCCTGATTCAGTGTAGGGCAGTTTCATGTATCTGCTGTCATGGCCATGGTGACCTGGCCCGCCAACACAGAAGACTCTTAGCTCAGGCTCTACCGTTTCGACATCCCTCTTGCCCCAGGCCCTACAAGCACCTTGCAGGGAAAACGAATATGCCATCACTGAGCAAATTTTCTGCTTGTTTATATTTTTCTGCAACGAATTCATGCTCAGTGGTCAAAAGCGCCCGGTCTTGAGAAACCTGTTGTGTAGGTATGTGTCTTCTGGCTGCCCATGGGCAGGGGAAATCCCATTCAGTCCGTAACTGTTGCCACATAAGCTCCACCCTCCTCAATATCCCAAGACAAGAACTGTGCTTTGAGGATGATGACCCTGGAGCTCTGCTGCAGCAGCTACGGAAGCCTTCAGCTGAGGGGTGAATAAAGAGGCAACAGAGCAGTTTGAATCTAGTGGCACCTTTAAGAGCAACAAGGATGAATTCTGGGAATAAACTTTTGGGTGCATCTGAAGAAGTGTGCATGCCCACGAAAGCTTGCACCCGAATTCAACTTGGTTGGTCCTAAAGTGCGATTGGTCTCAAACTTTATTCAGATCATCAGGAATATATAAAGAGGCAGTGTCCCTCCCTTGGTCTTAGCAGAATCCTTTAGCTTTGCATTGATCTGGGGTTTCCAGCACATGGGGCCAGATGAGAAAGTAACCACTGGAGGGAATTCAGGACAGTTCTGAAGAAAAAGCTGGGACATTTTTTTAAGGAAGGAAAAGCTATGAAAACATGAAGCTGCTTCGTCCTGAATCAGGCTGCTGGTCCAGCCAGGTCAATCTTGCCTACTCAAGAGCAGCAACAGCCAGGTGTCAGGCACAGGTTTTTCCCATCACTTACTTGACCCAGTGTGGTGTAGTGGTTAAGAGCGCCAGCTTCTAATCTGGCAAGCTGGCTTGGATTCTCTGCTCCTCCACAGGCAGCCAGCTGGGTGACGTTGGGCTAGTCACAGTCCTGATAGTTCTGTTCTCACAGACCAGTCCTAACAGAGCTCTCTCAGCCCTCACAGGGTCTCCTTTGTGGGGAGAGGAAGGGAAATCGATTGTCAGCCACTTTGAGACTCCTTCGGGCAGTGAAAATCAGGGCATAAAAACCAACTCTTCTTCCTCTCCTCTAGAGGAGATGCTGGGGAAGTGTGCTTGGACCCTTCTGGATTCAAAGCAGATGCTGCACACTAAATTACACACAGAGACCGAATTGTACGAAAGATACATCTGTGATTCCTTGAGCGGATCTAGCGTCACTTTCTTCCCTTCCTGCAGAACAGGATCTGAGCTCGGTCTCCAAATCCCTTGCCATTCCTGAGTCAACAAAGATTTATACATCATCTTGCTGCTGTCATTTGAGGCCCTCAACGGTGACATTTCCCTGCCTGCAATCTTTCATGGAGCTCTCAGATGTGAGCTGATATC
Organism: Paroedura picta; assembly: GCF_049243985.1. NCBI lineage: Eukaryota > Metazoa > Chordata > Lepidosauria > Squamata > Gekkonidae > Paroedura > Paroedura picta. The sequence continues at coordinate 27,318,441 of NC_135384.1, forward strand.
CATGGATTCAAATTTTTTTCCTGCCTAAAAATTAAAACCAATGGGTTGCTCAGATTAATTATTCTGACGATTACGACAACAGGAGGGGTGAAACTGCGGGTCTCTAGGTGCCCATGCACTACCATTGGCGTGAGCCCCTGCTGGCAGGGACTCATGGGAATTGTAGTCCGTGGACACCTGGAGAGTCAGTCTGGCCACCTCGGGTCTACTGCTTTGCATTTGCTTGCCTTCAGGGGACTGAGTTCTGATCCTGGTGAGGGTGAAGGGACTAGCAAACCGGGAGCAGGCCTGCAGAACCCCCCCCCCCCCAATTAAATCCAGGACTGGAAGATGAAGACCAAGACTGCACTTCTGGTATCATCCCCCACCTGTTCAATCCAGTCCTACTTTCCTGTACAACATTGTAGGCGAAAGACTCTCTGCTTTTCCCAAACTTTTATTTAAAAGCCCTAAACAAAGTCTGACAAAAATCTCCCAACCGAAAGTATTCCGCCAGCTGGAGGTGAAGAGGTGTCCACAGTGTTGACCGTGCCCCCCCCCCCCCCGACATCCCTGTGTTCACCTCAAAACCAATAAGGATGACAGCGGATCCTTCGCTGGGTCATCTAGGACTGGATGGCACAAAGCCACCTTTAGGACCCCTTTCTTGGGGGAGGGGCTGCTGTCCCCTCTACCGTGGCACATAAAGGATGCGCGCTTTGCGGCTGCACCCCTGACATGCAGAATATAAGAAAGAAAGGCGATTTCTGGGTTTCAGCCAGGAGACAATGGTTTGTATTGGGCAAGAAACAAACAAAATCAACGCAGTCGTCGCCGGAGTGTCAAGGGAAACCGTCGTCGTCATCCTCGGCCATTTCCTTGGCGAATTCTAGATCCTGCTGCTCACGCTCCCGGCGCTCCTGCAGAACAAAAGCCATGGTTGGATGGATGTGGGGGAGGGAGGACTGTGCGCCTTCCCTGATGATACACGGTTATCTTCTAACACTTCATTAGGCTACAGATAAACCCCAGCAAGCGTGTTGAGGAAGGGGCTGTGGTTATGTGCTCCTCCCCTTTTCTGAATTCAGTAAGGAAAGAGATTTTAAACTGATTCACTTGACCTGTTTCTGGGGCAGTCTGTGTGGGATGTTAAACGTATCTCCCTGCTCTGAACCCTCCCCCGAGAAACCACCCAACTATCTTAAAAAGGGGCTGGTTAGCATCTTAGCCCCAGAGAAAGAGCAGCCTTTCTTAGCGTGGAACACAACAGATATATTACTAGGGTCGAGTTTTTCGTCTGCTTCCTCTTCGGGTGCAGACCCAGATTGCCCCCTTATTTGCCCTGCAGCAAATGAATCTCCAGGAAACAGGATTTTATTTTTTTTAAGTGGGGACCAACGGGGTCTGATTTGGGGCTGCCCAACGGGGACATGGGTGCTATTGGGTTCTCCCCTGTGCCCGGCCCTTTGAGCTGTCCCCACCTCTTTCCTCCTTGCCCTCCTCCCTCCCTCTCCCTCAAACAAGCCCGCGAGGATGAGGCTTGTTGCAATGGAAGCAAGTGGACAGTTTATTTTTCACCCCTGGGGACAGGGAGGGAGAGGCACAGGGTGTGCCACCCCCTCTCATAACTACTAGAAGGAAAAATAAATGCTGTAAAACAAAAGAAGCCAAGGCAAACTTGCCATCATTGTGATTTAGAACACTCCCAGGACCCAGTGTGCATCTACAGTCAATTTTTAAAGAAACCAAAAGAACTGGTGTTCGCTGGAGCACACATGCTACTAGAACTTGGCCAAGAGTGCCCCCTTCCCTCATCTTCAGGAACTGCACTTTCCTGCATAAATAAACACAGTCTTTTTAAAGAGCAAGAGTCCGGCAGAAGCTTGAAGACTAATGAAAGATTCTTGGAGTAGCGACTCACGAAAGCTCACAGCCTGTCACAAATCTTGTTCATCTTTAAGGGGCTCCTGGACTCTTGCGCTTTTCTTCTGCTACAGGCAGTCTTAACAGAGCTGCCCACCTGGAGTGGCCAAACTGTGGTTCTCCAGATGTCCATGGCCTACAATTCCCCTGAGCCCCTTGCCAGTTTGGAGGTGGCTCTGGTGGACTTGTGGATCACCTACTGAGCAATGGAAAGTCTAGAACGGCGAGGTTGTGGGAACACAGGCCTGCAACCTACATCCATTTCTCTGGCAGACTCACCTCGGCAGATTCCAGGTCCTTGTTGTAAGATTTCGGAGGGAACCTCATTGCCTTAAAACACAGGAGGGAATGGGGAAAGGGTTAGGACAATGAACGAGAAGGAAGTCCCAAAAAGAGCACGGCATGAAGCCCAGCCAACGGGCTTGCGATGCCAACAGCTCAACTAGAATGCCAGGAATCCGCAAGCTCCATAACACAGGATCCCTCTCTTGAACGTGTTGCCTAGATTTCCACCTCTCTCCCCCAGAATTAGGGAAGAGCTGGCACCTCTCTAGTCCTTTTTTAGCCCAACCCAACCATCTACTCCCTTTTCAGCCCCCTCAAGATCAGAACAGCATATGTTCCCTGTTTCACGCGTGCAACAATTTTAGGAAAACAGACTGTGCTTAAAGAAAAAGGGGGTACAGGCCGCTCAGTAATCTTCCTAGGCAGAATGGGAATTTGAGCCTGTTTCTCCAAGGCCCTCAGCTCTAACCACTACATGCCTTTGCCTTAACAAACAAGACTGTTTGATGCAGGACTTAAGGGGGCGTATCTTTGAGAAGTCGCTCTGTACTGTCCTTCCCATGTTGCCAAGGTAGGGTTGAGGCCGAGCAAGCAGGCTTCCTTACGAAAGCCATCCACTGAGTTCATCCTGCCTGTGAGATCTGAGCTGGAGGCTTCAGGCACCAACCATTCTGCACTATGGGTGAGCTTGTCCTCCATTTTAACCGATGGGAAAGCACATTCTCTGTTTTAACCTAGGGGCAAGCATGCCCACCACTGTCCTTGTATGGGAGAGCAAGTCCTCCATTGTTCCCTAAGAACAACCATCCAGAAATCCATCACTTCCCATGCTTATTGTGGGAAGTCACCAGGTACTTCAGGCTCAACGTGGGACAACCTGGCACGGCATCCTAAAGTGGATCGCATCTGAAACGGTGCTCTGGTCTGAGAGGCCGCTATAGATGCGCATGGCAGGATCGAAGCACCCCCTTTCTCCTGCTGCCGTGAACACGACATGTGCCTAGGGGCATGACGGATGCGTGTTACCTTGACAGACATGTTGTGAATGTCGAGGCAGAAGGAAATACGCTGGTGAAAGGCCAGCTGGGGCTCCCGTGTCGAGTAGATGTCGGTCATCTCTTTGGACTGGACGTAGCCTTTCTCGTGGTTGATGCTGGCTTCTATCACGCCATCCCGGATGGCCTGCAAACCAGAGAGAGTCAGGTGTGCGGGACCGCAGTGCAGGGAGACTGTTAGGCTTTTACCAGGCAGTGGGAGGCTAATGCCCCCCAAAGAGAGGAGGAGGAAGAAGGGCAGCAGAGGCTGGGTGCCTGCAGTGCCAAGAGCGGCTCAGAGAGGCTGTGGCTAACACTTCACCCCCCAAAATACTGTCTAAGAGGCGGGGGTTGGAAATGAGAGCATGAAAAGGGATGTTTTATCGGGATTAGAGCAGGGATCCTGGTCTTCCATGGTTCTTGAGATGCAACGGACAAGCTTCCCAACAGATAACCGAATGCTCTTTACGAGCTGGTTTCTTACTGCAGTTTGCCAGCCTTGCAAAATGACAGCATGGGGCTGGTCAGGATCCATGTTGGCATCTGCTTTTTGTTGCGTGCGTGCTTTGTATTTCTGTGTTCACTGCAGGAGGAGGGTGGACTAAGCATTCGGGGAGCTCGAGATTGTTTTGAAGTACAGGATTGTTTATAGTTTCCCTTTTATCTCAGTTGCTCTCAACTGAAGCCTGAAACATTTTTCAGGCTTCAAGAAACTCCGGAAGGATGCAAAATACTGCTGGGGAACATAGCTGTGTGTGTGCCCACCCACGGCAACTCCCCCTGTCCCATTTTAGGAGAGGGAAGGCAGGTTGACATAACTATATATGGTCGTATCACCCAATAAAGTTTAAAAAATATATTAAAAATTAATCTCCACCCATTCGGGAAACCCTTCCAGGGCTGTCTAGAAACTCCAGGTTTTTACAAAACCATGGTTGAGAAAGCCTGCTGTTGTAGCTAGGGGTGGTGAAAGGAAGGTTTGGTGTTGTTTTCATAACACTGTCCTTGGAAGCTAGGAGTCTGAGGGCTGGGCTTGGGGTCTGATACCTGGGTGTTGCAAATGTGCCTGGGAAAGTGAGGAGGTTAACTTCTACAGAAGGATGGAACGGCATGATCTGACAGTATGATCTGACAATGGGGAATATATCGGTCTGTGTGTGTACTGCCAATCAGTCTTAACATGAGCTTAGTTTGTTTATTTTCAATAAACTGCTTTTGCTGAACACGCCAAGCCTGTTTAGAAGTCGACCGGGAACCTGAGAAGCGCTGGGCGATTCCCCTTCTCCCCCCATCCCAGCAGCTCACCTTGGCAACTATGAATTCTGCATCTTCTGGACTATCCAGCTGCAACTTCTGGGCAATGTCAGCCAAGGAGATGCGCGAGTATGACAGGCTGATCATGCGAACCCCTACGCAAGAGAGAAGAGAGTTCAGAGCACGGAAGGGGTGGGATGCATCCAGGGGTAGATACTTGCCAGGTACTTGCAAGCTTTTTCTCTCTGCTCAAGTGATGAAAGAGAGAGAGAGAGAGAGAGAGAGAGAGAGAGAGAGAGAAAGGGAAGAGCCAGTCTTTCTGAAAGGAGATGTCTGGCTGGGCTGGGACTTCAAAATGGTCACTGCTCAAACAGACCAAAGATACCTGGAGGTGATCTCTGGTTTCTCACCTGTCTTAATCACGTTGTGCCTCAGCCGGATGATAAGGGTATAGGTCCCGTCTGCCTGGAACTTGTCACTAAACTGATCCAAGACTTGATTGAACTTGGCCAGGTTTCCTGTCCGAACAGCTGTCAGAACCAAAAGAGAAGAGCTGGTTTAATACCCCACTTGTCACTGCCCGAAGGAGTCTCACATTGCCTTCTCTTCTTCTCTACAGAACAGACACCCTGTGAGGTACATGAGGCTAAGAGCGCCCAGGCAGGACTGCTTGGTCAGAGCAGACTTCTCGCCTGAATTTGGGTAAAGGGTGCAGGGTCTTTGACAATGCCTATCTGTTGATGCTGACTACATGTAGCTGCTGCCTTACCATAATAAAGACTGCCTTAGGTTTTCCCACTGCCTGGGACTCCTGATTATCTTAAGGTTTTTTTGGGGGGACTGCACCCCAGGGTCATGCCACCTCCTTAACTTCTGAGATCTGATGAGATCAGGCTATCCTGGGGCTTATCTAAGTCATGGCATATTATAGATGCAAGCATGTAGTTGCATCTTTCAAACAAAGTTTCAAGCAGAGTACAGAAATCTATGAGTGATGCTGCAAACAGACGGTTCTGCAGGAGAGGGCTCTGAAACTAAAGACGCTTGTCATATATTGTCTTTTGGCTTAGGACTGCTAGCACTGCAATCCCCCTGGCCGCTCTCTTCCGGATGCCGTGAAGAAGGACCCTGGGTGGCACTGCTTACCCTGCGTCAAGAGGAAGTAGGGCATGAGCGACCTCTTCAGAGACGGCTGGCGAAACTGCAGCCTGTCGGGGATCTCGCCCAGCAGCAGCTCCACCACGATCAGCAGCTTATGGACCTGGGGTACAAAAGGGGGAGGGAGGAGAAAACCCCATTCACTTGTCACATTACTGTCGGTGGGCTGCCAAACAGTTCTGTGCAAAACAGGTAGCTGTGCTCTCACCGCCAAGCCAACGCCGACCCTTGGAGGAGCTACTCCTCCCTGTTCACTCGCTCACTCACCGTCTGCTTGAAGCCAACCGCGGTGTGCTGCGGCGCTTTCCGAAGGGCGTTTGTCATGGTTCTGCGGGCTTCGGAATATTCCAGCTGGATGGCCTTGATGCGGCCTGGAAGGCAACAGGAGCCCAGAAGGGTTGGCTGTGGGTGTGACAGGCTACGATTGTGACGAACGGGAAGCTTTCTCTGTGAACCGCTGGCAATTTAGTGCTCTACCAGAGGCCAGAAGGGGAGAGACCTCAAAGGAAGGGCAGCTAATCGAACCACGACTGCGTGCTGCTAACTTGGACCCTTGGGAAGCCAAAAATTATTACAATAATGAAGCTGGGATACATCCCTCCAAACTGATAAGAGCTTGGGAATGCCTCTACCCAGTGGCTGGGAACTACACACAGAACTTTGGTATCTGTGTACCATAGAATTCCCTAATACAGCAAAGCCTTCACCTTGGCCCGGTTTAATCTCTTGCCTTCGGCACTTCTAGAAGGGAGATACCCAAGCATTCCAACACTTCCAGCACCTAGGTCCCTGCCAAATCCAGCACAGCTGAAATGGTGGGCTCTAAATTATTACGTATTATGTGTTGCTATATTGTAATGAAATTCCCAGCCAGATGGAACACATTTTACTTATCCCTCCTGCCTGCAGGCCCATTCGAACAAAACCTCCATCAAAGCGGCTAAGTTACGTGCTAAGGTTTTATTTATAAGGGAGCTGATAACTCTATCAACATCTAGCACGTATAGGGCAAATTGCATAATTATTTGGATCACGTGGTGCTTTCCTGTGACAAAACAGTTGACAAAAAGCAGAAAATACAAGTTTTAAGTCTCATATTTAGTCATAGACTATCCGAGATTCCCAACACAAGCCACACTGAAGAGCTGTTTTTTTTTGGACCCCGCTTTTTACCCAAAGGAGTCTCAAAGCGGGTTACAATCACCTACCCTTTTTCTCCCTACAACAGACACCTCGTGAGATAGGTGAAGCTCAGAGGGATCTGACAGAACTGCCCTGCGAGAACAGCTCTAAAAGAACTGTGACTGGCCCAAGGTCACTCAGCTGGCTGCACATGGAGGAGTGGGGAACGAAACCCAGTTCTCCGGCTTAGAGGCTACTGCTCTTAACCCCTACGCCAAGCTGGCTGCCTGCCTGCCTCGATCACCTGGCTCCTGCAACGGCTGATTCTCACCTGTGTAGTAGAGGTACCTGGCCCACTCGTTGTTGTTCGCCTGTTCAGGAAACACTGACTTGGAGACCAGCTTTTCTGCCTGGTCATAGAGGTCATAGTGGAGGTAATTCCTCAGCAGCAGATTCAAGAGGGTGGCCTGCCCGTCGGCATCGTGGCGGAGGGTGGCTGTCCTTAAGCGAGCATGAAGGAAGCTTTTGGGGGGGGAGAGGGGAAGAAAGTGGTAGAGTCAGTCGGACATCTGGGAGAACACAGTAGAGAGGACGCAGCATATCTGGAGGCTGCAGGACTTACCTCCGGACCACATCCAGCTTGTTCAAGAACTCGTAAATGCGCGAGTGGTAATAGTAACACTTGGCCACCACTAGGTCAAGGGCTCGGCGGTTCTGGGGACTCGTCTTCTGCATAAGATCATCTGACACTTTCTGGGCCTGGGGAAAGGGGAGACGCACTTTGAGAACTTCGGTTTTGAATGCTGACAGGCCAGGCGTGTAGACATTTACAGCAATCTAGCCTCTCCTGAAATGCCTGGACTTCCTACCTGGGCTGCCTCCATTCTCCAGCACAAGGCCAGGAAAGAAAAAAAGCCTAGTGGGTTGGATGTGGGGTTTTGGGTGCGAGTATGTGGGGGCATGTGTGCATTCAATCACTTTGCCTAGCTAGTTTCTGAGGGCAGCGATTTTGGGCTGCAGTAGAACAGCTAGATTTGAATCTTGTTGCATCTCAGAGACCAACAAAAAAATTTTTTTTGGGGGGGGGGTCGGCTTTTGACAGCCAAAGTTCCCTTTTTCGGATCTGACTACTGCAGCTGTTCTGTTTCCCTGTCCATTCTCCCCATGCCAAGCTCAGGCGATTTTCTGCTTTCAACAGGGGCCAAGACCCAGGACAGGGGGCAAGATGGTACCTCTTGGTAGCGTTTGCTATTCATCAGGTAGATGACAAGGAGCAGCTGGAGATACGCTTCGACTTCCGGGAGGAGGGGAGTGGCAGCCGCTTTGCCCGTGCGGGGTCGGAACTGCAGGTCGGCTTCTGTGTCCATAGGCTACAAAGAGGAGGGGAAGAGCAGCATGCTAGGACAATGGCAGGCTGTAATCCACCCCCCCCCCCCCCCCGCATTGCCCCTGCCCCTGGCTGAACACCAGAGCCTAAGGGACTAGAGCAAGTGTTAGCAGATTTAATCATGGACAATAACTGAGTGCTGCCTCCTTGTTTAACTGGACTCTGAAGGGCCACGTAAGCGGAAACACATGGATTTTCTGAATCCTGTACCCAGTCTTGGGTGAGATTCACAGCTTCTGCCGACCTATCACATTTTTTATCCTGTTCTTCCGCACAGAGATGCATAGGTGTTTCTCTCCACCTACATTTTGTCCTTACAACAACCCAGTGAGGTGGGTTAGGGCCTCTCTCCTTCCCACCCCCTCCGGGCCCATCATTGGCCATTTTGGAGGGGCAGGGAGGGGGTGGATTGAAATGATCATACATGGCCAAATCACCCAATAAATGCTTAACAAATGTTTATATTAAAAATTAACTCCATCCATCCAGGAAACCCTTCTGAGAAAGCCTGCTCCAACCACTACATGGTGCTGCCGCGCTGCACTCTTTCTGAACTTGCCTCCTCCAGGAAGTTGATGAGGAAGTCTCGCACAGCACTGTTGGATGTGAAGAAGCCATTGATGGCTTTCTGGAGCACGTTGGGATTGAGACGGCGGGAGGTGGAGGGCAGAGCTCTCAGGGCACGCAGGACGTAGCGAGGCTCCTTCCCGGAGACGGCTTTTTCCAGCTGCTTCACGTGCTCTTTGATATCTGCAATGGCCGAGAGGGAAAGGCAAAAGGGTCAGAGTTCAACAGAAGCAGGTGGGTGGGGACTGAGCGGGTAGGTGGAGTCAGCAGGTCCACCCCAAAACAGCAGGAACAAGATTAAACTGAAACTGCAATACCCAAGGGATCCCTGTAGGTCAGAAGCAGCCAAACTGTGGCTCTCCAGATGTCCATGGACTACAATTCTTGTGATCCCGCCAGGATTTGCTGGCAGGGGCTTATGGGAATTGTAGTCCATGGACATCTGGAGAGCCACTTTGGCCACCCCTGCTGTAGGTATTCCAGGCCACCTCTGGCCTCTGAAATACGGCTCCCAGATGTCCTCTGGACAATTAGCTGAAGTTACAGGAGTTCCAGCTGCCAGGATGTAGTTATGGGAGTAACACGTGCAGTTCGTTTATGATACAGACCTGTCCACATATTCTGCTATGACCCTTCTAGTTAACTGTTCTGCTTAGCTTCAAAAGTCCATCGTAATGGGTTTATTTTCTGTTGCTGAGGTCAGCACTGTTTATAGTGCTTACTTGAGTGTCAGATAACAGCACTGCATGGCAAAATGCAATCCATTTAAAACGCTCCTTAATAATCCATTTCATTATTATATTTCTTTTCTACTACTTTCAACAGGATGACAATTTACCCAAGAGATCCTTCTTGCTAAATTTCAGGCAGAAAGTCCTGTGGATCACTAGGTGTTTGCAAACCCTCAGAAAACAAATAGTTACTTCTCCATATACCCTTTAGCCAGCTTAGTTGTTACCTGCAGGGTGGGTGATGTGGATTATCTCCCACTATTTCAACGCAGGCTTCAGAATGAACTCTTAAGCACCAACCCATCATCATAATAAAGTGGCCAGTGGTAAAGAACGGAAAGCAAAAGTTGCAATATCATGCATGGGGTACAGGCAGCTCTGGGCATGCTTCAGCAGCACCACAAATACTCCAGCTACATGGAGTAAGCTAGACTAAGATGCTGCTGTACTTATGACCGGAAAACAGGAGGCACAACTGGTGTTGATTTCTTCCAACTCCAGGCATATGTTCCTGCCTCCTCAATGACCCCCAAGGAGCAGAGATCAATAAATGATGCACTCCTTTCCCCACCCACTGCAAAATTACAACCTTCTCCATTTTGAAAATATCTGGAATGACACTGTGTCATTCTTTAGAGCTGGGAGGGGCCAATGGCAAACTGGCTGATATCTTGTGGGTCAGCAACCATTTACTGGCCTTCCAGCAAACTACATTGGTCAACCTTGGTTGGATTCAGGAAGACATTCAAATGTTCTTTAAAAAGAGTGTGCGTTAAAGATTACTTAAGACAGATGAGTGAAATCTTGACTTATCTTGCTTGTGTATGAACATGCTAGTGGACCACACTTTTCTCAGACAAGACAGATCAATCACCACAAGTCTTCAAAAAGAATATTTATTTATTTGCCGGGATGATTTTAAATACCACAACACCACAACACCAACATCTGCAATCAAAGCCTACATAAACCATCTTTTCAACCAATGCAATGCTGGATTCTAGCAGGTCTCCTTCGGAAATGAATTCTAGAGTCGCAATGCCATATTAAGACAATCTGCTCCACGTACTCACTACAATATACTTACAGGGAGATGGAATGTATTACTGGCTGATCTTACCAAGTTTTGTACATGTTCATTCTTCCACAGAGCTATAAGGCAGCCTGGTTTCATGTGTATTTATCCAACTCGCTGATTTCAAGAGAGCTTACTCGTACAAAAGCATGGGTTTAAAGGGCCAGGTGAACACAACAAAGAGTGCATTTCTAACTACACTTACCTGTACTAACTCTGTGAGGTAGGCTGAAAATGGACGACTAGCCAAAAAAGTCTGCTCCCAAGGGAAGCACCAGTTTCACAGATGGGCGGTCATTCAAACCATAGCAGCAACCCCAAGTGAAAGTGTATCAAAACAGAGCAGTATAACTGCATCTCAGAAACCAACAACTATAAATCTGGGCTCTAGTCCAAAAAAGAAACATATTAGTCATGAAAAAAACTCTGGGCTCTGATTTAAACCATGGATTTCTTCATCCCAGCCAAAACCTCTAACTAAGATGAAGCCTGTTAGATCAGGCCAATGGATTTTTCCACCACCCTGTCTCAACCAGTGGCCAACCAGTTCCTCTAGACGACCGACAACAGGAAAGAGAGGCTGAGGCCTTCACAAGAACATCAGAAGAGCCCTGCTGGATCAGACCACTGGTTCTTCCAGTCCAGCCTCCTGTCTCACCCAGGGGCCAGCCAGTTCCTCTGGAGGGCCAACAACAGGGCAGAGAATCCAAGGATTTCCCCTGGTGTTGCTTCCTAGCTCTGGGGTTCAGAGGTCCCCCTAGTCCAGAGGTGGCCAAACTGGCTCTCCAGATGTCCATGGACTACAATTGCTCACAGGGGCTCATGGGAATTGTAGTCCATGGACACCTGTAGACCCAGCTTGGCCACCCCTGCCCTCACCTTTCACTTAGAACGAGGACACTAGCCCCGCCCACAAAGCACGCGGCTGCCCCAGCGCGGGAGCACGTTCGGCCCCGCCCTCCCCACTGCCCAATGACAGCCGCGGAGAGCGTTCGATCCTCCCCGCCCCCTGTAGCCCCGCCCCTCCAGCCGATTCGCCTGGCCCCGCCCCCTCCCTCTCCCCCCGGCGCCCCCTCCCCTCACCCTCGAGCGTGACGGCGTCCAGCTCGCGCTGCGACTTCTCCCCCGAAGCCGGTTCGGCGGGCGCTGCCTCCTCGTGCATCTCGACGTCGGCGGTCGGCGGGGGAGGCTGCGAGGGCTCGGCGGGCGGAGGCTTGGCCTTTTCGGCCCCGGCGCGGCGGCGAGAGCCGCCTTCCTGCTTCATGGCTTCCTCTCCTTCAGACCGGCTGGGGCCGTGACAGAGCAACAATCGCAAGGGACGACGGGAAAACGGGGGCAGGCCCGACGAGCCGAGCGCCGAGAAGAGAGATCGGGGACGAGAACTCGGTCGCGCGCCCCTGGCGGCTGACTCATCCCCAGGGCGGAGGCGGAAGCGCACGAGCCCGTGGAGCGGAGAAGCCCGACCGCTTCCGGAAAGTGCCGAATGCTCGTTCGGACGGCGGCGGAAATGCCCGAGCGAGGATTCGCTCTTCTCTACCCGGTGTCCGTCCCAATCGCACCTTTTGCCTGCCTGGTTTCCTTTTTCCACTGAACAATCCTCGCATCATTGCTTTTCTGTGTATATAAGAATTGGTGTTAAGACGGTAGACTGGACTTCTTCGAGCAACGTGTTCACATCCCCGGGAATTGCAATTCTGCATGTTGGGAAGGAATGTTTGCATGGAATTCGTAACACAAATGACACTTTTTAGTAGGGAAGGCTTGCAAAAGAGACATATTTATCCCAGTTGGAAACCTTATAAAGCAGGGGTAGTCAACCTGTGGTCTTCCAGATGTTCATGGACTACAATTCCCATGAGCCCCTGCCAGCGTTTGCTGGCAGGGGCTCATGGGAATTGTAGTCCACGAACATCTGGAGGACCACAGGTTGACTACCCCTGTTATAAGGTACTTTTGAGCAGTGAATTCCAGAGTGGATGAAAAAATGTGCACAATGGGGCCCATGTATAGATAAAGAAGTTGTCTCTACAATGTAGGGAGCACAGTTCCCTTTAGAGCAGGGGTAGTCAACCTGTGGTCCTCCAGATGTTCATGGACTGCAATTCCCACGAGCCCCCTGCCAACGTTTACTGGCAGGGGGCTCATGGGAATTGTAGTCCATGAACATCTGGAGGACCGCAGGTTGAATACCCCTGCTTTAGAGCATCAATGTTGTGAGGCATCATTACCTCCATCTGATAGAAATGGGACTCTAAGACACTTGTGTGGATGGGAAAGTTTGTCATGGGAAAGTTTGTATGGCATCTGTTCAGCACTATTAGTTACAGAGCAACCATGCTCATGGAAGTGCATGTGATTTTTGTTGCCTGAAGTAACACTGAATTTATAAAACATATGAGTTACCCTGAGCCATAATATTGGCCCATCTGGCTGAGCATTGTCTTTCCTGCCAGCAACTCTCTTGGGTCTCAAGCAAGGTCTTTCCCCAACACTTTTTACTGGAGATGACTGGGCTAGAACCTGTGATTTTCTACATGCCAAAGATGAGTTCCAGACTGTAGAGGAAAATCGATCTAGTTTGCAGTGTGAATATAAAAAAACAAACATTTCCCACTCACAGCAGGTGCTCTGCCCTTTTGGTGCACTTCTGGAACCGACACTGCAGCAGGGTCCTGAAATGCTGCCTCTTTAGGCAGAAATGCCATTCTTTCTTTTGGCTGTACCCCAGGCAAGACATTCACACACAATATGTTAAACGCAATCAACTTTTTGAGCTAAACAACCTTAAAGGAGAGCACACAGGCAATGAAATGAATACCAAGGGATTTTTTAAAATTTATTAGTTTATCTCAGAATGCTGTACAAAGGACTCATAAAAATAACATTCACGCTTTTGTCTTAGAAAGTCTCCAGAGGAACAATTTCTTTCTGTTGTATCCACCACGAAATAAAAGAGCAAAAACAAAACAAACCCTAAACCAGGAACGAAAAGCAGGAGAGGGGAGGAATCACCCCACACCACCGCAAATGACAACCTTAAAATAATGACATCTGCACACAATTTTAAAAATAAGCGTCATTCACGGACCACAGTAAATCAGCACAAAAGGCTATTTTGCTACAACTGAGGAACAACCTGGAAAGGGGATTCAAATGAGATTCAAGGTTTTTTGGGGGGGTTGTTTGCAGTTTAAACCTGTGCAAATTAAAGAGCTTAAAAGCAACACCTACATCCTGGCCTGGAAGCATCTGCCCTGATCCACCAAACACAGCAGCCAGCATGTGGTAAACAGAGTTGCCTGCTTCAGCCATTTCTTTCTGCCACTCCAGAACTGCAATATGCACTTCAGTGAAGGAAGTCTTGGCTTCCAGCTGTTTGTCTTGGCAGCCGTTGGAATGTAGATGGGATGGCAGTAGGGCCTAGGGATCTCTCGGAATGGCAGCTCTTCTCCAGGCTAGAGTGATCAGTTCCCCCGGAGAAAAGGCACACTTGGGAGGGTGGGTTCTATGGCACTGTGCCCCATGGACGTTCCTGTCCTCCCCATCTCCACCCCCAAATCTCCAGGTTTCCCAAACTGGATCTGGCAACCCTGTCCTTTGCCGGTGGTCGGGGGGCCGGGCAACCCTGAACAGTAGCCTCCTTTGATAAATGGGCATATTGTCCACAGCTCAGGGGTAATCCCTGCAATGAATGCATGGAAACCAGCGCCTTACTGATAAACTCATGTGCTGTCACTATCTTTGGGTGATTCAGGTGCGTAGCCGTGCTGGTCCGAAGTAGAAGAACAAAATTTGAGTCCAATGGTACCCCAGACCTCCAGGATTTTCCCAGTTTGGAGCTGGCAACCCTAGTCCCTGTAGGCTTGGATGCTGAATAGAACACACCACACCTGAGCTCAAGGGCGGAGAGAGGGGTTGTTTTCCTTTTCCAAAGCTCTGGCCAGAAGACTGCACAGAAGTCATTAAATTCATTCTGAGCTCCATCTCGGCTTTGGGTGTCCTGCAAAATCCCACCCTTGCCAATGTCTCTGCACTGAAGAAGAGCTGGATTTTTTTTACACCTGCTTTTCAGTCCCTGAAGGAGTCCCAAAGTGGCTTACAGTCCCCTCCCCTTCCTCTCGCCACAACAGACACCCTGTGATGCAGGTGGAGCTGAGAGAGCTCTGACAGAACTGCTCTGTGAAAGCAGTTCTAACAGGACTGTGACAGGCACAAGCTGGCTGCATGTGGAGGAGCGGGGAATCCAACCCGCCTCGCCAGATCAGAAGCGGCCGCTCTTAAGCACGGCAACAAGCTGGCTCTCCAAATGTATAGGTCCAATAATTCTGTTACCCGACTTAAAAACATGAAATACTGAGAGAAACAAAAATATACATGTATTTATTGCAACAAATAGATGAAAACAGATATCGGCCTTTGGTCACAGACAATCATCATTAGTAACTTCAATATATCTTTTGGCCATATGCTTTCCATTTTATCCTGCCTAAGAATTAATAATTTGCTCTTTTTTCCTTTTCTCCCTCAGAAAAACATCTTGGTAAATTTATAAGAAATGATTGCTGCATTGCTCTGTCAGGAGCTGTTCTGTAGTCATTTGTTTGACTACTGAGGAAGGTCAAAGGGCCAAAACGCATCCAGTCAGGGTCACTAATGATAGATTCGGGTGGGCAACTGTGTTGCTCTGAAGCAACAGAACAACAAAGAGCAACAAAGTTTAATTCTGGGTAGAATCTTTCCTGTGCATATTTCTTCAGGTCAATCATGGCCATGATCGGTTATCACTGTGTGATTTGATCCTTACTTGTAGCTATCCCCAGGGACAATATCTGTTTTTAAAATAACAGATGCATATATTTTTCCACCTCTCTCAGTATTTAATGTTTTCAGTTTGATTTACAAAATGATTGGGCCTATCCATTTAGATCTCCTTAATCTTTAGGTTCTGAATTCAATTCAGTTTGGGTTAAAGCCTCCCCACCCCTTTCATTTTTGTACTTTTTCTAAGGCCAGTCCACCTTCCCTTAGTCACGCTGGGAAAATGGAGGCACAGTCGGGTGTCACTTCCAAGCCAACTTTTTGGGGAGGGGGAAGGAGGATTCAGGGCTCAGATACTGCACCAGGGTGGACACTGACAGGAGAGGTAGCCAAAGGTGGAGGCCAACAAATGAAATTAAAATATAGCTAAATATGCCCATATACAAAATATCATACTTTAATTATACATTCAAAAGTATTAAAATGTCATATGCTAACGGTTCTGCATATGAATACCTAATATCAAGACAAATGTTCAAATATAAAAATACAGGCTAAAAGGTACAATTTATTTTCATATCCTTGTACATGGAAATAATTTCAGAAAGTGGTTTTGTAATGACGCTTTAACACCTTTGAATGTAGAAGTATATTTGACATTCTGCATATTAGCACTATGTACTTAGCTATATTTGAATTTCATTTTTTGGTCTCAACCTTTTGAGGTTACCTTTCTTGTGTAGGGTTGCTTCCCACCTCCCTCTTTTGGTTGCGCATATTCACACGGTCACTAAAAAGGATGCTCTCATCATGACCCGAAAGAGGACATTCTGCAGTCTATCACAGAATAATGCTAAAATATATCTCTATATACAAAAGCCCTTTTAAGCTAGTCATCTTTTGATACCCAGTATCCATCCGTGACTATAGACTCTTCCTTCTCAAAAATGTTCATGTTACTTCTGCCAGTTAAATTTTGCTTTGATCCTAAAGCAGCATTTGGTGCTGAAATTGCAGAAATGACGTTTTTCGAGTACGGAGCCTGGTTGAACTTAACCCAGACCTGGGAGACAGCACCAGACTTCTGTCCGCAGTACCTTTGCCACTTTCTTTTTCCAAGAGAAAGATGAACAGAGAAGAGAGGAAACCTAACATGCTGAAATCAAAACGTACACGGCATTGAAGCAGCAAGTCCGTAATCAGCAAATTTCCCCTTCCCCATCAAATAAATTAACAATTTCAGACCAGCCTGCTTCTTTTAAAAACCAGAATTCCTTGGCCTTTTTCACATTCTGTCTCTTGTCACCTTCTCGCTTCCTGAACACGTCTCTCTCCTTCAAAATGCTTTAGGAAGGAATACAAACCCAGCTTTTATGGGTGTTATAATCAAAATCCCAAGTCTCCCCAACCCAGAAGGTTCTTAATGCGGAGGCTCCTGGTTGCTTCTCTTGGGCCAGCTCTTCTGTCTTTGACACTCCGCTTTCTTGTTCAAAACCCAAGTCCTTACGACGAGAACTAAATACAGAGGTGGCTGAACAAGGCCCTGTCAGCTAGGCCTCATCGGTGTCCTTGCAATTTGCAGACGTCACATTTCTCCGTTGTCCTGACGGGAATCCATTCTCCGAAGATCCGTAGATTGTATAGCCCGTTTACCGTACATGTTGCCACCAAATAACTGGTTAGCCCTCCTCTGTATTTTTTTGGAATGCCGTTGAATTGTTATACACACGCAGAAGGGGTACCAAAGCCAGCAACCGCCAAACATTTGCTCTGCATTGTCCCAAATAATTCTGTTTTTAAATTTTGAAAGAGCGGCAACTAAGGGGTTGTTAACAGGGCCAATTTGCACAAAACTGGGAGGAAAAACCTTTGAAATGGACCCCCTGTCTACTGATCTGCTCTGCTGAATCCTCCCTCTTCCCCCAGTCTTGATCAGGCTATACTGCCAAGCCTTTGTCCACGTGGTTACTCTCTACCCGAATGATGAGGTGCTAACTGTGAAAGAAAAACTCATAAATAGACGGCCTTCTGAGATGTATCAAGGGCCAACGTACTGAATAGCATCCTTGCAGACATGCTTTTATCATGCTGCTCTTCTGATAGAGGTGAAAGATCACTTCCTTTCCTTTGTTGAACAGGCTACATATTGCAAAGGGCTACCAGAGCACGCCTTTGCCCGAAAGCAAGAAAACCATTAAAAAAACTATAACTGCATGAGAGAAAAACAGAGCTGATATTGCCACCCACTGCTTTCTGACCCCCCCACCAAATCTACTCAGATTTGAAACTGGAAATGTGTTTCTAGCTTCTTGGCACCAGAATCAAACGTTTCAAGGGGCAGACTACTGGGGTGGCAAGGAAACAGAAGGCGTTGGGGCCGACTCTCTTATTTTGAGTGCTCTGACAAAGGCCTCCTAGAAAAACATGTGAAGCCTCTTTTAATTCTGCTACGAAACTCCTGCCAGAGTTGCAAGCTCTTCACCTTTCTGCGTACTGGTGGTTCTTTTCATGTGTCTCTTACCAGCCTGCATCCTTAAAAACAGGAAAAGAAAACCCTTTATACTTCCAAATGTTATCAGAACTTTATTCAAACAATCTTTCCTGATGTCCAAAGGACAGACGGCAGTCTCTTAAAAATCGCTGGGGGTGGCAAATGTCGTAACGGGCAGGGGTTTTGAGGGAGAGGATGTTTTCTTCTCTCTCTCTCTCCTCCACCCCGTGAAAGTCGTGGAAAGAAGACAAATCGGCCCACAAGGAGCTAAGCAGACATGAATTCTCCTCCTCCTCCTTGGTTCCACTCACCCCTACGTGCTGTTTGGAACTGCTGAAAGGTTTTCTTCCAAATAAGACTGAGCATTGCTTTTAAGGATCCTGCAGAAGCATCAAGGTTCTCTCCCGCTTGCCTGCCAAATAATTCAAGGTCTCTAGAAATGATCAACTAAAGTTTCCAAATCATGGGGGGATCCATCTACCCTCTGTTGCTGATGCACATCTAAAAATTTTTTTGATTAGCCCTTTCAACGAGCGACTCAAATCTTCCCCCCCCGCCGTAAAAAAGTTGTCAGTTAAAGTGCATTTGCTAGAAAAGCTAGACTTCACTTTTCAACGAGCTCCTACCTTTTCTATCTCTGTCCAGCTTTTGGGGCCGGAGGCCCCTTCCTACCCACAGAATAAGCTCCGAGTACCTTCTAAAAATGTCAGCGCTGTCTGCGTCGTTATTCTTCTCGAGAGGAAAAAATAAATCACATTTGAGCTCTCCCTCGGGCCTCTCTGTAAAATCTAACCTCTATCCGGGATCTGAGTGTTGCTGTGGCTGGCCGAGTCTTGTCAGATCTTGCACACGAGGCGCTCACGGGAAAAGAGCTGTCGTGGGACTATATCCCCCCCCCCCCACAGAGGCAGACAAAACTAAGGGAAACGGGGTTCTCCGCTTGATCTCCTGCAGTCCACTCACAAACCCCTCCCCCCCCCCCAAGTTCAGTACTTGTTGATCCCAAAGATCCGGACGCCGTGCAGCTGGGGTAACTTGGGGATCAGGACGCTCATCAAGGAGATGGTGTTGATGATGAAGTGTGTCCGGTCGTATTTTGTGTAGAAGCTGGTCAGGAAATAGCTGCAAAGGCAAAAGGGAGAAGAGGATTGACCCTGCTCTTCTTCCTGAAGGGGGGCCCAAAGGAGCCTACATAGGAACCAGGTCTAGAGTTGTGGTTAAAGGTAAAGGTGTCCCCTGTGCAAGCACCGGGTCATGTCTGACCCTTGGGGTGACACCCTCCAGCGTTTTCACGGCAGACTCAATACGGGGTGGTTTGCCAGTGCCTTCCCCAGTCCTTACCGTTTACCCCCCAGCAAGCTGGGTACTCATTTTACCGACCTCAGAAGGATGGAAGGCTGAGTCGACCTTGAGCCGGCTGCTGGGATTGAACTTCCAGCCTCATGGGCAGAGCTTCAGACTGCATGTCTGCTGCATTACCACTCTGCGCCACAAGAGGCTCTTAGAGTTGTGGTTAGAGCAGCCTTTTTCAACTTTTCTACCACAGAGAACCTCCTGAAACATTCTTCAGGCTTCGAGAAACACCAGAATATGGTGGGGAAGCAGAGCTGTGGACATGCCCACCTGGGGCCCCTCCCATCCCCTCCAGGCCCTCATTGACCAGTTTTGGCGGGGAGGCAGGTTGGCATAACCATATATGGCAGCCTTTCTCAACTTTTTTACCCTTGCAAACATTCTTCAGGCTTCGAGAAACTGTAGAAGTGCAGAATATGGTTGGGAAGCAGAGCTGTCTACATGCCCACTTGGGGATCTGGCAAGTTGGCAGCAGAGGAGAGGACTGCAGTGGCGGGTTTAAACTATACGGAGAATGGTGCCAGCTAAATATCAGGAAAACAAATTCACAGTCCAATGAGTCCAGCAGGGGAATGGGCTGCCTAAAGAGGTGGGGAGCTCCCCCTCACTGGCGGTCTTCAAGCAGCAGCTGGACAGAGACTTCTCATGGAAGTTTTGCATTGAGCTGGGGGCTTGGACTAGTTGGCCTGTTTGGCCCTTTCCAGTTCTGTAACCCTCCCACCCCCACTGCTGCCCTGCCATCTCAGGGCAAACAGGAGCCCTGTGGGCAAAGGGGAGGGACGAGAGAACACCCCTGTACCTTGCAGGGCGTTCTTGTCATACTCACAGCACAATCGGCGTGATAGTCAGGAACTTGCGGGAAGCTGTGAACTGCACGCCATAGTCCATCTGTTCCCAGTGGGTGAGCAGCCGGGCCTTGCCCTGGTCGGGCGTTTCAAACGGCGTTCCCTTGACCGTGTGCAAGAAAATGTACATGCTCTGGAAGGGAAAGACACAAGCGCCTGGTCATCTCTGGGTCTGCTGCTGTGCTTTCTCCCCACCGCTTTGATTGGCGGGCAGTGTGGAAAGGCCAGGGAGACGGAGAATGCTCTCGCCTCTCAAGGGCCAGTCCCTCCTCTTGCAAGGGTTTTTCCTTTGGCAGGCGCTCAGTTGCTACCAGTGGCCTAACCTACAGTCAAAGCCACACCAGCTGCCATGAAAACCAATCATCGGGGTGGCCTACAGGGGGGAGTAGAAATACTGGAAGAAGCAGCCCTTCCGCTCCCTCCTATATTCCTCCCAGATACCTCACATGCTCTGTATTAACCGTCTGACTTTGTTTCCGCCTCGGAGGTCCCTCGCCCAACGTGAAGATAAAGGCGCAAATGTTCTTTTTACAGAAACGCTGGAAGCATTTGTAGGGCCGGCTGGAGCACTCTGAACACTGGAAAAGTGCAATGCCGCCGCTAAAATAGTATTCTGCTACAAGCTTCCGAACGGGACAGGCCTTCGTGGTTTGCATGAAAAATAGGATTTTCTGTCCTAGCATTGTTGAAGAGAGGTTAAGAAAGCACTCTTGGTCATTCCAGGATTGAACACGAGGGGGAGCCGTTGCCACTGCTTGCTGCTCAGCCAGTCCTGCTAGGGACACTCGAAGGAGCTGCCAATCTCATAGAAAAAAATCTTTCTTTGCTATTGTTTATTTTTCCCCAAGCAGAGCCACCGGGAGGGGAGGCTGAGAGAGCTCTGACAGGACTGCTCTGTGAGAACAGCACTATCAGGGCTGTGATGAGCCCAAGGTCATCCAGCTGGCCGCACATGGAGGAGCAGGGAATCAAGCCCAGCTCGCCAGATTAGAAGCCGCCGTTCTTAACCGCTACAACCAAGCTGACTCTTAAAATAATAAGCAGGGGAAAATTAAATCACAGCTCTGTCTCCGCCTCTTAGGAGTGGCGTTCCATCCTAGTCCAACACAAGTGCAGGAAAGTCCAGAAGGAACACCAGTTTGATAACAGCTTTCAAGCTGCTTTTCCCTTTCTGTTCAAGGGCCTTGTGCTTTGAGGATGTTTTGAGGGCCCCAAAGGCCTCACCCTGCCTTCTGCTCCGGAGTTTGGGGCTGTGAGAGTTTTGCCTCTGCAAACTGCCTGGAACCTTACATAGGGAGCTCTGGAACTGGCTTGCTAAGAAACTGTGCTAAAACTAAAAGGGCAGAAGCGTGGCAGGGTGGCAATTGCTGGGTTAACATTGAGACTGACAAACCTGCATTAGGCTTGCTCTCCTGTTCGCTACATCTTGTTTCGAATGTGCTTATAACGTCCACTGAAAGCTTGCTTTTTCCTGTATCTCCCTGCATCGTGCCTCTGATTCAGTTTGCAATTTGCCATTGTCATGCATTATTCAGTAATGGCTTTCGAAATACCCATTTAATTCCCATCAGTTACGTCCTGAAGTCTGTGTTTTCTGGCTGGCCGCTGGGTGCTCCCACCGGGGTGAGAAGCCCAAGATTAACAGCTTGCTTAAGAGCACCGAACCCACACCCATGTTGAGCTGCTCCCGGAACCTCTCGTGCGCGCGTCCTACCATGTTGTGGATGATGTTGGTCAGAGTCCAGACCACGGGGACGCTGAAGAAAGGGATGCTTAGGAGAACGACATGCAAGAGGCCGATGCCCAAGACGTACGAGAGCCAGATGCCACGGCTGTTCATGACCCGGGTGTTGGGGTTCACCTCGCTGTGCGCCGTGCCCACGTTCATCTCTCCGGTGGAACAGCCCTGGACCGGGAGGCAGAGAGCAGGATCCAGGTGAGCAGAAGGCACAGCTTGTCAACGCTGCACTCTCTTTTATGCACACCCCTGTATCCCAAGTTTCCTGCAAACAAATATTTGGTGCAAATGGAATAAACCCGGTCTTGTGCTCTCTTTCTCTTATGCCTCTCCATGGGCACCCTGACATGAAGGAGCAGAGTCTGAGGACGCTGTCTGACCACAAGGACTTGCCGGTGGGAACAACTCAAGGCTACCCTGAGTTTATGAAGGGGCTGTTCCGCACTCTCATGGTTGTTGTTTACGTCCTTGTTGCTTTGGGTAGGTTTACTTTTCGGCATGCGTTTTGCCCCCTCTGGTGGTCAGTTTGATATTGCATGCTTTAATATGCCAGGCGCACAGTGACATAACATTGAATCGACCCCTAGAGGGAGCAAAACGTATGCAGGAAAGGAACCCCGGAAGCCATCATGACACAGAAACAAGGAAATAACAAAATGTGGAAGAGCCCAAGGTTGTTCCTGAGGGTTCAGGTCTAAGCAGCATTGCATGGATTGGCCACTTCCAAATGAATGCAACACAAGCAAGGCCTTTGGGAAGAAGCAGACCATTTTGAATACTGGATTGAATCATAGAGTTGGAAGGGACCTTCAGGGTCATCTGGTCCAACCATCTGCAGAATGCAGGACATGCACAATTACCTGTCCACCCACAGTGACCCCAATTCCGTGCTCAGATGATACCCCTCCTCCCCAAAATAACCCAGAATCCCTGGCCAGTCTGGCCTGGAAGAAATCAATCTCCCATCCCAAAGTGGTGAATGGCATTTCCCTGGGCATGCAAGAAACTGCCAAGTGAGCCAAGCTTAGACACAATTCCTTCCTGCCCACCCACTCACCATCTGCCCATTCACAGAATCAGCATTTCTGTCTGGGGGCTCTCTAGCCTCTGCTTAAAAAACTTCCCAACAAGGAGAACCCGCCACCTCCTGAGGAAGCCTGTTCCGCTGAGGAACCGCTCTAACCATCAGGAACTTCTTCCGGATGTTTCGACGGAAATTATTTTTTGAATTGATTTCAAACCATGGGTTGGATTGGAGCCTTTATGGCAGTGGAGGCGGTCTGAAAAGCACACAGACAGTGCCTGCTGAAATGTCAAAAACAAAAGTGTTGAGCAAGAATGGTTGTGGTCACCGGGTAAGAGTTCGGCTGCCTTGGCACGTCTAACAGATGAAAAGTCAACACACACACACACACACACAGTCTACAGCTCTCTCCCACCCAACCTTGGTGGCCCATTTTGATTGATTCTGCCTCTTCTCCAAAGTACCCTCCAGGCCCGCCAAGCCGGTGGAAGCAAAGTGCGGGGAGGGGAAGCCGGAATGGAGTCACACCCTTCTAACCCTGTTGACTTCCCTGGATTTATACGGGTGTAAACCTGTTGAAGACCTCACTACAAGTCCCTCTGTGGCTCAGGCTATAAAGCTGGCCTCATTCAGGACTGACTAGAAGAAGGGGAAGGAGTCCAGCGATGATTACGGCTCAAAAGGCTTCCTGAAGGGCAAAGGTGTTTTGGTCAGCTGTGCCTGCGCACAACACAAACCCAGCAACCCAGAACACAATCCCGATTTTATTAGGACCAACCAAACGGCACAGGAGAGAGAGAGAGAGAGAGAGAGAGAGAGAGAGAGAGAGAGAGAGAGAGAATAAACAAAAGAAGGAAAGACTGAACAAAACCAACGAATGTAAAGTTTTGTGACATGACAGGACCATCAACAATTTTGGAGGGCCTCCAAAAGAGAGCTGTTCTGCCAGACCCACGGCTGAGGAAGCACTCCCTGCCCCAAAGAACTGCTCTGTCCATAACACCAACCATCCCCCGGAAATTAATTCCCCCCTGGAACGTTTCTAAGGCGTCGGTTTAAAGTTATAATATACTAATATATATGTTGATTTAAAGCTGTTATCCCATGTAACCATGTACACGTGTACTTCTTGTCGTTATCTGCCCTGAGCCAGCAGGGAAGGGTGGGTTATATTTTTTTAAAAGGTTGTTGTTGTTATTGTTAAAATCCTGGCTTAACGAGGCAGCGTCAGCCAGGGCTGGAAAGGCATAGGAGTCCACTGGCACCTTAAAGAGTAACACAATTTGTGGCCGGGGAGGAGCTCTGGTGAGTCACGGCTCACTTCTGGATCCTTTCTACGGCTGCAGACACACGACTCCTCGTGATCTGTGCCAGGACTTTATGTCACAGCGTGCCCCGAAGCTTCTTCCTTTTCCTTTTCCCCTTCTGCTATTGCGACATCCAGGCGGAAGAAGAACTCTGTGGAATGCAGAAGCTTGCCTGCTGTTATGCACCATAAGAAGGGCTGACAAGCTCTGGATCGGGAAATACCTGGAGTCTTGCGGGGTGGAGCCTGAGGATGGCAGGGTTTGGGGGAAGGACCGCAAGCAGGATATAATGCCATGGCGTGCACCTTCCTAAGCAGCCCTTTTCTCCAGGGGAACTGAGCTCTGTGGCCAGGAGCTGAGTTGTAGCCCCAGGAGATCTCCAGCCGCCACCTGGAGGTTGGCAAAGCCAGTCATGAGGTTGAGGCTAATAAAAGATACAATGTAGGATCCTGAGGGTCAGAAAGCCCATCTTGCAGGTCCCTCCTTTTAGCCAGAATAAGGCCGCGGTGCACAGATCAAATCACCATCCAAATCCCCAGTGGCCGCCAGCAGGGAATCGGTGTCTAGGTTGGCCAAGCCCTTGTTGAGAAAATCCTGAAGATTTGAGGATGGAGCCTGGGGAGGATGGAGACTCTGGCGGGGTACAATGCTACAGAGGCCACCCTTAAAAGCAGCCATTTTCTCCAGGGAACCCATCTCTTCAGCTGTAATTCCAGGAGCTCCCCAGTTCCCACCTGGAGGCTGGCATCCCTCTTCCCCGCCCAGGTTCAGAACTTGGTGGCCTTCCACACAAATGACCTGCGTTCTTTTGCTGAGGATCACTGGCTGAGCCCGCATCCTCCCTCATGCCCACCCTGACCGATTTGGCAGTTCTGATTTACTGGCGTGTTCCCCCCACGTCGGATTCTAAACGGTAGACTCCGAATTTGCGCCTGGCGTTCTGCACCTGGGGTTTACTCCCGTCACTGGTCAGGACTCCGATCGTGGCGTTTGTTTTGCATTTTCTCAGGAGAGCGGGCGGTCCCGCCTCCCGTCACCCAGCACTGGCAGCATCTCCCTCCCACCCTGCATCCCATTCCACTTTCGAAAGGTTGGCAGCGAACGAGAGGCAAGCAGAACGGGGCTGGCAGATGTTGCAATTCAAGGCAGCCCCGTCCCGATTGTGCAGTCCGCAGCTGTCTGTCTTCTGCAGCATCCCAGCCAATTCCCGCCATGTCTCCGTCCTTCAAGCTCCCCGTAATTGCAGATCCCAACAGCTGGCCTGTCTGAGGACTGTCATCAGCACAGACGCCGTCCGGGCAGCTATTTTTGGCGCTTCCTGTTCGGAGCGTCACGGAGGGCAAGGCTACAAGGGCCCTCGGCCGTGTCTCCCGAGCAGGCGGTTCAAAAGCAGGACCCATTCCTGGCTGCCCAGAGCAGGGAGGAAAGGCAGGACAAAAGTGCTTGGGACAAATCCTTCCTCCCGCCCCCTTTTACGCGTTTTTATTCTGTGTCAGGGAGTCAGCTTTGCGGTTTGCTCTGCCTCCTATGGGAGCCATTTGTGTCCGCACCTGCCACGCTGTGGCAGAATCCCAAACGTGACCGTGAGATCAAAAAGGGGCCATACAGGCCATCTAGTCCAACCCCCCCGCCCTCCCCTGCTCAATGCAGGCCTAAAGCATCCATGAGAAGTGCCTGTCCAGCCGCTGATTGACGACTGCCAGGACCTCCCCACCTCCCTAGGCAGCCCATCCCACTGCTGAACTACTTTCCCCCTGATCTCTAGCTGGTGTCATTCTACATGTAATTTAAACCAGGGGTAGTCAACCTGTGGTCCTCCAGATGTTCATGGACTACAATTCCCACGAGCCCCTGCCAGCAAACGCTGGCAGGGGCTCGTGGGAATTGTAGTCCATGAACATCTGGAGGACCACAGGTTGACTACCCCTGGTTTAAACCCATCACTGCATGTCCTATCTCCTGCTGCCCAGAGAAATCTTCCCCTGCCCTCCTCTAAGTGACCACCTTTCCAATCCTTCAAGAGAGCCCCCCTGTCCCCTCTCCGCCTCCTCTTCTCTAGGATGAACCTTCCCAAGTCCCTCAGCCTTTCCTCCTAGGGCTTGGACCCATTCTCCTCGCTCTCCTCTGCCCCCTCTCAATCACTAAAAATGAGAGCATTACTCATCCACCGATCCTCTCCTCTTCTTTCCTTGTCCTTTGCCTCCTCTTTAGAAGAGGCTGGGATCCAAAAGGCAATCAGGTCCTCCCGAGCAGTAAGGAAATCCTCAGCTTCGGAGTTCACGGCATGATCTCCATGTACCCATTTACATATGACAAATCCCTATCTGTCCGTGTAGGAGAGCCTTACTCCACCCTTCTGCCAAATAGGTCAAGCCGGTGTGCGTGTTTTTTTTTCCCCTTCCCCCATTCATCCCCACACCCATCCTTTGAAGTAGGTCGGGACGAGACGGGCAAGCCCAAGAAACACTAGCAAGCTGCTTTTTTTGGCACGGGAGCTGAATTGGAACCCAGGTCTCCCCGATGGCAGTCTACAGTGGTTTCTAGAGACGATTTTTGCCCTAACATCAGAACAAGGTATGAGTCCACCGGCACCTTTGAGGCAAAGTTTTATTCAAGGCAGACAGAAAAATGCATGCCCACAAAAGTTCACACCTCGAAGAAAACTTTGTTGGTCTTCAAGGACTCAAAAGTTGTTCTGCTGCTTCAGACCAACACGGCCACCCGCGAGAACCCCAAAAGGCTAGGGATAAAACCAAAGGTAGAAAAATATAAACCATTTATTAATAGAGCTCAAGAATGTTTAAAAAGCCACCGCTGATTCTCCGCTTGGCACACGCAAATCCTCTCAACGTGCACGCCAGTAATTCCAACAAGTTCAGACCTAACGCGTTTGGATCACACTGATTCTCATCCGAGGTCAATATTCAGAGAAACACAGTTGTATGGAACACATTTTTACAATTTTCAACAGGGGGTAAAAATGCCTCTTTAATTAGCTGTGGCCGATTCTGGTCCTGCAAGGGATTCGTATTGGCAGAATCGTCAGCCAGCAAATGTTTCCTGTTCCTCCCCTGGGTACTGGAGGATCCTGCTTTGGGCTTCTCTGCAAGAAAGTCCAAAGCGAGATTCATGGCTACTCACCTGAATCGTAAACAGGCCTCATGGGTACAATTTGACAGACGCTGCCCGAGCTCCATAAGCCAGGCTAGCCTGATTTTGTCGGATCCCAAAGCTAAGCAGGGTCAGCTCTGGATATTATTTGGATGGGAGACCTCTGAGGGACGCCAGCAGCATGACAAGGAGGCTGGCAAGGGCCAATCACCTCTGAACGTCTCTTGGCTTGAAAACCTGACCGGGTTCTGACAACCCGTAGCCAGAAGCCGCAGCCCACGGCCTAACTGGCCAATCCGCTGCTCTCGTTTCCTTGCCTCCAATCCAGGACGCTCTTTTCGGTGTGGAGCTGCCACCCGCCTGCTCAAACGCCCAGAAAAGCCGCCCCAAGCCAAAAACGGCCCCTCAGCTCCAAGTGCCCGAGAAAAAACCCAGCAAGCCCATCCCAACGTCTGCAAATGAAGCTTCACGGCAAGGCCCCCAAACCCCTCGCTGCCCCATCTAAGCCTCCTGCTCCAGAGAGAGCTGCAGGTCCGAGTTGCAGTGCTTGCTCCCTCCAAAGAATTGTGGCTCTCACCGTGGCAAAGGCCGCTCAAAGCCCACGGGGGGTGGGGGGGGGAGCGCCTGCCACGGGCAATCCGTCCACCAGCCCTGCAGTCTGTTGACACGAGTGAATGATCTGCCAAGAATCCCAAACTGACCCACCCGCTCTGGGTCACTCAGCTGCTTCTAAACAGGACAAGCTTGTTTATTTACATCCTCCAATTCCCAGGCCGGCCTTCCTGGAAGCTGCAGGGCACAGGCCAACGGTTCCACCACAACAAAACCAGGGAGGTAAACTGCAAAACGACAGTATAGCAAAGCCGCTCGGCTTTAGGGCTTTGGAGTAGGGACATGGGTGGTGGCTTTGGTGAACTGCCCCCCCCCCCACCTGCAGAGGCAGGGAAAGGAGCTGACCAGCTGCAGGGTGCTGAGAACCGGCATGCTACAGCAGGGGTAGTCAACCTGTGGTCCTCCAGATGTCCATGGACTACAATTCCCAGGAGCCCCTGCCAGCGTTGGAAACGCTCCCAAGGCAGTCGAGAAAGCCTGGCTATTGTGACTCTTGAGCAAGTATTGCAAGAGCTGGGAGTCCTGAATTCACTTCCAAACCCTCAGGGGCCATTGGCCAAGGACAGCCAAGATATCAACCAAAGAATTCATGTCTACTTCCTAGCCTCTGCCCTTCTTGTGTTCCCTTCCCCAGTTCTCCCAAATTGCCTGCCTGTTCATTCCTGGCTGCACCAATGAGCCTGGCTCCGGAATCTCACAGGACTTTTTTTTGCGCCTAACTTCAAGAACGTTCTTCGGTGACGAGAGCAGAGTTCAGAAGGCACGACCCGGTTTGAAAAGGCAACTTTCACGCCTCCGGTTGATTTCTGACCTGCCTCTTCGGGTTCCAGGTGACCTGTGGGGAGCAGGAGATTTGGAAAGCAGGCGCACGGCGCTAGTTGTGCAACGTAATTTATGCTCTGGTCCATGTTGCAAAGACAAATAAACCCTATCAGTCAAGACCGATGGGCCGAGAGGAGATCTACGGAGGAGGAGGAGGAGGAGGAGGAGCGGCACCTGATCGACTCGTGACTTTTCCACCCTGCCATTTAAATGCCTCGGAACACCCAGTTCGCCTCCGGATTCTAAACCCTGTTTGTCAAAAGGAACGAGATGCAGGAGAGAGTTCAATCCCTGTCAGGCCACACAACTCTCCTGATGGGCCCCAATCCTATTTCGGCCTTTCCCTTTTTTATGGCGTCTTTGGAACAGGGCTTGGGAGCCACCCTGGATTAATAGCTGGATTGGTGGCTTCAAATTCTGAAGCTGACGGGATCACCTTGGCACTTCCCCTGTCTTTCGGCATCACCTACCTTACGGGAACTGCGTCGGAGTCCAGGGGCACCTCTAAGGCCAACAAAGTTTAATGGTGGGTAGAAGCTTTCGTGTGCAGGGGCACACTTCTTCAGATAGCCAGATTTCGTTCTAATCCTGCAGCCAAGACCGCAGTCCACCTGAGCCTACCTCACAGGGTTATGGAGAGGATAAGGGAAGGGAGAACCGGGTATGCTTTCTGAAGGAACGGCTGGACATAAACGTACTGCTAGGTAATGAGATGGTCCCATTTAAGCCTTTCTTTTTGGAGAACCCACTGGAGAGGTCCAGAACTTCACAGCTGCAATTGGGGATAGGAAGGAATATCCCCTCAACTATCTACAGACCCAACTGCAGAGATTCAGTCATGGGGTCGGGGTTCAAGTGTCATACTAGGATCTGGGTAAACCCAGGTTCAAATCCCCACTCGGCCATGGAAGTTTAATGAATGATCTTAGGCCAGTCACACCCTCTCAGCTGAACCTACCCCACAGGGTTGTTGTGAGAATAAAATGGAGGGAGACAAGAATGAGGTAAGCCACTTTGGATCCCCCATAGGGAAGAAAGGCGGGATATAAGTAAATAAACAAAATTCCCACCAGACAGTGGAAAATGATACATAAAGAACAGAAGAAGAGTTGGGTTTTATACCCCACTTTTCACTGCCAAAAGGAGTCTCCAAGCAGCTGACAATCGCCTCCCCTTCCTCTCCCCACAACAGAAACCCTGTGAGGCAGGTGGGGATGAGAGAGCTCTGACAGGACTGCTCTGTGAGAACAGAACTATCAGGACTGTGACGAGCACAAGGTCGCCCTGCTGGCTGCGTGTGGAGGAGCAGGGACTCAAACCAGGCTCTCCAGATTAGAAGCCGCCACTCTTAATGACTACACCGCCACGGAATGCCCACTTGACTCCATATTATCACAGGTCAGCTTTTCTGCGGCTTTTCAATAGTGCTTCAAAAACCTGTTTGTCCAGAACAGGACAAAAAGGAACAGGGTCAATAATACCCCAGGAAGAAAAGATACCCAGAGCGTACCATTTCCAGCTCTCTTCAGCCCTTTTCGGAGTTGTACACCTGCTGTTTGTCTTGGGGGAGGGGGGGATGCTGTGCAGAAAGGGATGCCCAGTGCAGATTTAAGGGCTCGATGCTTTCAGAAAGGAGGTTTGACTGCATGGCCTCCGGCCCTCTGCCAAGCCTGCAATTCTACCCACGGTGGAATTTCATATGTCTCCGGCGGCGAATCCGAACCGGCAGATTTCAGCTGATAAAGTGTCTTTTTACTGCCCTAGTTGAAATGGATCTTGCCAGGTTTGGCATTTCTTGTTTTGAAACCGGCATTGTCTTCAGGTACACCACGCTGGCGTAGACCCATCGGCTACGAGTCAAACTAAACATGCTGAGCTGCAGGAGAACTCGCGGTGTGGCACCCAAGGGTGCTAGGGTGCCACTGACACCTTTCCTGGGGACTGCCAAGTGTTTTCAGAAAGTGGGGGGAACCAGGAGGAGTTTTGGGTCCACAAGGGTTCTGATTGGCTGTGCAGATTTTTAAAAATATTACTTTATCCGCAGCTGCCGCCATGACACAAAGGATCTTAGATCTGTGATGCTTTCCATGGATTGGGCTGATTTTCCCAATCAGAATTGCACAACTGCACACACAAATATTGTTTCTCCAAACAAGAGGGGGGAGAGAAATCACCTTTCCCCCTGGAAGAAGAGTGATCAAGAGAGGTACCCATCTCAGTCTGCCTAGAAACGAGGAAGAGTCCAAGAGCACCTTCAAGACGGACAAAATTTGGGGCAGGGGAGGAGCCTTCAGGAGTCTCTGCTCCCTTCTTCAGGGTGACTCACGAAAACTCATCCCCTGCCACAAATTTTGTCCGTCTTGAAGGCGCTCCGGCACTCTTGCTCTTTTCTACAGCTTCAGACAGACGAACACAGCTAGAAGCGACCAAAAACTCTCAAGAGCAAATTTTGTCTGTCTTGAAGGTGCTCCTGAACCTAGGAGGGAGAAGAGGGACCTAACACGAAAAACATAGCTTGAGGGGAAAGGTTGAAGTTGCCTCCTTTCTCGAAAAGGGAAATTCAGGGCAAAGTTACACACAAGGCTCACTAATTGCGGAGCTTGGCCCCAAGAGAGCTCCTTCACGTCTGTCGCAAACCGAGGACTGCAGGAACTCTGCCCCAGCTTCCCCAGGGAGAAGGGAAGGGACAGAGCGTTCTCCGTAAGACGAGGGTGTGGAAACATTCTCTGTGCAGACAATACCCACGTTCAGACTTCGGTTGGGATTAAATTGCAAGCAGAAATAAAAACAGGGGAGAAGGGAAGCGGCCTCTTTTAAGAGCGTTTGTGCATGGCAACTTTTTCGTCAACCGTATCGCCGGCAGCAGCATCAAACCTTTTGCTAGCAGCACGAGCGGTACACGAGAGATGGAGGACGACCATAAAATGCTCCCTTCCAAGCAAGACAGACAACAGGACACTGAGACATAATGGACACACGGCAACGCCAGCACTCGAGGGAAAAGACGGTTCACCAACACTTTCCACTGTACAGCAGCCTCTGCCTTCCTTGGCAAATCCCCATCCAGGTGCTGGCTGACCGTGCTTGGCTTCCCATTAATAACGCTTGTAACATGCTGGTTTTTAATTATTTACATTTTAGCTGAATGATATGACTACGCTATCGAACGCATCCTGTATATTGTAAACCTCCTTCAGATGGTGGCTACACATTGCCTGGAATTACCACTGGCTACTTTGGAAGGTGGACTCACTCTCTAGCAGGGACTCATGGGAATTGTAGTCCGTGGACATCTGGAGAGCCACAGTCTTGACCACCCCTGCTTGTGGCATTATGCCCATTGAAGCCCTTCCCCTCTCCGGATTCTGCCCTGCTTAGGCTCCACCTCTAAAAACCCCAGGTATTTCCCAACCCAGAGCTGGGAACCCAAGTGCTGGCAAGCTCAGGCCAACCTGATCTATTCAGGCTGCTACGGATGCCAGGGTGGGCGCTGTTTTCAGACGACTCTGGCCGAGGGATTTTGTAGCGCGTGAGCTGACGTGCCAACCCAAGCTAGTGACAATAAAAAAACCATAACTATTTCTGTCGGTCATTGCTTGCAAAACGGTAAAGTTCACAAAAAAAGGATAGGTTTTCAAGTGCCAGACTTATTTTTCTAATACAAAAGAGGGGACCTTCGTATCTGTGGGATCACCTCCTTGCTTACGTTGCCCAAAGGAGACCAAGATCTAGTAAGCAGAACTTGCTCAAGATCCCTGGGCCCAAAAGAGGCTGAATGGGCATCGAACAGGGCCTTTTCAGCACCAGCTCCGGCCTGGAGAGATCAGGACCCGGGACAGTTCCTCAGGACCTGTGAAATAGACCTGTTTCCGCCCGGCCTATTGTGGAGGCCAGAAACAACACTGACAAATCAGCCTCCCTGCTCAAATCATCAGTCAAACTGGTGGTTAAATTTATGTACACGTCATCCTATCACATGAGAGAGAAGGTGGCAGCTTTTAGAATGACTTGCGTTTAAACGGGAATAGTAATTAATTTGTGATTTTAATACTGACGATTATGATAGAATGACACTGTATTCTTTCATTGTTTGTATACATTTGTTGTTACCCACCCTGCACCTTTGGGGAAGGGAGGGATATTAAGACTTAAAAAGCGGTAAGGGATTTGTGCCTTTGATATGCTATGCAGGCCTGCTTAACAGCTCCTTAGTATGGACTACCAATCAGTTGGCCAGACATAATGTCTAATCACATGTTATCTGAAAAGTCTTAAGTTCTCCAAGCCTTCCTGAAAGGCGTCTCTGAAGCAGAGGCTGGTTTGAGAGCTCTCCTTGTGCCCCCTCCAAAGTTTGAGCTTCGCAAGTCAACTTACGCATGTGTAATTCCCGCCCTAGCAAAAGGCCAGACTGAATACTTGACCGCTTATCGCTAGCCAGAAACTGAAACTTTTTGAGCCTTAACATTTCTCCTTTATTTACTCTACAAACAATTATACGCAAGAAGAGCCTCTGATTTCCTAGTTTTTGTTTGAGGAAGCCAGCTCTTCAAGTGGAGGAGCGGGATATTTTGTACCAAACGTCATTCTTTTGTGAAACTTTTATTACATTGACCACTTTTGAAGGGGCTAAGAACTTTAATGTAATGTAAAACATTCTCCCCACTAGGGCTAGATTCAAATGGGTAGCTGTGTTGGTCTGAAGTAGCACAACAAAGATTTATTCAAGGCGCCAGCTTTTGAGTGCTCAAATAAATCTCTGTTGGTCTTAAAGGTGCTCCTGGACTCTGATTTTATTGTTCTCCCCACTGTCTTTCTGGGGGAGCCCGGGGCTGAAGATGCTCACATCTAAATCAGCCAGGGCAAAACCCTGTAAGGTGTTCCATTTATTGATCAGGTAGGAACTGGGGAAGGGAGGGGTTGGCCCTGTTTTGTTACCGGATTCCCTCCCTAAAGATGTGGCGTGGAAGGGCACATCTCGGGAGATTTCGTAAATGCCCTAAAATATTTCCGCTTCTGACCCTGTTGGCAAAGAAGACTGGCCCTTCTGCAACTTGACCTTTTAATCTTGTGTGTGTGTGTGGCTGTGGGTGTGCATGCGTGACATTGTGATTTTCAAAAACACATGTTAGCGATCCATATCTTTGGTTGCTCTGAAGGCAAAAAAGGCAGCCTAGAAATCTGTAAGTTAGGACCAACCCTGCATGTCTCTCTCTCTGCAGAGTGTCTCCAAATCCCCCTCGGGAATCCCACAAGAGGGACACGGAGGACAAGTCATCCTGTGTCGCTTCACAACCTTGCACCTGAACAAGGTATCAGGTATGATGTTCCTTGCTCCACAGGGCCAGTCCCATTATGGCTCTTAGCACTGGCATTTCGGGGTGTATCCTGCTTCACAGTCCAAGCAACACATTATTATTATTGTTGTTGTTGTTTTGTTGTTGTTAAATTTATTGCCCGCCACTCCCGAAACCAGCTCTTGGCGGGTTACAGATATCTGATTAAAACCCCAGTAAAAACCCCATTAAAACGGACACGAAATCACAATCAAAGCAGAGACAACACGGCAATCATACCTTCCCAACCTGCGCTCCCTCCCTGCCTCTGGGGGAAAGAAAGAGGGTCAAGATGACAACTGACTGCTGCATAATATTTGGGGGGGGGGCGCTGATCTTCCTCACTGTCCTCGCCCTCAACCATAGACCTGGCGGAAGAGCTCCGTTTTGCAGACTCCGTAGAATGCCAGAAGCTCCTGCAGGGCCCGCAGCTCACCTGGGAGCTCATTCCACCAGGTCGGGGCCAGGACCAAAAGACCCCTGCCTGCTGCTGCTAGGAGGGCTTTTTCACACACACACACGGGTCTGGAAACAGCCAGTGCTGAGATAGCTGTAACTTGGCACAAGGCAGCCGTACGGTCATCCCCATCCTCCTCATTCGCTTGAGAACTCCTGCACAGGCTGTTAAGAAGGGGTGCTGAATACTGTCACTCTGCATGCTAGAGGGCCTGGGAGGGAAAGCGTTCAGGGAATTCTGTCTCTCAGGTAGACTTGGCAGTCGGCTGCTGGCCTCCCGTGTTTCACCTAAGGTGGGAGGTCTCTTCTCTCTCTTACCTGGACTCTGAGCTGGAGCAGGTTAACCTTTTCAAAGCCAATCTGTCCACAATAAGTTCAATGCACCTACATGAACGTGCCACATAAGGTGCAGTCCGATTTTTGTACGCGACATTTCTTTCTCTTGTTGCCATCGGCGGCGTCTCAGCGGCTTTGTGATTTGTTTGAACAACCGTTTCCCCTTAACCAGGAAACGTGGGGGATCGGGGAGACTATGTCAAACAAATGATTGTTTTTTTTAAATGTTCTACCCAATACAACTAGCCACTCTACCACACTAGCTGGTTCGGCAATCTAGGCAAGAAATGATCCACTGAGATTGCTGTTTCTGGGCATAGGTGGGGTTGCATTCCTTACATGGATGGGAAATGTAATTTATAGATGCTTCCCAGACTCCTTGTTGCTGTCAAGTTATTTCTGTTTGTCCAAAAATAAACTCCACTATAAACCACTTGGGTAACTAGAGTAATGACAGAAATTTTGTTGAGTCCAGTGGGACCATTAAAGACCAATACAAGTTTTATGCAAGGCGTAAGCCAGGGGTAGTCAAACTGCGGCCCTCCAGATGTCCATGGACTACAATTCCCAGGAGCCCCTGCCAGCATTTGCTGGCAGGGGCTTCTGGGAATTGTAGTCCATGGATATCTGGAGGGCTGCAGTTTGACTACCCCTGGCGTAAGCTTTCCTGTGCGTGTACTTCCTCAGACACACTGAAATGGAAGTTACCAGGAATGGAAGTTACCAGGAGAAGGTGAGCTACAGATCAGCATACAACAAATGATGATGTTTAACAGGCAAAGGCCAAACAGGAATAACAAGCTTAGTTTATACAGTCACCATTTGTCTGGACTAAATTCCAGAGAGAAACATAGGGAATTATCTCCCCCCAAATAATGCCCATTTGGTAACTGCGACAATGCACTCGGTAAAACTTGGCCTGATTGGCCCTCCATGGGGGGGTATGCACTCAATAGGGAAACAGCACTCACCCACTGAGGGCCAATCGCGGCCTTCCCCCTTCTCTCACTTTTCCTCCTCTACCTTCCAGCCACTAGAAACTCAGGAGAATGGGAGAAGGGCCGGCCCTGCTCCTTGGTGAGACATCCGCTGGGGCATGGAGCTGGCTCTTTCTAACCAGCCCACCCCTGAAACATCAACACATGCTGGCAGGGGCTCATGGGAACTGTAGTCCTTGCACAACTGAAAAGCCAATTTGACCACCCTGGTAGATGCCCTTAAATGCCAACAATGCCCTCCCATTCTTTACATAGGTCAAATACACAAAAGGCTAAGCAGATAAACATCATTATGTTGCGTGCT
This sequence comes from Paroedura picta, assembly GCF_049243985.1. Lineage (NCBI taxonomy): Eukaryota > Metazoa > Chordata > Lepidosauria > Squamata > Gekkonidae > Paroedura > Paroedura picta. Next base: position 27,354,444 of record NC_135384.1, read on the forward strand.
AATTTGTCGCTCAGCCACCACCTCTATGTACGGACTGGTCACTTCCGTCTCAGTGCATCGGAAGCAGTGTGCATTCACGTGGGACTTTATGTCTTGGAACAATAATCTGCTGCTCTTAAAAGGGCCCCTGGACTTTAATTTTGCTCTGTGGCTTCAGACCAACACGGCGACCCGCTGGAAATCTGCCTAGCGTGATAATGCAAAAGGTCATTGGAGAAAACGCCAAGTCAAAAGTCCAGGCAAAACCGCCACCGTTGAAGTTAGGAAACTCCCGATGAACCGTGTGAGGGGGGGAAAGGACCCTCTTGACCAACCCTGCCCTTTGCTGCGCAAGAAGAAAGGCAGGCAGGATTAAGCTCGATGGTTATTGCACCCATCGGCCACTGTAGGCGGATTGGCCGCTTGCTCCCCAGCGGGAGGGAGTGGAGCAGATTGCATGTAGACCCTATCTGGGATAGCTCTGGCTAGCCTGATTTCATCAGATCTCTCAAAGCTAAGCAGGATCAAGCCAGCTGAGTATGCGGGTGGGAGACCTCCAAATGTCTCTTGCCTCCAGATCTCACTTTCTAACAGCATGCAGAGTTAACCATTTAGGGCAGGGGTAGTCAACCTGTGGTCCTCCAGATGTCCATGGACTACAATTCCCATGAGCCCCTGCCAGCTGGCAGGGGCTCATGGGAATTGTAGTCCATGGACATCTGGAGGACCACAGGTTGACTACCCCTGATTTAGAGGGGGAGTTCATTGCTCCGATCCACCTTCTCTTCTCCTTTCTAAGCCCTGGGGGTTCGAACTTGGTGCAGGACAGGAACAATCTCAGCCAAGAGCTTTGTTTACGAAAACTTTCAGCGAGCCATTCCCAAAAATAACTAGGCCACATCCAAGCCAACTTTTGTTGCACTGCAGCTGCAAGGATGCCTCTCCCCCCCTCTCCCCTCCCCAGCCGAGGGGCGTGCGGTGGACTGTTTTGCATGTGAATGGCTCTTGGTTCCCCTTCCCCTTCGGTCTTCCAAGACAGATTTCACGGGGCTACTGGAGCAGTCGCTCCTCCCTGCTCCCTAAATGGTTCCAGCCTTTGCCTATAGGCTCCACTCCACCCCGGCAGGCAGTAACAGATACATCCACCCCCTCCCCAATGCTCCTCATGCTCTCTGGCCAAAAGGCATTCTGGGGAAGGAGGCATCAGTCTGCCTGCTCGGGAAGCATGCCCTTCTCTTCTGAAAAAAACAAAACAACAAACCTCACCCCTTCCTTATTCTCAGGTGGATCAAGGCAGGTTTGTCTACAGCAGCAAGAAAACCGCAAAAGTTCAGGAGCACCTCAAAGATTGCGAACATCTGCGGCTTTCCTGACTCCCTGGTCACTTTGAGCAGCGAGTCAGAGACGCTTGTGCTCTGCCACAAATTTTGTTTGTCTTCTAAGTGCTCCTGGGTTTCCTTGTCCGTCATTCTTTATTAGAACAAGGCCCAGGTATGGTGACCTGACCTCTACCACCAATTGCTTCCTTCCCCGCTGGCCTGCCTTTCCCTCCCTCTGTTTCCAAGCCTTTCTGCCAAGCTTTGAGAGACTGTAAGGGCCTCAGGGCAGGAACCCTGTTTTGGTGCCGGAGTCTTTGTAAACATCCTGCTCTCCAGGCTGCAATATAAATAACAGTAATTTCTGCTGATCCCGCCGTTTTTCCCGCAGGCTTGTACAAGCACAGGAGTGTTTGTGCAGGAGACTCAGGAGGTCACGGGTTCGAAAACAGTCCCTAAGGTCAGCCAGTTGGAACGCAGGTGGACAAACACCCACCGCTGCCAGACACAACGGAGGAGGGAGGAGGCAGCTGCTGATCGCACTGCCCCCAACAAACACCCACCCTGGTCCCACCCCCCCAGCTGCGATTGCCCAGCACTTCCTCGCAAAAACTTTTAAAGGGGCCAGAAAGTGGCGTCCAAGCCCCACAAACCTGGGGGGGAAATGCACTCTTTCCGCACATGCCTTCCCCACGTGAGATGCTCTCTCTGCCCTTCATCCCCAAGGATTTTCAGTCATCGGTTCTCATTCCGCACCCCTTGGGTAACATGCTCCCGCTGAACTTTTGAAGCGAAGCGCCGACTTCTGAAGCGCACCGAAAGTGCACTATCCAACCGGTGCGGAACCAGGAGAGAGGAAATCCTCTCTCCCCCCCCCCCACCCCCTTGCTAGCTTCTTGGCTGCTCTTACCCCCGACGCCCCCTCCTCCCTCCCCAAATGCTCGGCTGCAGCTTTCAGCCCCCAGTTCGCAGCCTTGGATGGAAGGAAGGAAGGAAGGAAGGAAGGAAGGAAGGAAGGAAGGAAGGAAGGAAGGAAGGAAGGCGCCCCCTCCCCCCGCAGCAGCCCCCTCCCCAGCAAAGGGGCTGCTTGGCCCACGCCCCCTCCCACCCCCAGCCCCTCCCGGGCTGCGCTGCAGAGGCAGAAGCGGTCTACAAGTCTCCCCACCCCTGCCCCACCTGGGGGAGGGGGCACAGCCGGAAGGGCAGCTGCTGCAAGCCGCCTCCCCCCGCTGCCCTTCCAACCTCCTCTCGTGCCAGGCTTGCACCCAGCCGGCCCCGATCCCTGCGCAGCCTACCTTGCAATGCAACGAGCCGTTCCCTTCTGCGCTTCCTGCCCGGGACGCCTGCGAGGTTTTGTGCCTCCGCAGAGAAAGAGCGTGCAAACAAACAACAAAACGCCGCCCCCGGCAGTCCGGGCTGCTCCGCCAGCAGCTGACAACACGGCAAGCAGGGTTCGGGGCGCCTCCGCGGCGCCTACGTCATCACCGGCGGCCGCTTGCGCATGCTGGGAAATGTAGTCCTCAGGGAGGGAGCGCGCTGCCTTGAAAGGCTAGAAAAGGGCACGCTCTGTTTGAACAAACGAGGACATTGCATTCGTTTGCGCACTGTTTTATGTAGTTGTGAGTTTCCTGCATCGTGCAGGGGGTTGGACTAGATGACTCTGGAGGTCCCTTCCAGGTCCCTTCCAGGTCTGTGATTCTAGCATCAATGTGAGTATACTCTCTGCTGGTTCCTGACTGTATTAATAAACAGGGGGGGGATATCTAGTATTGCTACTTGAGGATGGTTGTGGGGTGGAGCCAGAGGAGGGCAGGGAGAGAATCCAACAGAGTAAAGGTAAAGGTATCCTCTGCAAGCACAGGCTGCTGGGATTGAACTCCCAGCCTCATGGGCAGAGCTTTCAGACTGCATGTCTGCTGCCTTACCACTCTGCGCCACAAGAGGCCTCACACAGTGACCAGCAAACCAAATGAATCTGTCCAAGCTGAAAAACAAAAGAAAACCCCCAGTTTCCAACACAATTTCCCACAGACAACTCCCGGTGAATTACCCTTGTGTCCATATACAACAGCGTGGTAGACTATAACAATCTGCATCAAAGCAAAAACAGATAATGAAGTCATAGTGGAGATGTATCTACCACTAATGTCTCTAAATTCCTTCCCAACAGAGATTACGATCTTTACCAACAGACGAGATGAGAAACAGTGTTCTCTCCGTCTCCAGGAATGTGCGATGGTATTGCTCATGCCCTTCAAACATCATTCACCATTGACCAATTTAAATAAAAAACGAACAGGCAGTTGTGTGCATACTGTGCAGGAAGACCACAGTTCCCCCTGGGGGGGCCAACAACAGGGCATAGAGGCTGAGGGCTTCATAAGAACATCAAAAACCCCTGCTGGATCAGGCCCGTGCTCCACACGGCCTTTCCCTGATGCCACTTCCTGACTCTGGGAGTCAAGGTTTAGTGCTTCTGAATGTGGAAGTTCCCCTTGGCCACTATGACTAATAGCCATTGACAGTCTTATCCTCCATGACTCTGTCTAGTATTCCGGTGGCCATCACCACATCCTCTGGCAGAAAATTCCACAGTTTAATCATTCTCAGGTGGAGCCTGAGGAAGGTCGGGTTGAGGGAAGGAAGGGACTTGAACAGGATGCACTGCCACGGAATCCACCTGGCCAAGCAGCCCTCCCTCCTTCTCGCCAAGCCAGCATTTCACATTCCCCTCCTGCAACCTGTCCAGGTCATCGGTTTGAGAACGGGGGTTGAGGGGACGATTCATGCAAAGAACCAGCGATGTGCTTTCCACACAGCAACTGGCTGGCCAGGTTTCCCCAGCACAGCTGCCAGCACAGACCAAACATCATCCAAGCAGGGTGGCGAGCCATCTGGAGGGGAAGATGGCACGTTTTCAAAGGTCCTGTTGACAATGGTGCCGTTTCCCTCCCGCCGGCCCTTCACAGCTGCCCTTTTCCCTGTCATGCCGTGGGGAGGGCTTTGAACGAAACTGGTCGTTGCTAGATCACAATAGCATTACAATGAACTGTTGCCACGACCGACTTGTTCCTTTGATCCCCACGGACAAGGCCCCCCCCCATACTGGACAGCCTCTTCCGCAGAGCTCGCTTCTTCTTCTGCATTCCCGCTTGTGCCGGTTCAGTGTTTTTCAAGAAGCCATTGCAGAAACGGAAATGCCGGTGGAAAAGATGGGGTACTCCCTGGAAGAGGCTACTGAACATTTTGCGTATTGCATCAGCCCACTCTGCCTTTCTGTTTTTGTGTGCCTGTTTTTGGCACAACCACCTGGAAGATTATTTATTTATTTATTATATTTATATACCGCCCTCCCCGAGGGCTCAGGGCGGTTTACAGAAAACAGGAAAAGATACAGATGCAGATAACTTCCCAAAATGTTCACTGGTCGTGAGGAAATCTCCAAACTGCCGGTTTCTTTATTTCGTTAAAATATTTCTATCCCACCTGCCTTGTCGGTTCAAGGAGGTTTACAATAATATTTAAATCTGCAAGGGCATAACGCCAAGCGTAAACCAATTTAAGATTGAATTGACTACTAGAGGATGCAAAATCCCTGTGAAATGTGGGTGGGAAACACTGGAAGAAGCAGGAATTTACAAGCGAGAAAAGTGAGAATGTGGAAAAACAAGGAAGTCCTGCGGAGTCTATTCCCCATTTGCCCAAGGAGATTTAGAATTGCAGTTCTGTGTTCATCTCTTGCTGAAAGGTTCTTTCCTGCCACCCCTTTCCCCTGGCAAGACAGGAATAGAGGGCGAGACCCTAGAAGAGGGGTCCCTCATGGGGTTCCCAGGGGTACCTGCTGACAACATCTCTGGTGCCCACCAAGGATTCTGAGCAAGTGGGTGGGACCAGGTAGGGCTTTTGCCCAGCAAGGCTTCTGATTGGCTACTGGAGGTTTGACTGGCTGGGTGGATTTATTATGCTGCTTTGGCAGCAGCTGCCGAAACCACTCAAGCATCTGCATTGCGCGGCTGAAGTTAAGCTGTGGTGATCACTGTATGTCTGTGTTGGAATTGCAATCTGCAAGTGATTTGGTGAAGTCAGCCTTGAAGGGCTGTTGTTAAGCTATTTAAGCCGCTGAGCTGTACCTATGTCCTCACCGGCGACACCTAATGGCTACTCTGAGGTTGCATGGGATTCTGAGCCACCTGCTCTGGGGATTCCTTTGTTCAAGGTGGGCTCCCGCCCACTTCCTGCTTCTTCTGGAAGATCAGCACAGGGTGTGCTCTGAGGCAAGCAAGTTGTGGACTCCATTAGGCTCTCTGCACTCTCCATCTGCTGATGTGTGGACATGTACTCCTGCTTGCAAAGCCAGCTCGGCCTCCCGCGATAGCCATTTTGCTGCACCACCAGGACCGAGCAGAATTCCAAATGTGCCCACAGGCTTGGATATTTGACAAGAATATGCCCCCAGTGAGCTTCCTTCCTTCCCTCTCCAAACCCCACCCTTCCTAAGCGCTTCCCCTCAACCTCCGGTAATTTCTCAAACAGCACTTTGCAAACCTACTTGCTAGGGTCCGTCTGCCTATGGCTGGCTGTTGAGATATCTGTGTGCTACTACAGAATTCCCCTTCTGGACTGTCTTGCCCACACAGGAAGATCTGGTTGCAACCACAATCCCCAAGCATGCCAGTTTATTAGCCTTGTAAATGCCGCCAGACGCCGGTTGTAGAAATCCTGCAGAGTAATCCTCCGAAATCCCTGCTGCGGGCCATAGGTGGCGTGCCACCCTACTGGTTGTCGAGCTAGCACGGTGCTGCTGTGGAAGACGGATGGCGTGTGTGCCAGCCAGCCAGCCTGACGTCATTTCATCCCAGTGCAGAGAGAGTCCCCCTGGAAGAGATTTCCTCGCTGCTGCAGCTGGCAACCTTCACGGCAGAAAGCTGCCAGATTGTGAGACGCATCTCTCTTCTGAGATTCTGAACTGCTCTGGCTGAGAATTCTCACCACCTGCTTCCCAATCAGGGCCTGCCTTGAGCCCCTGAATCGACACCCCGGATTGTTGTTATTCAGGGAGAGGTTAAGGAAGCCCCTCTGGCTGGTCAAGGTTAAGGAAATGCTGGCAGGTTCTTAAGGAACCTGCCAGCGCTTCCTTAAGAACTTCCTTAAGAACTCTCTCTGCAGCCTGGCTCTTCTCCATGGCCTGCCTCCCCTGGGCCAAACTCACCTTTCCCTTTTCCTAGTTGGTAGAAAATAAACTGGCAGGCAGGACTGCTTGGATTCTTTTGACCATTTCTTCTAGTGGCTCGATGCCAAATGGGAGCCGTCTCAAAATCTGTGTTGTAAGGTGGGGGGCATTCAGAACTTTTGGGGAGCATTTTGAATTTGGGGGCGGGGGGGAGCCCTTCTTCTTGTTTGCAGCCAGCAGAGAGCCAGCATGGTGTGATGGTTAAGAGTGGGTAGCTGGGTTCGATTCTCCACTCCGCCTCTCCATGCAGCAAGTCCCAGTTCTCTCTGAACTCTCTCAGCCCCGCTTACCTCTCTAGGTGCTTGTTGTGGGGAGAGGAAGGGAAGGCGATTATAAGCTGCTTCGAGACTGCTTAAAGTAGAAAAAAGTGGGGGATACAAAAACCTTTTCCATGATGGTTATCCCACCCTGAGGATATAGCCTCCGCTTTCCCCTCCAGACCTGCAAAAATGGAATCAGAGGATGGTCATCAGCCACGGAGATCTCCTTGAATCTTTGATCTGGGTTTCAGAGGCATCTTTATAACCTAAATATATCCTGGGGATTACCTGGAATTGTAGTTCGTCTCCAGACTCCAGAGATGAGTTCCCCTGGAGAAAACAGATGATTTGGAGGTGGTTTTGTACACCCGTGAGGTCCCTGTCCTCTCCAGGTGGCACTCACAACTCTCCAGGGATTTCCCAACCTGGAGTTGGTAACCTTATCATCCTGAGCAATGGTGAGGGGAGCCACTGGTCCCGAGATGGGCCATGGCTGGAGGTCTCCCCAGGTGGGGCCATCTTCTGGAAGTCTGTTAAGCTCTTTATGCACAGCTCAGCTGCCTCTGACTCCCTCCCGAACAATTGGGAGGGTGGGGGATACATTAACAATGCTGAGACTTCTCCCTAGCTTGCGTAAATGAAAAAAGGAACCTTTTAAAGGATCTAGCAGTGCTGAAGGTGGGAGAAGTGCAAAATATTCGGCAAGACGGCAACCTGAAGGGGAAAGTGGCTGGGGGAATCCTGGCAATTTCAGAAAACATCTCCTGCCCCAAACTGACCAATAAGGTGAGACCTGCCACGCTGTGGGTGGTAGAGGAGTAGTCTCTTAAGGGTGGTAAAAGAGGAGACAGAAAACTGATGCAGTCATTATGCCAGGGGTGGGCAAACTGTGGCCCTCCAGATGTCCATGGACTACAATTCCCATGAGCCCTGCCAGCCAGGCTCATGGGAATTGTAGTCCATGGACATCTAGAGGGCCACAGTTTGCTCACCCCTGCGTTATGCTTTTGAATTGCCACAGCCTTGGGAGTGAAGCAAGGCAGGGAGGAAACCGCATCTTCAGATTACCGTTAAAGCAGAAGAGCATGAGATAAATCTGGTTGGGTGAAGCTAGTGGTCCACCCAGCCCAAGAGTCTGTGTCACACAGTGGCCAAAACCCAGGTGCCGTCAGGAGGTCCACCCATGGGGCCAGAACTCCAGAAGCCCTCCCAAAGTTGCCCCCCAAGCACCAAGAAGGCAGAGTATCTCTGGGGCAGTCATAAGAACACGAGAGAAGCCATGTTGGGTCAGGCCAATGGCTCACCCAGTCCAACACTCTGTGTCACCCAGTGGCCAAATCCCAGGTGCCAGCAGAAGGTCCATCAGCGAGGCCAGAACTCCAGACACCCTCCCCCTGTGGCCCCCCAAGCACCAAGCACACAGAGCATCACAGCCCCAGACAGAGCATTCCATCTATACCCTGGGGCTAAGCTGCTGAGGACCCTCTGCTGCAAATGTTTCTCCAGTCTCCTATCGTACTCTGACCATCACCACGTCCTGCAGCAGATAATTCCACATGCTGGTTACGTGTTGGTTAGTACTCCTAGAGAACATGGATGCTTTGGAGGGTGGACCCCGTGGCACTGAGGCCCCTGCCTTCCCCAGGCCCCATCCCCAAATCTCCAGGAGCCTCCCAACTTGGAGCTAGCCGGAAGGACCAGACAACCCCCTGAGCCTAGCCTGGAAGCCTAGACGATTCCCGAGAGACGGAGAAACACTCATCCGTTGGGGCTGAAGGGCTTCTCTCCCTATGATGTTGTCCTCCCATTTATTCATTTTCTACCTGGCTTATCGCCTTGGCTTAGAAATCCGGACCAGCCAGCAGAAAGCGGATTGCAGGCAGGTATGGAGTGCCTGCCTGGGGCAGGAGGCAGCGGACGGGATTTTTTGCATAAGGGGCAAAAATCCGAGGACATCTAAAGGCTGCAGAGAGGGAGGGCTTCTCAAGGAGGTTTTTCCGCCCAGGAGAGACACCCACACAACACACACACAAGCTATTTTTATCCCCTCTCCTGCCTGAATGAGCAAAATCCCTTCTCTGCACTGACATCCAATTTAGCAGCATCCCTGCTGGCTCAGCACGTGAGGGGGAAACCGAATGCTGGAGCTATTTTCAAACCCCATAAATATTCATCTCCTCTAGGCAGCCAGGGTTTTTCTGCTCTCTCTCTCTCTCTCTCTTTTTGGTGCTGTGTAGGGAACCAGGCAGTGGAGGAGGAGGAGGAGGAGGAGGAGGGGCTGGGGGATGCCGGGATTTCTGCAAGCCCTTGACATCAAAACACGGTTGCTACGCTCTTGACGCAGGCTGGGCCTCCTGACATCTGCAGCTCTTTCGAGGAAGGCGGGCACGACACAGACATTCAGTGCGTCTCCCCAGTTCACAAGCGGCATCTGCGTTCTTCTTTTGGATTGCAGGCTCCTTGAGAGCTACCTGCTACCTTTTTTTTGTAGTTTTAATTGTTTTTGAATCTGGGTTGTTATAGCAGACGGCTGTGGCAAGAAGGCTGTTAACAGCACGAGGCTCAGACTCAGTTCCGCAGGGCCCGTAAGGGTCCAGTGGCACCTTTAAGACCGACAAAGATTTATTCAGGGCGTGAGCTTTCGAGTGCAAGCACTCTTCCTCAGGAAGAAGAGTGCTTCTGAGGAAGAGTGCTTGCACTCGAAAGCTCACGCCCTGAATAAATCTTTGTGGGTCTTAAAGGTGCTACTGGACTCTGATTCTATTGTGCTACTTCAGACCAACACGGCGACCCGTTTGAGTCTCAAGCTGGCGATGGCAAAGCGATTTAATGTTCAAAACAATCTCACAATGTTCAAAACAATTTCAAAACGGATTCCCGGGTCGAGCCCGTTTTCTATATCTTCCTCAGTGATATTCTCAGTGTTATAAGAACTCAATCTTCCCTAATAGTGTTTTTATGATTGTTGGGAATAACTTAGTCTCTTATAATGTCTGGGTGGTGTAGTTCGATCCCAAATTGGTCGCATAATATCCAGATTTGTAGGGGTCTACTAATATTAACACCACAAGGCGTAATTCCTCTACAGGAGTGACCTCTGCAACTAATTCATTCCACCGCCACAGGAATGGCTGTATTCTAGAGCGCCATGCGTTCAGCTAATCGTGAACTCTTTCAGGAAGTGGGGATGGGAGTTAAGGGGTCACCCCGAAGGGCTGAGGGGGAAACAGCCCTGACTTCTCTGCCTGGCCTTTAAGCCTGACTCTTTGCTTTTCCACCAGATTTCACAAGCCTGCAGATCCACAAGGTCCACAAGAGAGGAGGAGAGCTGAGATGAGGAAGAGGGCAAAGTGTGGATAGATGGGGGAGGATCATGCAGGTAAGTCCATCTGCTAAGGTGGGAGGGCTTGCAGTGTAAGCAGGGGGTGAATTGCGCCTTGAAGCTCCCAATGAGGTTGGCCGACAGAAGCTGCGATCAGTCAGACAGGGGCAGTGGGTGGACTTGAAGAGGTCTGCTGGATCTGACCAGGGGTCCATGTAGGCCAGGACCATGTCTCACGCAGCGGCCAACCAGTTCCTCTGGAAGGCCAACAACTGGGCAGAGAGGCTGAGGCCTTCTAAAAACATCAGAACAGCCCTGTTGGATCAGACCAGGGGTCAGATGCCCAAAAACAGAGCAGAGAAGCTGAGGCCTTCAGAAGAACATAAATCAAGCCCTGCTGGGTCAGACCAGGGGTCCCTCTAGTCCAGCATCCTGTCTCACAGTGGCTGGCCAGTTCCTCTGGAGGCCAGCCACAGGGCAGAGAGGCCGAGGCCTCCCCAGGGATACGGAGGTCCCCCTCAGTCACCATTAGGTGCCCGAACTCCTCTGAATCCTCTTGCCGGCCAGAACTGGACACAGAATCCCCAATGAGGCAGATCTACCCAGGGGCGTGACAATCTTGCCTGCTTTCCTCTCGGCCCCTTTCTTAATAACCCCCAGCCCAGAGCTTCCCCTTCATTTTTTACCGCTGCACGTCGACCGTCACCGTGGACGATCCCCAGGTGCCACCTGGAGATTGGCACCGCAGAGGGCTGTTCCCCCTGTCAGACCTGCGGGTGCCAACCTGGGCCAGCCCCTTCCCCGGGAGCCCAGCTGCGTGGGCCAGCCCCCTCAAGGTAGAGCCTCCAGCGCCAGGTCAAGAGCGGCTTCCTCCGGCGGCGACTCCGGGTCAATCCGCGCGTCTATATTTAGCCGGAGCTCCTCCAGCGCCATCGACTATTTATAACCCTGCCTGGCCGGCGCTCTGCGTGCGGAACGAGGGGGTGGCCGCGGGCAGCCGGTCGGGGGAAGGGGAGCGGCGCAGTCCTACCGCACTGCAGCCTCGCCGGGTCGGGGAGGAGGGGACGGCGGGCGGGGAAGCTGATTTATCCGCGGGCAGCTGCAGAGGGCTTCCCAGGCTGGCCGTCGAGGAAAACGGACTGCCTGGAACCAGCTGTAATTAACGGCGAGGGAGGGAAGGAGGGAGCCAGCCAGCCAGCCAGCCAGCCAGCCGGCCGGCCGGGCCCTGGAGGGAGGGAGAGGCACCCAACCCAAGGCTGCCGGCTCCTTGGGAAAAGATTACGAAAGGCAGCAGAAGGACAGCTTTGCCTCGCCGGCGCCATCAATCAAGGGATGGATCTGTCCAGTCCTGGAGCCCCCTGGGGATCTCTTCTGATAGCAAGATGGCAGAGGCAAAAGGGAGGGGAAGGAGCAGGTTTAAGGGGCCTCATGAGAGGGTGGGGGGCTTGTCTCGGCTCCCCAGAGCTCCTATATTCGGGGGTCCCCAACGGGGTGCCCAGTGATGCCCCTGGAGCTCTTCCCCAGCAGGATTCTGACAGAATGTCAGAGTTCTGATTGGCTGTGCAGGTTTTGTAAGATGCTGCTTGGGCAGCTGCTTCCCCCAGGGCACAAGGATCTGGCGACTGCCGTCAAGCCGCAGCAATTGTTTTGCGGCTGGCTCCGCCTCCCGGGGCAGCCATTTTGAGGCAACCGTTTTGTCGAGGCAGCCAGCATGCGGTGTCAGGATTCCAGTTGTGCCTGGAGCCTCAAAAAGGGTGCCCGAAATGCATAATCCACACAAGGGGCTGCCCTGGCCCCCTTTTGTGACGAAATCCTGGCTGAATATTCGTTGCTGGAGGGCCTGATTCTATTTAAACGTTAATGTAAGATTCTATCCAAACCACATTCCCAAGGAACAGCTTTGCTTTGGAATAACATGTCGTTCCCTTCTTCTGACCTTTTGATTGCTTTCTTTTTTAAAACCGTAAACCAGCCTGCAGTCTCCAAACAATATCCCCCCCCCCCAACAGGGCCATGTTTTGATAGGGTTGCCCCTTTAATGGATGTTTGGGCCAGGTGATGCCATTTACCTCCATGTCCCCAAAGCACCTTACAACACTGTCTTCCTCTCCTCCATGTTATCCTTACAGTGGTAACCTTGGGCAGGCTGAGTGTGGGTCTGGCCCTAATCACTCAGTAAGTTTCCATGGCAGAGTGGGGGTTTGAACCTGAGTCTCCTACACCTTAGTACCAGTAAAGGTAAAGGTGAAGGTGAAGGTGATGGTAAAGGTATCCCCTGTGCAAGCACCGGGTCATGTCTGACCCTTGGGGTGACGCCCTCTAGCGTTTTCATGGCAGACTCAATACGGGGTGGTTTGCCAATGCCTTCCCCAGTCATTACTGTTTTACCACAGAAGTCTGACAGAACGCTCCCTTCCCAACCCTGAAATAGGAGGCTGAAATAGGAGATGGGAATGGGCAGTGGTTCCTAGGTGTTTAGTCTTAGCAAAGGGTTTAGAGATGTTAGCATTGTCGTATCCTCAATAAAGAGGTTTTCTTCAACAAAGGCCTGCTTATTGGGAGCCATCAGCTGAGTCCTCACGTGTTCCAGCTGTGAATGTGACAGGAAAGCAGGAAAGACAGAAAGGGGCGACCTGCCTCTAGAGATCATGGGAAAATCTTGCCTCAGTCTCTCTGATCCAAAAGTAGAAGGCCGGGGGCGTGTGGGGCGGGGGGAGGTGGTGGTGGTGGAGAGACAGGGGTCTGGGTTCCAACTTCCTCCAAACAATAGAGACAGAGCTTTAGGCAGCTTCTGAAAGGGCAACGGAGGCTCATAATCCAAACAAGAGACTAGTGAAGGAAATCCCAACAGGAAGCGGTGACAACCGGCAGCTTTTCCCTCAGGGGCTGCTACGGCAGAGCCCTTTCCCAGGGAAAGCGAAAATAGCCTCTGAGGCTGTCTGCCAAGACAGGATGACAAAGTTGGATGGCATCAAAGACACCTCTGTGCTACAGAACGGCATCCGTTTAGGTGCCAGGTGTTGTGCAGGCCTCACCTTGCCAAGGGGTGTGAACCTCCGGAGTTCTGTTTGTGTTCCCAGGATGGGTCTGTTGGAGGAAGGAGCCCCGGAGACTCAAGGTATCTTCGGAGCATTTGTTTTTTTTTAAATTTAGAAACACTCAAGCAGAGTGCAGGTGGAAATGAGGATACAAATGGGGGAGGGCCCCAGGAGACCCCGAAGCCCAGTGTGTTCTGTTTAAAGAATAAAAATAATCTCCGAAGACAACCAGTAGGATGTGAAAATGTCATTGTTTCAGTTAATTTCCTTGAAGTTTGATGTAACAATCCTTGGGAAAGGACTCTTTCCAGTCCTGTAAAGCAGGGGTAGTCAACCTGTGGTCCTCCAGATGTCCATGGACTACAATTCCCATGAGCCACTGCCAGCGTGGTTGAAAAGCCACGAGAACCCAGCAGGTGATGCTTGATTGAAGAACCGTGGCAAAGATGGTGGCGATCATGGCAACGAGCAGTCAGATAATCTGTCCCATTTTGTAAACGTCAGAAGGGTGGTCCATCAGGGTCAATACTGTCTACACAGACCAGATGTCCTCAAGCAGAAAGAGAACCGTTACTTTCTGCCAAATCTGGAGCTCCTAGGAGTTTTGGAATGGGGGTTTCTCTGGATCTTAGGGGGCACTAGAGGCTGTAATGGAGAAGGAGAGGGTGGCCGGAGGTCGGAATGCAGCCTCCACATGCAAAGAACTTGCTTGGGGCTCATAGCCGGCTCAGATGTGTCCTTTGTGAGATGCTTGTTGCTTTCTCAAAAGCACCTGCTTAGCTATGTAGAAAACAAAATGCTGAGTTTGGTGGCTGTGAAGGTCATAGCTAACCCTGGATGCCAAAGAAAGCTTGGGACAGTGCCGTACTGAGTAAATTTGGACTTTCATACCCAAAAGGTAGGGAATTGCTGAATTAAAGCGCTGGATGAAGCTATGGGAGTAGTGGTGAACAGGACACTGGAAGATGGGGTAGCATTTAGAGCAGGGGTGGCCAAACTGTGGCTCTCCAGATGTCCATGGACTACAATTCCCTGCCCTGCCAGCAGGGCTCATGGGAATTGTAGTCCATGGACATCTGGAGAGCCCCAGCTAGGCCACCTCTGCATGGACTCCATCAAGGAGGCCATAGCCCTGTGTTTGCATGACCTGAGCAAGGCCACTAACAGAAGGACATTTCAACGTCCTTTAATTCCTAGGATCCCCATAAGTCAGAAGGGACTTGATGGGCATTTAAGAGTCAGACCTGGCTTAAAATATATGGGGGCTTCTGCCTCTGGACAGCTGCTCTCGGGGGAGTCCCAGAGAGCAGCAGAAGGGACGCAAAGAGAGCTGCAGGACACAGCCCTTGTGGCTCTCCTTCATTCCAAAGAGACTTGCTCAGGAACGCCCCCTCGGGTTAGCTAGTATGTATTCTGGGGAGGGGCTTTTCTGCCTCCAGCCCTACACAGTGTCTCGGGTTCTCAGTCCGGAGAATTGTTTCTTAACAACCCTAGTGATGAGTCAACGGTTTCCCCCGATGAAACCCTTCAGTGACTCCCCCCCCTTTTTAATTCCCTTTTGCAGTGCAGGGATTCTCCCTCCCAAGCACGGGAGCGGCCTGTGTCTCAGAAGAAAGTGCAAGCATCTCAGATACCCAAGTGTGTTTCCCTGTTGCCTGGAAACCGGGGATTTGCAAGAGGAGATGAAAAAAAGGTCTCCAAGCATCTCCCACAGTGCTTTGGCTTCTTATTCCTCAAGCAGCAGGTTCCCTCACCTCCCCATCCTCCACCACCGTCAAATATTCCCCCCCCCCGCACTTTCAGAAAGGGCAGCCCATTCTAAAATTAGCCCCTGATGGGAAAGTGGCAAGTGCATGAATGGAGGGAAATCCTGGCACGGTTCTGGGAAGGAAACACCTGGCCACCCTGGCTTTAGAGTCGGTGGAAACTAAAAATACGCCTGGTGTGTATACTCTGTGCCCCTGGGGGTGGTGTGCAATCTGCCCTTCTTGAGGATTTGGAGCGCTGTCCCCTCCCCTCCTGTCCTCTAACAGAGTTTGGTTCCATCATCATCATCAAATTTCTACTACCACCATCGATGGGTCGTCAAGCAGAGAGAAAGAGGTAGTGAGAGAGGCATTTGTAATGCTAGTGGGCATTCTGGTAAGGTCTCAAATTCACACGGCAAGCAAGAATGGCTGGAAGCCTGGAACATGAAATGGACTCCCAATTATGCTAGTTGAGCCCGAACCCCGGATTTTTTGGCCCTTTTCCTCAAAACAGTTTCACACGGACATTTTTTCCAAGTGATATCCTGCCTGTCCCCACCCCCTTTCCTTCTGCCAGGAATACAAGCTCCTGTTGTTCCAGAATAGTGACAGCTCCAGGTTGGGAAATTCTTGGAGTTTGGGAGGGCCAGGCTTAGAGAGGCCTCTGCAGGATATAATGCCACAGAGCTCTGTCATCCAGAGATCAGTGGTAGTTCCAGGAGACCTGCAGGTGCCACCTGGAGACTGGCAACCCTGTCTAGGAGTTCCAACCTTCAGATCTGAAAAGGAGAGGAGATTTCTCCCCAAACCCCACAGTCTGCTGGTTCTACCCTAGTGGTGACATCACTTCCGGTGACACGTCACTTCTGGGGGTGTGGCCAGGAGGCATAGCCAGCTGAAGGCACTTTCACGGGTCCTTGAAGCCTGGAAGTTCATTTCAGAGGCTGCTTCACAGTCAAAAGATTGAAAAAGGCTGCTGTATATAAACAAAGTTGTTTCTCTTCTAAACAAAACGATTCCTTTATTTTAAGCCTCTGGGTGTTCTACTTCTCCTTGCGTATTTAAACTCTGCCGGCAATTTTCTCCAGGGGGACCCAGGAGATCAACTGGAACTGCCCAAGATCTCCAGGGAGGCCGGCACCCCTTCTCTACCTCCAAATCCCCAGGAATCTCTGGACTTGGAGTTGGCAACCCTAGGCCTTGGACAATCTGTGGGAAAGAGGCAATGAGCTCATGAAATCTGGAGGCTGTCAAAGGCCCGCTCAACAGTTCCTGTCTCCAGAACTGACCCCCGCCTCTCCGGCCTTCTGCCTTCTTAACGTCACGCTTTGTTCTTCTTAATTGAGGCCAGATCCTAGCCAGTTGCCCGGTAAATGGGTTAGTGCCTTAGTGGAGCCAAAGGGCACATAAATATGCCAGGCTCGTGGTACGCTTTTGAAAACCCATAAAAAGAAACGCAATTATCCTGTTCTGTCTCACTCATGGGCGTATGGCGTCAGCTTGCAAAGCGAGGCTCTTGGGGCGAGCTTGTTCCTTTGCAGATACATCCTGCAAAGTCTGAGCGGACTGAGAGAGCCCCCCCCCCCCCCCCGAGACGTTTGCCATATATACCAGGCCTCCGGTATTTCAGCCTGTGGGATGAGGGGGATTGCAGGCTTAAAGCGTCCCACATGTTTTAAACCAGGGTTTTGTGAAACCCGGGGGTTTCTTGATGGCCCTGGAAGGGTTTCCTGAATAGGTGGGGAGTTTATTTATTTAATGAATGTATAGACTGCCCTCCCTAGCGTGTCAGAGCAGTGGACAACAGCAGTTCAATAACAACAATAAAACGTAACCTTTAATACAAACATATCATAACACTGAAGCAACAAACATCTTGGTGCAACCAGGCAATTTCTTTCCTGTGCAAAACCTCCAGAAGGAATTCTCCTTGGCGAGTTATCTCGGGGAGGCCCCAACTGATGTTACAGGATCACTGGCCCCAACCAAAAGCTGGGTGGAAGAGCTCTGTCTTGCAGGCCCTGCGGGATCTGAATCAGCGCCAACCGGGCCACGATCTTTCCACCAAGTAGGGGCCAGGACTGATTCATTCCACCAAATAGGAGCTCATTCCACCAAGTAGGGGCGAGGACTGAAAATGTCCTGGCCCTGGTTAAGGCCAGACATCTTTCCTCACATTTGGGATCTGAGGACTGTGTCAGCATCTTTCTTTCTTTCTTTCTTTCTTTCTTTCTTTCTTTCTTTCTTTCTTTCTTTCTTTCTTTCTTTCTTTCTTTCTTTCTTTCTTTCTTTCTTTCTTTCTTTCTTCCTTCCTTCCTTCCTTCCTTCCTTCCTTCCTTCCTTCCTTCCTTCCTTCCTTCCTTCCTTCCTTCCTTCCTTCCTTCCTTCCTTCCTTCCTTCCTTCCTTCCTTCCTTCCTTCCTTCCTTCCTTCCTTCCTTCCTTCCTTCCTTCCTTCTTGTCAAGTTGCAGCCAACTTATGCCAACCCTGTCAGGTTTTCGAGGGGGTTCTGTGGTGGTTTGCCAATGCCTACCTGGCTTCCCAGGGATGGGTTAGAGCAAAAGAAATACTTTAGTGTGTGTGTCTGTGGGGAGGGGGAACAGCTGCCTGAAACAGGCTGACCCCTGGAGGCCTCCCACCCACTCTGCAACTCAGGCCCTGCTCCCTCCCTTCCCTGTGTCCATTGCTGGGGCTTAAAAACTGTCCTGACCTTTGAAAGAGGGTGCTGAGGGTAGTGGAATCCCCCAGGGATGAAAGGCCCGGCCGGTCCCCTTGAGCCCGATGGCCAGTTCTGACCCAGTGAAACCCACAAAGGAGAACATGCTCGTGGCGCTATTGAGCCGTGGGGCTGCTGAATGGGGTTGTCCGCTTTCACCCCATGCTACTGCGCACCGGTTGGGACAAAGGCCTCTGCCCTCCACCCGTTGGTCACCCGACACAGGAATTCAAAAGCTCCTGCAAAACACCTGCCCGTAAACATTATCGTAACAATGCTGAGTTGCATGACTGCCCAGTGCGCAAATAAATAGGGGGAAGATTTGCTCGGTTTGCAAACCTGACCGGGATTGCCGGGAAAACCCGAGCCCGACAGGTCTCAGAAGCTAAGCTGGGCCGGCCCTGGCTAGCGCTTGCAAGGGCAGCCCCCGAGGAACACCAGGGCTTTGACGCAGGGCCAAGCAATGCCGAACCACCTGCTGGACAATCTTAGGATCTCCTAGATACGTTACACACGTGCCGCACGAGACTTAAATAAATAACTCCTTTTGCAAAGCAGCGAGAGAGCAAGGGAAAGCGATCTAGAAGTGGCACCACTTTCCTGTACATAGGAGCTGTGTACCTTTGCTTAGGGTTGCCATCCTCCAGGCGGAACCTGGAGACCTTCCACTATGATCGCCAGACAACCAAGATCAGTTCCCAGGCAGAAAAATGGCTGCTTTGGAGGAGGGACTCTATGCCAAAAGTTATTCATTTTCCGGTCCTCCTGCTCTCCTTCAGGGATGTGCAGAATACATCTAATGGAGCTCCCGAGAGTTTAACACCCGGGACGTGATAACATAAGGTTCAGCCAATCAACAGTGAGACAGGAAGTGAGATCAAAAGTCTGTGCCAATCCACATGGAGATAGGCAGTGAGACCACAACTCTCAGCCAATCAGCACTGAGACAGGAAGTAAGTGAGATCACAAGGCTCAGCATATCAACACTGAGGCAGGAAGTGAAAGCAAGTTATTCAGCCAATCAACATGGAGACAGGAAGTGAGTAAACAAGCTTCTGCCAATCAACACTAAGACAGGAAGTGAGATCATAAGGTTCAGCCAATCAACTCTGAGACAGGAAGTGAGACCGCAAGGCTCAGCCCATCAGCAACCCTGTGAGGTAGAACTGGCCAAGAGTGAGCAATTGGCCTATGATCACCCACCATGTTTTCCAAAGCAGTGTCAAGATGGCTTAACACGAAAACTTTCCACTGAAGCTCGGAAGAGAAGCCAGTTGCCAGAAAAAATTTGGTTCATATATGCTGTTTTTCTCTATCCTTCCCTCCCTTCTCCCCACAGCAGACACCCTATGAAGGAGGGGAGGCTGAGAGAGCCCTGAGATTACTGAAGAAGAAGAGTTAGTTCTTATATGACGCTTTTCTCTACCTGAAGGAGTCTCAAAGCAGCTTCCAATCGCCTTCCCTTTCCTCTCCCCACAACAGACACCCTGTTAGGGAGGTGAGGCTTAGAGAGCCCTGATATCACTGCTTGGTCAGAACAGCTTTATCAGTGCCTTGGCAAGCCCAAGGTCACCCAGCTGGCTGCATGTGGGGGAGCGGGGAATCAAACCCAGCTCGCCAGATTAGAAGTCAGCGCTCCTAACCAAGACACCGAGCTGGCTCCAAGAGCAGGCCCTATAACATTCGTGGTTGGATCTGGTTCCGTTGACATCAGCAGCCCGAGGAGCTATTGCGAGGAAGGAATTTACTTTCCATCGGTGAACGCGAAAGACAAATGCTTGAGTGTACTGTTTGGAGTGTGGACACAGGTGCCTGAGAGGCCGCGGACAAGAAAAACGAGGAATTTAACAACGTCGGCCTCGCATAAATGCTGAACCTGCAGTATGGCCCAGCTCTCATTTTTAGCTTTAATGCAGCCCTGATACCGCGAAACCCCGTGACACTGAATCACTGCTCCGACCGTCCTGTCCAGACCGGTGCCCTTGTCTCCCGGTGATCGATGACAAGCAACTCGCTTCAGATGAAGCCCCCTTCCTTCAGCAGTTGGACGGGAAGCTGAGCCCCAAACGGCTCCCGCAGGGGCAGTTGGTTTCAAGGTAGTTTCAAGGAAACGGGAGATGTGATCTGAATACAGGTCCTGTCAAAAAGCGGTGTTCTATTTTTAAATTGCGCCAGCAGGCTCTAGCTGCCCAGTTTGGTTTGGGATCTGTCTGTCAGATCTCCCAGGGCTGGTTAGGGCTGCCTTGGGTAAATTCCAGAATGCGAAACGTGTCCAGACGAAGTTTGACGAAAACCATATTTACTAGGAATTGTTTGAGAACTAAGACCGAAGGAGGATTTTTTCCCTAGATGACAGCTAGTTTTCTCTGCACTGAAGCAGAAACTGTTTGATCACATCAGTAAAGTTTCCGATTATATTTTTTGCCTCGCACGGACTCATCTTTTCTGTTTCTTAAATTCAGCACAGTTTGCTGCCTGAATTCAAGACGTGGACTTGTCAAGTAGGATCGCCTGCCAGAGAAAGCTCTGAGTGCGGAACCGGTGCCCGAGCTCTGAGTTCGAGAACTCCCCTCTCCTTTTCCTGCCGTTCAGTCTTCTTTCTAAGTGCAGTGCTGCATTCGGAACCTGCAGTAGCACAGCCGGGCCTTTTGAGTGGTGGCACTAGAGCTGCGGAATGAACCGCTCTTGGAAGCTTGCCCGGCAATTTCTTTGCTGTCTTTTAAGTGCTGGCTCAACACATTTTGCTTGACCTAGGCCACAGGTCCTCAATCTTTAAAGCAGGGGTGGCCAAACCGTGGCTCTCCAGATGTCTATGCACTACAATTCCCACGGGCTCATGGGGATTGTAGTCCACGGGCAGCTGGAGAGCCACAGTTTCCCCCTCCTACACACACACTTTAAAGCTTTTAGGAATATGATGTCCTGTGGTACGGGAGGCAGAGTCACCCACAAAGTGCCAGGCTGCGCATGACGCTGACTGTAGCTCGTCAGCTTTTCAGGCAGAGGATAATTATAAGGATAATTTTTTAAAAAATGAACATATCATTTTAAAATACTTTCTTATGTACACAGCAACATGCCCACTGAGCTAGCTCAGAAATACGAATTTTAGCAGTCTGTTGGATCTACAGTGATTAGGGAGGCTTGGGTTCAAATCCATCCACTGCCCCAATCTTGACCTACCCAGCCTCGCAGGGCTGTCGTGTGGTCACAATGGCAGAGAACACCGTCGGGTCCCCACTGGGGGAAGAGACAGGGGTAGAAATGAAATAAACGCACCACCGTCTTCTGTCATAAGGTCTAGAAACTTTTTACGATTTAAAAAGCCGAGTTTCTCAGGGAGTGGTCTGCCACGGACAGCTCTTGAGAACACAACCCAGGCTAGGCGCCTCAGCCGAGGATGGGAGAGCGCCAGGTTCGAATCCAGCCTCTGCCGCGGTGACCTTGGCGCAGTCCCCCGCTCTCCGCCTGGCCGACCTCGCGGGCTTGTCGCTCGGCGAAGGGGGCTGGCCCAGGAGCCGTCCTCGGGGCGATCCGCCCGCTCCCGGCTCCATCGCCGCCGCGCTCCGCCTTCCCGGAGCCCGGCGCGCCCCTGCGCGCTCCCCGGCTCGCTCTCGCCCTTCCCAGGCGGGGTTTTCAAGCCGGCGGAGCGGCCTCTGCTGCCTTCCTGCCTGCTCCGCGCCGGCCCGCCGATGCGTCCAGCAGGCGCGGCGCTCGGCTCCCGATGGGCCGGCCCGGGGCGCTAGGGGGCCTCCCCGGCCCGGCCCGGCCGCAGCAGCAGCAGCAGAGGCAGCAGCAGGAGCCGCCGGAGCCGCAATGCCGCCTGTTGCGCGGCGGCCCGGGCAGGCTGGCCCCGGCTCGTGGCCGTGCGCGGAGGAGGCGGGCCGCGGCGCCAGGTGAGTCCGCGCGGGGGCCCCGGGGAGGCCACGGGCGGGGAGTTCCGCAGGTGCAACTTGCAAACTTGCAGCCGGGGCGTCTCCTCAGGAGGAGGAGGAGGAGGAGGCGGAGGAGGGTCCCGGCGCGCGCGAGGGCTGGGGGCGAGGAATCCACCGCCGACCCCCCCCTCCCCTCCCCACCCCACCCCACCCCTCCCCTCCCCTCCCGGAATGGGCGATCGGCTGCCCGCAGGAGGGACGCGGGGAAGGGGCGTGCGTCGCCCTCGCAGGTAAGGCGAGCCGGATCCCCCCCCCTCCTCTTCTGGGAGCAATGATGGGAAAAGGGGGGGGTACCTCTCCCTTCGCCTCCATGGAGGCCGCCCCCCTCCCCTCCCCTCCCCTCCCCTCCCCGCGCCCGCCCTCCCTCCCGCGGAACCGGCAGCCCGGGCGGTGTTCGGGGAGGAGAAGCCTCGCACGGTTCGTGGAGCGAGCCGATCGGCTGCCCTCTGGCGGCCCCGAGAAAGCTGCCTCCCCGAGAGAAAGACGGGGAGAGAGAGGGAGAGCGAGAGACCCCCGCGCATGCCGGCTCGGAAAGCGGGGGGCACGAGAATGGGGGGAGGAACCGGCGGGTGAGCACAGCTTCGGGCCCCCTCGCCCCCTCGCCCCCCCCCGCGCATACTGTCCTTTCCGGGTTGGGGGGGGGGATAATACTGGCAGTCCCCCGTCGCCAGAGCCCTTGTGCTTGGATGGACCGAATCATCCCCCCCCCCGCCTCTTTTCAGCCCCCTGCCCCAGGATCCCCGCTTGCAGGGGCTGCCCTGCCGCATCCAGGATTTCAGACACCCCCCCCTCCAGCCCCCACCCTCAAAATCCATCTGTCTGCCAAGACCCCGTCATGCTGGCTGGACCCCCTCTCCAAGATGGGTGCTCTCCTCTCCTTGGAAGGGGCTCCCCGTCAGCTTGGCCAGATAGCGTTTGGAGACTCACGGGGAAGACGCAGGATTCACGTTTGCCGGATCTCCCCCCCGCCCCCCACCCCCCACCCCTTCCCCACTTTGCCCGCTGCCTTCGGGATTCCACACTTTATATATATATCTATCTCTATAGCCGTAAACTCCAGTCTAGTTTACATGGCTGCTGGAGGAAGACCCATCTTGGACAAGCGCGTGTCGGAAGGACCGGATCTGCTGCCCCTGGTCTTCCAAGGAGTAGGGAGAGCCGGAGCAGCGGCAGAGAGAAAAGGGGTGTGTGGAGGGCTGGGCCATTTTTATTTTGGGCTAACGGAAGCCTGCAGTGTGAAGTGGCCGTCCTCCCCCTGCGAGGCAGAGGTTGAATATGCTGCAGTTTCAAGGGTACCTGTACATATAATGCGGGGAGGGGGGTGGCGGCATGCTTTGGGGGATGCCGGCATTTTCCAGAGAGACTGCTGGGGATCCCCTTCCCTCCCCAAGAATCCCTGCCTTCCTTCGGAATGGGAACGGCAAGCCATAATTCCTACCAGGGAAGGCATGGGCACATCCATCTTGGAGCAGGGGGGCTTTGAAAGTGCCCTTGGCCTTACTGGTCCGAGCCAGCAACTCTGGCGCTAATTAACCTTCGGACTTGCCCATGACCAGGTTTGGAGGAATGGTCAAGATTCGGCCCCGGGAATTCCTTGACTGTCACTCTCAAGATTCAGCTGCAATCATTGCAGAAGGCTGAGAGTTTTTTCCTTCACACCAGAGGGTGCCCACCTTGAGGGCACCCTCTTCTACCCGTCCCCTTGTGGGCCGAGGCATCCCGAACCCTCAGGGGCGGAAGCAGACAAGGGGAAAACCGGGAAACCGGTCTTGCGCGGAAGCTTATCTGTCACTAGCTGATAAGTCTTGCTGAGGAGCTCCTTGTAAGCTTGCCCACGTTTCCTCCCACTTCCATTTTTATCTTCACAACAGCCCTGTGAGGTAGGCGAGCCAGGGGGAGAGAGAGAGAGAGAGAGAGAAAGAGAGAGAGAGAGAGAGAGAGAGAGAGAGAGAGAGAGAGAGAGAGAGAGAGAGAGAGAGAGGGTTACCTATTACATTTCATGGCTGGTGGGGATTTGAACCTGGGCCTCCCCAGTTATAGGCTGATCCCCTAACCACAGCGCAATGCTCTCAGTCCTACTGGGTCAGTGAGACGGGACAATGTGTGCCTTGCACATCTCTGAAAACCTCTTCTGCGGGCCATGAGTCCGAGAAACCCTGAAGTTCTGGATAACTTTCTTTCTTGGCCAGGGGTGGTCAAACTGTGGCTCTTGTAGGGGCTGATGGGAATTGTAGTCCGTGGACATCTGGAGAGGCACAGTTTGGCCACCCTGCTACAGGGGTTGGGATCTTTCCGTCTGATGAAAATGCATGCTGTTGCACTTCTCTGTTGCGCTGGCCGATGTGGCTGGGAGAGGCACGCAGTTTTGCCGTCTAGCCTTTGCACCGTTTGACCTGTTCTTTCCCCCTCTACCAGGTTTTCCGCTCTGGCGGCGTGGGGCCCAGGCCGTTCCCGTCCTGCTTCTTTGACCTCCCTGGTTCTGCGCACCCGTGGGGACTCCCCTTGTGACATGGGGCGTGTTTGGCAGCTGGCGTCTCCTTTCTGGCGGCTTGTGACAACGGGAGTCCTGTGGCTCAGTAAGGGCACCGGTTGGCTTTTCGGATTGTGTCTACTGCTTTCTTAGGGTGGAATGTTTTGTACAGGAGTTATAGGGGCTCCTGTAGTCTCCAAAGTGTCAAACTAGGGCAAGGGGCCCTCCAGACGTCCCTGGACTACAATTCCCAGGAGCCCCTTCCAGCAGCTTGCAGGGGCCCATGGGAATTGTAGTCCATAGACATCTGGAGAGCCCCCTGGACTAGGGCATGGAAAATCCAGGTCTGAATCCTTACATGTTCCATGCAAGCTTGATTTCTGGGTGATCTTGGGCCAGTCATGCACTGTTGGCCTAACCTACCTCACAGGGTTGTTGTGTGGATGAAGCTGGAGGAGAGGAGGACAATGTAAGCCACTTTGGGGTGAAAGGTGTGTGTGTGTGGATAAATATAGTAAAGTTTACTCTCAAGGCATACCCCCCTTAACCCATTCCACTGGATAACGCACTTTAAAATGATACTGGGTAGCTGTGGGTAGGGGTTTTTGAGGCACGGGGGAGGGGGGGGGAATGGATCAGCTCCCGTCATGCTGTGCTCCTCTGCCGTTTTTAAAAAACAACAACAGTGTTTTGCGGCTTTTGGTATCACAGCACGCTTTCCTTGTCTCAGCCTACTGGCCCACACAACACACGGATGAGTCTAACACAGGGTAAGAAAGGAGGGCGAATCCCAGCCCTGGTTGCCTTCTGATTTCTAAGTGCTTTCCTGTCTGGTCGTCTGGGAAACATTTCATATTCACCCTAGGCGGCTGAGGGAACCGCTGATATGAAGTCAGTCCTGCAAACGAAACGGGCAGAAAATACAAAGTGGCCAATATGGCTCCCTTGACTTTGTGTCTGTTTCCTAGAGGTCTAGCCGCCCTAATACCTGGGTGTCCCTTTTATGCTTCCCCCCCCCCCCGACCCCCCTTGCTCCAGAACTGCCTTGGCTCGGTGCTGTGCTTAATTGGCGGGTTTATTGCAGGAAGGGCTTTTCCCATCCCTTCTGGCACTCCGAGATAAAGCTACTCATCAATTGCAAAGGCACTCGGCAAAATCCCTCACATCACTTAATGGGATTGCCTTCCTGGCAGAAGCCCCATCGCTGGAGAGGGAGGGAAGTCCCAAGCAACCTCGGCTGGCTCCTTTCAGGGATCTCCAGACCAAATGAGCTCGTAAAACACACCCGAGACGCCCGGCCTCGTATTGTTCTGCAGAGCCCCAGGACAATTCTGCGAGGCAGCCACGGGGCGGAAGGGGGGAAGCTCGTCCAGAGGTTTTGGGAAGACCCCAGTTGCTCACCTCCAGACACGGTCCCCGTATTTCCACACTGTTCTTGCCATCCAAGGAGGGTCCGGACACCAGACTGGAAATCGCACACGGGCGACGAGTAAAACCTTGGGTTGGTTTGAATCTGTGGGGCCAGGAAGCAGACTTCCAAGTAGGCCTTGCTTAGGATTGTTCCCTGGGTTCTGCTAGAGGGACCACACCGGCTCTGGCCTCTCTGCCCTGTAGCTGGCCCTCCAGAGGAACTGGTTGACCACTGTGTGAGCCAGGAGGCTGGGCTGGATGGACCCCTGGTCTGACCCAGCAGGGCTCTCCTGATGTTTTTATGAAGGCCTCGGCCTCTCTGCCCTGTAGTTGGCCTTCCAGAGGAACTGGCTGGCCACTGTGTGAGCCAGGAGGCTGGGCTAGACGGACCACTGGCCCAGCAGGGCCTTTTTTATGTTCAAATAATTGGGTGGAGGAGAAAACGGCGAAACACTGAGTGGCTTTACGTCCCAAACGCTGAAGGCCTGCATTTCGCAATGATGTGGGAGGTACGGAGGGGCACCCTGCTGTCGAAGCTCTCTACCTGTAAGCCTCGGCTTCCTTTGAAAGGCAGCTAAAAAAGAGGATTTGCTCCAGGTTTGGAGCATTTTGAAGGCGCACCAGTAAGGAGGGGCCAGGCTCAATTATTAAGTGTCTGCCGTGTTCAAAGCTCAAATTCATGCCGAGTGGGGCATCTCAAAGAGATGGTCGAAGCACACCTCCTGTTGTGTCAGGCTGTTGGTCCATCAAGGGCAGTATCGTCTTCTCAGACTGGCAGTGCCTTGGCAGGGTCCCAGGCAGTGATTTTGCACACTGCTCCCCACCTAATCTTTTCCGCTGGAGACGCTGGGGATTGAACCTGGGACCTCCTGATCCTAGCTCTTTGGAACTGGGCCACTGTCATGATTTGCTGATACTGCAGTTGCACACCAGAGGTTGAGTATAATCTGTCCGTTGGCTCCTCCGGTCAGATGCTAACCCTGCCCTCGCCTCTGCTGAAGTGCCAAGGCCAAAGCTTTTGAGTCCCTCTCCCCTTTCTCTCCCTTTTCTCTTTGTCTCCTGAGCTCTTGTTTCAGTTTCACCGACAGCCAGGAGCCCAGGTTGCCCTCTGCTAAGTAGGGGGAATTTGAAACCCTGGGGTAGAATTTCACTGGGCACTCTTGCATTGGAAAATGCATTTGTTACGAGCTGAGCAGAGGTTTGCAATTACCCACGCCTGTCCTTTCTTCCTGCTTAGAAAATGGCTGGGGGGAACCTCCATGTTTGGACTTTTCCACGCTGCAGCATCCTTTTGAAACTGGGACGTCCACAGTGACTCCTTGCAAGAGGTCGGAGTCTCAAAGCGGCTTACAGTCGTCTTCCCTTTCCTCTCCCTGCAACAGACACCTTGTGAGGCAGATGAGGCTGAGAGAGCCCTGATATTCCTGCTCGGTCAGAACAGCTTTATCAGTGCCGTGGCGAGCCCAAGGTCACCCAGCTGGCTGCATGTGGGGGAGCGCAGAATCGAACCCGGCTCGCCAGATTAGAAGGCCGCACTCCTAGCCACTACAGCCAGCTGGCAGAAGCCACCTGGTTTAAATACAGCTCTGGTCCGGTGGTACTCTACATGCATAATTTATTCCTTTCTCTTAGAGGCCTGCCAGTCATATTTAAACTGAAATGCAACCCCAGACACCCTTTCTGCCGATAGACCTTGAGAGGTCAGCCATGCTGATCGGCAGTACAATTCGATTCGATCCGGCGGCCCCTAAGAGACCGGAAAGAGTTTCAGGGAAGATGCTTTCGAGGACCAAATGTCCCTTTGTCAGTCACGTCTGATGCCCTGAAATTCTTCCTGGTCTGAGCAGAATCTTTAAAGTGCTGCTCAGTTGAAAACTCAGCGCCAGTTGAAAAAGAAGAGTTGGTTTTTATTCCCCGCTTTTCACTGCCTGAAGGAGTCTCAAGGCGGCTTGCGATTGCCTTCGCTTGCTCTCCCCACAACAGATGCCCCGTGAGGGAGATGATGCTGAGAGAGCTCTGACAGAACTGCTTGGTCAGGACAGCTCTTAAAGGACTGTGACTAGCCTCAGATCATTCAGCTGGCTGCATGTGGAGCAGTGGGGAATCAAACCTGGCTTGCCAGATTAAAACAAGCCACTCTTAACCATGGTTAAGAATAGTTGGGAGATTCTGGTGCCCGGTTAAGACTCCGAGAAAGAAAAAAGGAATGCAGAAAGGGAGGACAGAGTTACTCGGTGGATTTGGAATGGACAGAAGCCCTCTTTAGGCATTCCAGTTATGCCTGCTGGCTGGGGGGAGAGCCTCCTAACACACAGAGTCGCTGTCCAGCTGCTGAAGTTGACTGCTGGACATGCTTGCAGCTTAGGGACAATGTCAGAAAATGTGAACTCCCCATGGAACTTCTGTTAGAACTACTTATTTGTAAAAAATTCAGTGGACCTCATTGTCCCTATACCTTCACGGGGCCCCTAAAGACTGCAGGGGCACCCCAAGGAGGCATTATTTATTTATTTTATTTTGGAAAATTGTTATACCTTCTACGGTTTCCAGATGTCCTCTTTTTTCGCATCTGTTCTCTTTCGGGCACTTAAAAAAAAAAACCTGATGAAAATGTCTTTTTTTGGGAGGTGGTCTAGCTGTAGCGGAAGAAGTGAGCAGTGGCTCATGGAAGCTCCTCCCCAGCCACTGGTTTTGCTTGTCTTGAAGGTGCTCCTGTGCCCATTATGCACTTGCTGGATAATGCGCTTTCCCTGCACATTAGAAGTAGATTATCCTGTTCCGCACAGGAAAAGCCAGCTGCAAAAGCACGTTGAAAGAGTGTTATTCAACGTATGCATGACGGGCCCTGGACTCTGGCTCTTTTCTGCTGCTACAGACAGACCCGCATGGCTGTCTATCTTGAACTGTATCTTTTGGGGTTGGGAGGTTAGGCCTATTCCTAGTTAGTAACAATTAACACAGCTTCCCGAAATGGTAGAAGAAGATTTATTTTATACCTTCTCTTTTCATTACCTGGAGGAATCTCAAAGCAGCTTACAATCGCCTTCTGTTCCTCTCCTCACAACAGACACACCGTGAGGTAGGTGGGGCTGAGAGAGCTCTGAGAGAACTGCTCTGTGAGAACAGGTCCAACGGGACTGTGACTAGCCCAAGGTCACCCAGCTGGCTGCACGTGGAGGAGCGCGGAATCAAATCTGGCCCTCAAGATTAGAGACTGCCACTCTTAGTCACGATGCCAAGCTGGTAAGGGATGTAAAGTGAGATTTGACCTCGGGATCACTTGTTTGAAGTAGTCAGTTGAGAAATATCTCCTCTTTTTTGCTTTTCGAAATACGGTAAGCCTAATACCGCTTCTCTAGAGCTGCGTGAGGTGGCTAAAGCCGGAGAACAAACACCGAGCCAACGAGACAATCGAAAGCAAGTCAGCAACGCCAATAAAAACAAATCCATAAAACAAGCCCAGTCAATCCATGATATCTAGTTGATTGAACCGTGCCGATAGAAGACGCCCCCCTGGCGCAATCTAGGGCATAAAAGAACCCCAGACAAACCGAACGGTCTAAAATGACATTCCTTGAGCAGTGGGGAGGCGAGGAGCAAACCATAAAACAGGACCCTTGCCTGAAAAGCCTCAGTAAGGAGAAATGTTGACCTCAGTCAATGGAGAAAGAAGCTATTTTTCCTCCAGGAAGTGGTGGTGGTGGCAAACATAGACAGCTTCAAGAGGAGAATGGAGAAACATCTGCAGCTGAGGTCCAAGGTCTAGAGGAAGCAGGATGGTGCTTGTGTGTGTGTGTGTGTGTGTGTGTGTGTGGGAGGGCTTCTGAAGTTCTAGCCCCATTGGTGGACCTCCTGATGGTTCCTGGGTTTGGGCCACTGGGAGACACAGAGTGCTAGACCGGATGGGCCATTGGCCTAATCCAACATGATTTCTCTTATGTTTTCACAACTGGGGCTCTGATGCTCTGTATTCTTGGTGCTTGTGGGGCAAGAGTGGGAGGGCTTTTGGGGTTCTGCCCTGGCTGGTGCATGTGCTCTGTGAGGAGCAGTGGGGATAGCATGAACAGATTACCCAATGGCATCCTCCATGACTCATGATTCATGGCTCATCCCCCACTTCCGTTGAGGCTCAGCTTGTGCCTCTCTTCTGCTGCCACTCACAATCTTGACCTGGACTTGAGTTAAATCGCAACTCTGTCCCCGCCCCTTTTCCTGCCATGTGAACCTGATGCCACACCCTTCCCGTTTAGCTGGCTCCAACTCCAGAGAGGCTGGAGACCATTTCCGTAGGCCTTCATCTCTGTCGTTCAGTGTCTCTGTGACGACCGAAGCACGATCCGTTTCTAGCTTTCCCCCTTGCTCTCTTTTCCGCAGATAGCGCTGGCCAATCGGTGGCCTCCGAGGCTCCCTAAGCGGCAGAGAAATCGCAAGAGGGGTCTGTCCGCGGAGTAGACGCCCCGTCATCCAGATGCCCCACCATGCCTTTTGTGGACTGGTTCCTCTACCACTCCGTGGCCATGTGGCTGCTCCTCCAGAGCTTCGTCCTGATCGCCTTTTGCTTCCACTCGGCCACCACCTTTCCCAAGGGCTGTTACCCCTCCAACGAAGACGGCCTGAAAACGTTCCGTTGCAGCAAAGCCCAGCTGACGGTCGTCCCGAAGGACATCCCCAACGACACCCACAAACTCTTCCTGGATTACAACCAGATCTCCTTCCTACCCAATGATGCCTTCCAGAACTTGCCGCTTCTGATGGAGCTGGACCTGTCTCACAATGTCATCAGCCGGGTGGAAGTCGGGGCCTTCCGGGGCTTGCCGGAGAGCCTGCATTCTGTGGACTTGTCCTCGAACAAGCTGGTGTCGGTCAACAAGGACGTCTTCAGCCCGCTCAAAGCCAAAGCCAACCTCTCCACCAACCCTTGGCTCTGCGACTGCACCCTCCAGCAGCTCATCGAGAGGGTCGAGCTCGTCGCCGGCACTTCCGACGGAATCGTGTGCGACACTTCCGTGCGGAAGGAGCACATCGGCAAGCCGTTCCTGCAGCTGGTTGGGGACATTGACTTCTGCAACATCTACAAGAAGACCACCGACATCGCCATGCTGGTCACCATGTTCGGCTGGTTCGCCATGGTGATCTCGTACCTGATCTACTACGTCCGGCAGAACCAAGAGGACGCCCGGCGGCACCTGGAGTATCTCAAGTCCTTGCCCAGCAAGCAGAAGAAGTCCGAGGAGTCTTCGACGATTAGCACTGTGGTGTGACCAAAAAATATATGGAAAAACCCCAGTCTGTCCTCCCAATCTGTACCGTCCACGTCCTACGAGAAATCATACATCTGCTGGAATAGATGAGGAGGTTCTCCGTCTAATTCCGGTGGGTCACGCTGGAACGCACAATGGCTGAAGAGACTGTTATTAAATGAAGAACAAAAACAACAAAAAAAATAGAAGCAAAGCACTGTGGGGAGGCAGGGCCTTGTTTCTACAAAGCGCCTCCCGTAATATTTCACTCCTCAGCGTCGAACGACGAGAAGAGCCAGCAAGAGCCGCTCCTGAATTCGTCGACATATGGAAAACGAGGGGTCGAATCGATTGGTTCCCATGCCTGTGGTAGAGACTCCACTGTCCAATGATCTTGCAGAATACCTGGAGCTTTGCATCCTGGGATAGGTTCCCGTCATGCAGTGTCCCCGAGGTGCGGTTGGGAGCGAGCAGATTTTCCTCCTGGAGCATTGCATCCTGGGATAGGTTCCCATCATGCAATGTCCCCGAGATGCGATTGGAAGCGAGCGGGTTTTGCTCAGGCTCGGATTCAGGAAAACCCTTAGAACTGGAGTGCAGCTAGATCTCCTGTATGCCAACTCACAAGTAAGTCCTACTGTCTCCAGTGTGGTTTGCTTCCCAAGCCAGTCTGCACAGGCTGCAGCCTTAGAGGTGATTTCAAGGCCTGATGCACAAGGAGCTGAAAATAGCTATAATGTAAAGTAATTACCAGTACGGGGAGCCTCTTAATAAGAGGATGAAACAAATTACGCCATCCCATTAATGCCGAATGTTCTTCTCAAACGTGCTCTAACAGTGCTGATACGTCCCCTCTTAGATCTTTTCTATTGGGTTTCTTTGTGTTTTTTTTGGGTAATTCTTTTTTCTTCTTTCCCGAAATCCATTAGAACTTTGCGGGGAGGGGGGAAATCAATGTTTTGAACTTTCAAAAACCATTCTGTCGCCGTTTCTCCCCGCTGTTAGAGAAGCGTCCTTTCAAGAGCCTCCTGAGAGGTGGGAAATTGTAGAGAAAAGAGGGTACACAAATATCACGCCCACATTGGTGCTTGACAGATACCAGGAAAGCCAGGCCTCATAGATGACCCACAGGAGGGATATTGGTGGGTTTGGTGACCCCCTAAATTCTTAGAGTCGCACCCAGGCTGGTGCACAGGGCCTCTAAGGAGTTGCATTATCACCTGCATACCTGGGCCAGGTATTGCTGTTTGAGGTCTTTTTCGCTCTCTGAAGCATCTTTTTGTTCACCGGGAATGGGAAGTTTATCAAAACAGTTGGACCCAGCCAGCTTTTCTGCTGGCGAAAAAGAGAGGTGGAGACCCTTTGGACCACCCAAAAAGGCCATGTCGGGGATTGTGGGTGCCACATGGGCAAAACCCATGTGGAGCGGAGAATTCTCTTGAAGAAGGAGAATTGGTGAGACAGAATGGAAAAACTGGCTAGATCCAACCTGGTCCAAGGTGATTGTGTTTAGGTATGTCTTTATTTCAGGGGGTTCCCTCACGGCACTGATCATCCCCCCCAAATCCGCTGATTAACAGAACCACGTTCATTTTGCTAAAGTAACTTTTTATTTTTTTAAAAGCAACAGAATCCCTAACCAGAAACCATCCAAACGGAGCTGGAAAATATTTGTAAAGGCATTTATAAGCAAAACATCACCTCACTAAGAAATATAGAGCATCTCTCAACACTGTTTTTTTTCCGGGGGGGAGGGACACGTGGCAACGTTCTTTTCCTGAATTTTCTGGACTACGAAGAAAAAAAGATTGAAAATCCTAGCATAATTTCAGTGGTTTTCAAAACGGACTGACTCTTTTATAAGTGCTGTAGCAATAGCTGGATATCCATTTTGCTGGAATGCCTCATTTCCCTCCATGGCAGCAAACACGATGAAATGCGT
Organism: Paroedura picta; assembly: GCF_049243985.1. Taxonomy (NCBI): domain Eukaryota; kingdom Metazoa; phylum Chordata; class Lepidosauria; order Squamata; family Gekkonidae; genus Paroedura; species Paroedura picta. Next base: position 27,387,049 of record NC_135384.1, read on the forward strand.
ATGGACCCGTAGTATATATATGTGGCAAAAAACACACACACACACACACGACGTATAGAAAACACATCTACATGTAAAGGTATAGAATAGCATAACGGGGTCACGTTCTGTGGGACTTTCTTTTCCTCCCCAAAAAAAACAAAAGCCGTTTTCGACCCAACTTGGAAAAGAACTTAGTCGGGTTCCGGAGAAGTTCTTGTGTTCTTTCCCTTTGTCTGAACCAGAAACAGAAAAAGACAAAACAAAATTGAATGAAGAGCGGGGCCATTCGTTGGTTGCTGTTTTGTTACTTTTTTCACGCGGGGCTGGTCTACTCGTGTGAATGCCATGACATTTGAGCAGTGATGGAAATTGGAATTGGGGAGGGGGAATCCCCCTGGAACTCCCGTAAAATTATAGCAGAACACTCCTGCCAATACCGTTTGCCTACTTTCAGAGGGGTCAAACGCAGCCCCCTCTGTACTTTCCAGAGATCTCAAGCTTCCCTTACAGGTAGCAGGAATCACCACAGCCAAAATGCGCGTTGCTCACACGAGCCGATCCCTGTCGATGGAGAAAGGAGTAAGCAAAACGCAACGGCCCGAGATGAGATGTACAGCCAGTGGAAAGCACCATCCAGTCCGATGACTTTTGCTGCCCAACATTGCACCACCTTTCTACACCTACGTGCCACACGGAAGGGTCGTTTTTGTCAAGACTTTCCCAGCTTACCAGAAGAAGCGAGCGTTGAGGACTGTAGGGAGCAAGGCTGGGCCAGGATTTCGGCTGGGCCCAGACCTTGAGGGTGTTAAAATTTGCAAATGGAGCTGCGGGCAAGGGACACAGCCGTGGCACATCCAAATACCGCGGATGTGACCTGGATGTCCACCTGCATTCCCCATGTGCCTACCTGGTTCCTTCTTGGGGGGGACGGACGGACGACGATGCCCTGCCAGGTTTCCAGACCATGCAATACTCTGTTCTAGCCCGCGAAGGGGGCAAGAGATGGAGGTTCCACCCACCTGCCATACTTTCAAGTGCTCTTTATCGAGGGGCGGCCCCCTCCAGAGTTTTCAGGCAGGGCTTCTCCAACGGGTGGGCGTTGCCTTTGCAAGTCCCGCCCACTTTGTAGCAAAACGCCCCCCCCCTCGTCCTTCGAGAGGCTCCTCCTCCTGTCTCCTTGCCAATAAAAGCCGAAAAGCCTTCTCTCGAAGAAAGAGAACCCCACCGCCCGGAGGAACGGGGCGGCGGTCACAGACCGCTTGACGCGAAGAGCCAGAAGCGAGCCGACCTTCCACTGTGACCGCGTGTCGAGGGAACGCAGAATTCTTCCGAAGGAAGGCCCTACAGCAGGGGTAGTCAACCTGTGGTCCTCCAGATGTCCATGGACTACAATTCCCACGAGCCCCTGCCAGCGTTCGCTGGCAGGGGCTCGTGGGAATTGTAGTCCATGGACATCTGGAGGACCACAGGTTGACTACGCCTGCCCTACAGGACAGACTCTCTTTCTCCGCTGAACTGCGGCCTTATGCCTTGAGCGCTTCACACACAGTACCTCTTCTTGACATTCCCAGAATGCAGCAGGACGCCTCCGTTGCAGTGTTGGCAGCCGAGCAGAGCTGCGTTCCGAGAAAAACCGGAACCCCAAACGGGCGCCGGAAAACCTATCCAGAATGCACAACGGGCGGGCGGGTGGAGGGGGATATACCCTGCTAATAGAATCTGTCCTGTTTTTTGCAAATGTTATCGAACTTTCCCATGAAAAAGGCAAATAAATAAAACAATTCAACAGGTTTCGATGTCTTGGAGCACGCGTGTTTTCACTGATGGTGGGGGGGGGGTCCAGCTGGTGGTTTCCAGGCTGGGGTTCGAGCCAAGGTGAGCGACTTTTTAGGGGGGTTGGGGCATAATGGGGGGGGGGTTACGGAGGCACTGCAGGGTTTCGGTGAGGGGCGTTCTCTCCTGGACCAGTGCGGGCTTCAAGAAGTGATGGGGGTTCAGGGTTTCACTTTTGGGCTGGGAAATACCTGGAGACTTTGGGGGGGGGGTGGACTTTGGGAGGGGGTTTGAGGAGGGTAAGGTTCACAGCGGGGTCAAAGGCCACAGAGCCCACTGGGCCCAACCAATCTAAACCAGGCTTTCTCAGCCAGAAAGCCTGGTTTAGATTGGTTAAACCTTTATCAGGTGCTATGATCCTATACCAGGTGGTACGACCAACTTGTTGTGCATGGGCATCTGGAGAGCCACAATTTGGCCACCCCTGATATGCGGCCATGTTGACTCCCCCCCCCAGTGGCTAACGATGGGCCCGGAGGGGGTGGGAAGCGGAGGGGCCCTGGGTGGGCAGGTACCCAGCTGTCCTTCACAGCCATAGTCTGCATGGTTGCACAGCTCCTGTGGTTTCTCAAAGGCTAAATGATGCTTCAGACGTTTCTCAGTGGCAAAATAGTTGAGAAAGACTGATCTAAACACATCCTTTTCCTACTGGCCAACAGTGGGCCAACATCTGCCAGCGATGAACCAGGAATCTGCCACCAGCTTCAGGAAAAGCCCAAATTCAGCGATGCCCGTAGCCTTTGCAGCGCTCCCCTGTCCCAGTTTTTGAGTGTTGGCTGTTCTTGGGGGACAGGACACTGGACTGAACGGACCAATGAACCAATTGGACTGTGGTTTGGCCTCAGGAGGCCAGAAGGAACATGCCCAACACCCCCTCGATGTACAAACTTGCCCCAGATGTGTCCATTCCGTTCCCGTATTGACGGCCACAGTCCCAATCTAGAAGTGGTTTCAGAAAGTAGCTGCGGCTAGATAGCGTTTCTGAGAGATCTGATTGGATGGGCAGATTCACACAGTGTTCCCGTGGCAGCAGCCACCACAGGGTTGGTTTTAGTCTCTCCTCTTTCCCAGTCCATTTTTAAAAACCGCCCCTATTCTCCTGGTTGTGTGGCTTCCCCTGGGGGTGTTTGCCGCCGTTTTGTGCAGCAGCCATTTTGTGCATCTAGTGTTTGCACAGGTTAGCTCAGAAGCCTGGGATGAATGCCAGTGGAATGCCTGCGAATATAACAATGAGGCAAATTCCATTAAGCCCGTGTTTCCTTTACTCTGGAGCCCCGGAACAGAAGCATCCAGAAAACCCTTTGGGGGATATGTCTGTGTGTTCTGAGCACCCTTGGGCTCCATCCATCCAAGGACAGCGCTGCAGCTCTAAATACCTCTCTGTTTAGAAAAAGGGGTGGGGGAAGCAGGAAAAAAAATGGAAACTCAGATCTGCAGAGATTTCTTTTCTCCTCCTTCGGGGGTCTTGCCATTTTTAAACTACCGATAATATCAGTAGAACATGCCTGGAAATAGAAAGCAGATGGACTGTGCAGTCCTTTGACCTGGAGCACGCTTGTGGTAGGCTTGTGAGATGGCGCCGATGAATCAGTCTGGGGTGTGTAACCATACAGGGCCTTCTCAGACCTCGGCAGGGCTGATGAAGGCTGCATCCCTGCCAGGAGGAAATCCATTTATATTATATTATATTATATTATAGTATAGTATAGTATAGTATAGTATAGTATAGTATAGTATAGTATAGTATAGTATAGTATAGTATAGTATAGTATAGTATAGTATAGTATATTATTAATTGTTTATTGTTTATTGTTTGTTTATTTATTTATTTAATTTCTAGGCCACTTCTCCACAGCAGGGTGGCTTACAACCAAAATGTATGCACAGTTAAAATCATAAGCACGTAATTTAAAAATAGTTCGATAACCAGTAATTCTATTCATAGGAGTAATGCTCCCATAAATAGATTTGCGGAACTGTTCAGTTTTTAAGGATCTGATTTCTTCTGTTAGGGAAGGGGAGAGGAGGGGAGGGGGGGGTCAGTCGCATGTTCCGTTTGCTTGTTTGGGCTTTGACCATACGCCTGGCGGAAGAGTGACGTTTTACTGGCCCGTTGGCACTTTGGTAGCTCTAAAAGGGCCCGAATCTCCACCGGCAGCTCGCTGCAAGAGGCCGGAGCCAGGGATGAAAAGGACTCAGATGTGGAAAGCCTGTTGTGAATTTCAGCCTGGGAAGTGAGGGGAGGAAAGTCCAAATGCAGAAAGGCCAGAGTCGACTCGCAGCATCCGAAGGAAATCCAAAGCGAGGCTAAACCAAGGTATGTCTTCTAATGCAGAAATGGTCCCAGGGAAGCATTTTCTCTGTTTCTCTCTCTCTCTCTCTCTCTCTCTCTCTCTCTCTGTGAGCACTACACTGATCCGTCAAAACCCAATTGAACGGACACAATTCTTTTGCTCCTCGCAGTCAGAAAACCTGAAACAGAAAGTGACTCCATAACAGCTGTATTGAGGCTGAAATAATCACGTTGACAGTGCGGTGAACTGCCCACAAGCCCTCGAATCACAAGTTCCCAAATCTCTTGATATTTTAACCCTGCAGTTCGGAAATAGCAGCCTATCAGAGGCCTAAACCAGCAGCTCCCAAACAGTTCGGGGCTGCCTCCCCCTTGGCTCCCAGGCCACCTCCTTAGCGCCCCCCAACCACCCCCACATAAGAACCCACCCCTCTTTTCCTGGTGTTTGGTCTACTGCAAATTCAAAACACATGATATTGTCTACGCTTCTTTTTTGGTTCTTGTGCCGTAGCCCTATTTTAGTCCGGGGAAAAAAATAAGTTCTTTGTAAAAGTCATTTGTAAAAGTCATGTTGGGTCCTCATGGGGAGCAAAACAGATGGGGAAAGGAAGAGAAGCAAGCAGTGGAAAATCCCATAGCCAGGAGCAAGCAAGAGAACTCTTTTCCAGCCTCCCAAAGATGGGTCGTCAAACCTGGATTAAGCAGGGGCTTATGGGAACTGTAGTCCATGGACACCTGGAGAGCCACAGTTTGCCCACCCTTGCTTGTATTATTATGATTTTAAAAAAATGTAACATGGACTTTCATAAAGGAAACCTATGCATTACAATGGTACAGCCCCAAGACGGACTCCTTCATCCGTCAACCTCTGTAAACCGATTTGTGTTTTCCTCTCCATCTTTTAACGCCAGCAGTTAAAGTGGCCGCGGTGGAGAACAGGTCCCCCAAAGCTGCTTTCGGGTCTTGCTTGAAAGAGAAAGGGAGGAGAAAGCCGCTCTCTTCTGCCGTGCTAGAAGATCCTTACCTAAAGCCCCATCTGGGCCACGGCCGGAGGTTTTAGAAACCGTACACTTCGGTTCTGCTTATGGAAAACGGCGTGTCATTTGACTCTGACCCCGAATGAATAAAACAATGACAGCCACCAGGGCTTTGGCGAACATGAGAAAGAGGCCGGGATCTGAGTAGCCGAGCTCATGTTACGGCCTAGAAATCCGCTCGACGGGGTGGATCGAAATAGCCAAGCGTTGGCCCGACCGGAGAGATTGCCCGATGTGTTTCGGAAGAACGCATGAAAGGATCAAACCTTTCATTCATTCTTCACTTTGTGGGTTCGACGGTTTTCTCTTTGGGGTGAGTCAGGGAAGCTGTTTGCGTGATAGCCGTAGCTGCAGGTCTGTCGGAAGATATGGATCTCGCATCCGCAGCCTGCCTAGCTCTCCCTGTCCACCAGGGATTCGTACTGAGCCGTTTGCTACTTTTAATGACCAGGCGCCATATCTGTGCCGATAAAGCCCAACCGAATTAAATTCCAATAGCACCCTTAAGATCAAGCGAGTTTCATTCAACGAGGGAGCTTTTGAGTGCACACACAATTGAAAGCATTTCGGGATTAGGTGTTCTCAGTCTACCGTAATCGGCTGTGAAATTACATGTTTTTATCAACATTGCTTTCCGTGAAAAGAAAAGCTATTTTGATCATCTTACTCACACGTGGCAGGGTATTGCATGCCCACGATTACCACATCAAGAAAAGCCTTCTGAAATGAGGACTAGGGGGCTGGGGGAGGGGGAAGGCGTGAGAAAAGGATGCTGTAATTCTGTAGATAAGGCTGTCTTAGTCTGTGATGGGCCAGGGGGTGGTAAAATTCAAGTCGGTAAAACAAAAGTCAAGGGATAGTTTTTGGACTAATTGTACTGTTGCTAGGCTAGATTCAAGTGGGTCGCCGTGTTGGTCAGAAGCAGCACAACAAAACAAAATCAGAGTCCAGTGGCACCTTGAAGACCAGCAAAGGTTTATTCAAGGAGTGAGCTTTCGAGTGCAAGCATAGACTGAGGAAGATGTAAGGGGATGATCTGCTTTGGCCCATATTGTTAGAATCAGTCCATCATTTCTGCCAAGGAGGGCGTCAGAAAATGGTAAGAAATGTGAGAAATGGTAAGAAATAGTGCCTGACGCAGGTGGGAAGGATTAACGGGCACTGCTATTTAAAGCTATAAAAAATAATGTTTAATTTTTAATCAGTTAAGCGTGGCCATTGTGGTAAGTACTTTTAAAATTAGAAAATTCACCACCAAAAGCTATTTATTATTTTAAAAACACATTACAGTTCTATCTATCTATCTATCTATCTATCTATCTATCTATCTATCTATCTATCTATCTATCTATCTATCTATCTATCTATCTATCTATCTATCTATCTATCTATCTATCTATCTATCTATCTATCTATCTATCTATCTATCTATCTATCTATCTATCTATCTATCTATCTATCTATCTATCTATCTATCTATCTATCTATCTATCTATCTATCTATCTATCTATCTATCTATCTATCTATCTATCTATCTATCTATCTATCTATCTATCTATCTATCTATCTATCTATCTATCTATCTATCTATCTATCTATCTATCTATCTATCTATCTATCTATCTATCATATCTCTCTCTCTCTCTCTCTATCCATCCATTCATCCATCCATCCATCCATCCATCCACCCACCCACCCACCCATCCATCCATCCATCCATCCATCCATCCATCCATCCATCCATCCATCCATCCATCCATCCATCGGAGGGCTGCTGTCAAGAGGTTTAGCATTCTCAGCCGCAGTGACCGTGATCCAGGCCCCAGATCATCCGGGAAGCCGGACCCGACACAATTGCAAGACACCTTGCATCATGAACGGGGCTGACTTTGCATTGGTTGCACAAATCTTTCCTCTGTAGTGGCTCCGCTGAGTCATCGCCTCCGTCTTCCAACATTTCATGCTCTTCCTTGGGCTCCTCTGCCGTTTGGACCACTGTTGTGATTCAGCAGGGCTCTTCTGCTATTCTTAAATTAGGTAAGCAATGTATGTAGTCATCAGCTGTCATTCCAAGAGATCTTCATTTGGAGGAGGGCATTCTCTTTTGTTTTGTTTCTTCCAAAGAGAACCAACCGTGGCGTTACTGATGGGACATCTCACCACTGGGGAGTATTAGTGAACAGGTAACACTGAACTCTCCAGTACACAGGATGCTATAAAGGTTGTTTTCAAATAATGCTAAGTATAATCTCTGGTCTTGTCTCGCTATTGGAAATAATGGAGGTTGGATGGGTCATCCTCTTTGGGTGTTGCTAGATTTGGACCTCCTGGTCCGATCTCTTTGAAACCTTGGAGTTCTTTTGAGGAGAGGCTCCTGCAGCTATGCTGCAAATTTGGAGCCTCTAACTCAAACTTCCACCCCCCCCAGGCCATGAAGAAGACGGAAATGGGAAATCCCCATAGACTTTGATAGAATCTGAACACCGCCCGTGGCGCCACGGGCGCCACGGACTAAATAAAAGAGTAAGGCGTTCTGGGGCGGGATGTGTCCGGGATGAGGAAGGGTCCGGATTGGACCCTTCCTCATGACAGACAATCGGAGGGAACAATCGGCAGGCGCGAAGCGCCTGCCGATTGCTCCCTCTGATTCCCAGCCCCAGCAACTGCGAGCCGCGCGCAGCGCGGCTTGCAGTTGCTCCTGGCCTGACGCCCGAGGGAACCCACGCAGGCCGCAGCCCCCGCGCACCACCCCCTCGCCCCCAACTTACAATGGTCTCCGCCGTCCTCGCAGCCGCTCCCGGCCAACAAGGTTCCAGGAAGAAACAGTCCACCAGCGGCCCTGCCAGCAAGCGGCCCGATGTGCGGGCGCGGCGCGCGGGCGCGGCCCGGGCGCGGCCCGGGCGCGGCGCGCGGCCGCGGCGCGCGGGCGCGGCCCGAGCGCGGCTCGCGGCCGCGGCCCGCGGGCGCGGCCCGGGCGCGGCCCGAGCCGGTCCCCAGCAGACTGACGGCGGTCCCCAGCAGACTGACGGCGGTCCCCAAGGTCAGTTTCTAGCGCCCGCTGTATTCGGCATACAGCGGGCTTAATTACTAGTCATAGAATAATAGAGTTGGAAGGGGCCACACAGGCCATCTAGTCCAACCCCCTGCTCAACACAGGATCAGCCCAAAGCATCCTAAAGCATCCAAGAAAAGTGTGTATCCAACCTTTGCTTGAAGACAGCCAGTGAGGGGGAGCTCACCACCTCCTTAGGCAGCCTATTCCACTGCTGAACTACTCTGACTGTGAAAAATTTTTCATGACATCTAGCCTATGTCGTTGTAATTGAAGTTTAAACCCATTACTGCGTGTCCTCTCCTCTGCAGCCAACGGAAACAGCATCCTGCCCTCCTCCAAGTGCCAACCTTTTAAATACTTAAAGAGGGCTATCATGTCCCCTCTCAACCTCCTTTTCTCCAAGCTGAACATTCCCAAGTCCCTCAACCTATCTTCATAGGGCTTGGTCCCTTGGCCCCAGATCATCCTCGTCGCTCTCCTCTGTATCCTTTCAATTTTATCTACATCCTTCTTGAAGTGAGGCCTCCAGAACTGCACACAGTACTCCAGGTGTAGTCTGACCAGTGCCATATACAATGGGACTATGACATCTTGTGATATTGATGTGATGCCCCTGTTGATACAGCCCAAAATGGCATTCGCCTTTTTTACCGCTGCATCACACTGCCTGCTCATGATGGCGCCATAGACTTGAATGGTGCTGAATTGATTCGGTGTCTCCATCCTAAGTCTGTGGAAAACTTCAACACAGGCCTTGACTTTGTATTATATTTCTATCTCTTCTCTTAAAATAAAATAAAAAAACATAAATAAAAATTAAAAAAGATATGTTTGAACCTCCTTACCTTTCGATGATGAAAACGCATCACTCATCTGCCCTACGACCGAATGAACTGTGAGTCATGAAAAAAAGAGGAGGGCATTGACCAGGGGAATATCTGAGACCTTCACTTCCCTTTACCAGTAGAGTTTGGCATCTCTTTTCTCTCTGCCTAAGCAAGTTCATTTGAAGGGAAGTTGCCTCAGAGACTGGTTGGTTCACTCTGCCTAGCTGCTGTCATTGTTAACAAAGGACTTTAGAAGAAATCTGAAGGCTTGACAATTCTGGTAAGTCAAAGATTTTTGTGCTCCTAATCGGCTTTGCCCCTCTGAACTGGCTTTATTCACTCTCAGTTGCCCTCAGTTGTCACATAGCCAAATCTGAATTGAAGTGCTGTACAGTGGGAGTGATTGAGGGCAAAAGAAGAAGGGGACGACAGAGAATTAGGTGGCTGGATGGAGTCACTAAACAGTAGGTGCAAGCTTAAATGGACTCAGGGGAATGGTAGAGGACAGGAAGGCCTGGAGGATCATTGTCCATGGGGTCGCGATGGGTCGGACACGACTTCGTACCTAACAAGCTGTACAGCAGGGGTAGTCAACCTGTGGTCCTCCAGATGTTCATGGACTGCAATTCCCATGAGCCCCTGCCAGCAAACGCAACTGGAGGACCACAGGTTGACTACTCCTGCTGTACAGCACCATAGCTATTGCTCTGTGCTCCCTCACTGGCTGGGATCAGAGAGAAAGGATAAACCATTTAAAAAGAGAGACAGGGAGGTGGGCAACAACTAGGAAAATTAACTACTGTATTTCTGTACTGGAGGTAGGCATATTTGTTGGTTGTGGGGGGGTGTGTGTGCAGAAAGATATTTATTATCGTTATCGTTATCATTATTACTTGCTAAATTTCTATTCTGCCCTCCCAATATGGTTGAGGGTGGCATACAAAGTGGGCTAAAATCAACAATAAATTGAAAACAGTGTAAACATTAGCGGTATAAAACAAATAAAACATAAGTCATAAATTAGAAGCATTAAGCAATAGCAGCTTCCAGTTGTCTGCTGCTCATACTTCTGCACACTTGATGTCACTCAGTGTGTGTGTGTATGTGTGGGGGGGTTGTAGGGGAGGGACACAGATGTTATTAAGTCCTTGGCTCCAACCAAAAGCTTGGTGGAGGAGCTCCATCTTGCAAGCCCTGCAGACCTGTGCCAGCACGGACAGGGCCCACGTCCCCTCTGGGAGCTCGTTCCACCAAGTGGGGGTCAGAAGTGACAATGTACTTGCCCTGGTTGAGGCTAAACAGACTTTCCTGGGGCCAGGAGCCACCAAATGATAGGGATTTGCAGAGTGCTCTTTGGGAGACGTAGACAGAGAGGCGATTCCTCAGGGATGCGGGGCCCAAAGGGTAAATACCAACACCTGAAACCTAATCCGGCATTCAACTGGAAGCCATTGAAGCTGCTGAAGCACGCTGATGTAGCTCTTCCCATACCACCGAAACCTTTGCTGGCTTTTGGGACGTCTTCATAAGGAATGCTCAGAATGGTTCATGGACAGGTGGGCCCTGTCCTTGTTACAACACTGGTTGTATTTTGCCTTGGGGAGCAAAAATTAGGGAAGGCAACCCAGCGATTAGACAGGCTGAACCTGGATCTGGGAGATGTCCCTCGAGATTATAAATGTGCTAGGGGGGCACGTGGCAAGCCCAGCATCCCTCTTGATTTTCCATTGGGTCTGTCTAAAACAGAACTTGTAGGCCCCGAATGATGTGTACATTCCTGGGCATCTTGTGCGTTTAGGTTTTGCAAATGTACGGGTGCCAGTCACCCACTGGTCACAGGCCTGGCCTCTCCTCACTCGAACTCCCCCTCTCACCCTTGTGGCCGGAGCACTGGAAGAAAGACTCCAGGCTGGAAATGTAGTCTGAGACCACTAGATCCTCAAGCTAACTAAAACCTTTTGGGGCGGTTGGATGTGATAATTTGAGACTTAAAAAATCATTTGATTGGAATATATTGTTATGAAAGGAAACCTTGTGGTGTAAAATAAGTCACTGAGGAAGTTGTACGAAAACGAGCAACCTGCCTGGAGACTCGTTTTGATTTTTTTTTACTTCTACGCTGTTGGAATAAACAGAATTTGCCATCGTCAGTTTTGTCTTCTCTGCTCTTGAAATTAAGCTGTGACAGCCATTTTGTGGTAACCATTTTGCGGCAGCCATTTTGTTGCTGTGCTCAGCATGCCAGGCCAGAATTCCATAGATTCTACCTTCCAAAGCACTCCTTTTCTCCAGGGGAACTGGTCTCTGTCATCTGGAGATAAGCAGTAAGGTGGCTGGCATCCCTAGGCTCAGTCCTCCGAACACAAGGGAAGCCATCTTGGATCAGGCCAGAGGCCCACCCAATCCAATGCTCTGCATCACGCAGTGGCCAAAAACATTATTCGGCTCTGCTTCCTTAATGCCCTTTCTTGGCCAGAGGAGTCCTTCTCACCTTACCTCCGGCAGTAAACGTCTTCCTCTCCTTAAAAGGGCTAGAGAAATCATTGCTAATTACAACGGGATTGATGTAACATGAGGCTAGAAAGCCAAGAAATCCTGTTTGGTTTTAGCGCCGAATCAATGAAACTCTGTAGGAGCACAATTTTGATCTCTCTTCCCAAACCCCACATTTTAAAAAGAGCTTTAAAACACCAGTAATGGTACATTTTTATCCTGGTTCCTCTCTGCCAACCTAATTCTGCAGGCTAAGACGTTTTAAGCTGCCAGAAAAGCAGTTTCAGATCTTGCTTTTCGAGATATTATGAATATCTTGATGGAAGTGCCTGTTTTTTGGGAGTCTGCTTGAGCCCCCCGCAGAGCACTTCAAAGTGCCCAACTTTCATGAAACACACATCTGTCAGTGGCCACGGCAGTTTCCACAACTGTATCTCAGTTTGGGGGAAAATGGTGCTTTCTATATTTCTGACTCATGGCAGGGCTGGCAAATGCCGGAGAAACATACCAGGGAGGGGAAAAACCCTGGTACCTTTCCTTGGGAATTTCATGTCCTCCCTTCTAGTTCAACTTGTTTACCTTGATATTTGGATCAACCTTGCAGATAAAGCCAGTAATATTCCTGACGGGTTGAATCCTGACCGCATCTACCAGCTAGGTATAAGCTTGACAGCATTCTGAAAGCAGCCTGTGTTTTCAGCAAGTGCAGAAAGAGGAGATTGCATGATCAAGGAAGTGGTTTCTTCCCTTCAACTAAAAATAAACTGAAGCACAGGGAACTAAACCAAGAACCTGAGATTGCATGTGATCCCAACTTCCTGTCCTAGTCAACCGACAGGCCAGCGTGGCATAGTGGTTAAGAGCAGTGCCTTCTAATCTAGCGAGCCAGGTTTGATTCCCCGCTTCCCCACAGGCAGCCAGCTGGTTGACCTTGGGCTAGTCACAGCCCTGATAGCGCTGTTCTCACAGAGCAATAATATAAGGGCTCTCTCAGCCCTCCTACCTCAAGGGGTGTCCTTTGTGGGAAGAGGAAAGGAAGGCAATTGAGCTCCTGGAGGCTGGCCCTGCGGGAGCTTTTGGCTTTCTGTAGGGCCTGCAAAACGGAGCTCTTCCACCAGGTCTATGGTTGAGGCCAGCGTGGCAAGGAAGAGCTGACGCCCCCCCCCCCCAGTGTTAAGAGCATGCACTTTTAGAGATCTGTGTTTTTGGAGGGGTTAGAAGGGTTTAGTTTTTGGAGGGGTTAGAAGGGTTTGGTCTGCTCTGGTTTTATTATTGGAGTCTGTTATGTATATTGTTATGTCTGGTTTGGTTAATGGGGTTTTAATGGCATTTTTAAGGGGTTTTTAATTCAGACGAATCTGTAACCTGCCATGAGTCAGACATCAGAGTGGTGGGCAATAATAATAATAATAATAATAATAATAATAATAATAATAATAATAATAATAATAATCCTCAGGGACGCCTTGGGGGATTGCCTATGACAGATTTCCACTGGGCTTGGAATGATTTTCAGGAAGGGGAAATCACATGGGGCTATGTGACGGCATTTCTTTCTCTTTGCCATACAGAATGTTCCTTGTCGTTTATAAATGCAGAGCCCAGCACGCAGACCCATCGGTGCATTTTGGTTGTTGCTTCTCTCCGCTGCCATCTTGCTGATTGCACCTGTGCCCCTTTGGCAGACCGGCCGGACGATGTTCAAGAGGATGGCCAAGCAGCTGATCCAGGAGCTGGACTCCGAGAGGAAGCTCATGCCCCTGACTAGCCTGGCCTATGCTGAAAGCTTCCGGCCCCTCTCCTTGGTGACCAGGAATCCTTCCAAGCTGCCGTGGCACACTCGGAAATATTCCCCGACCCCTTTCAAGTGGGTGGACGTACTCCGGGAAGGAGCAACGATGGAAATAGGTTGGGTATTCACAAAACACCATTGTGGGTTTGGGGTCAGGAATAAGGTTGCCAGCTCCAGATTGGGAAATTCCTGGGGATTTAGGGGCAGAAAATGGGAACAGTGGGGTTTGTGGAGGGCCCATTGCAGGTGATTTATATCAGACAACAACAGTTTCAAACTAAAAGAATGATAATGTTCCTAGCTTTTATTAAGCTTTTGTGTATTTATGTATTTTAGGATTTTATTGTTCATATTGTTGTAAACCGGACTGAGGTGACTGGTTCAGTAGAGGCAGGCGATAAATATGAATTAATGCTTTAGAGCAGGGGTAGTCAACCTGTGGTCCTCCAGATGTCCATGGACTACAATTCCCATGAGCCCATGCCAACAAAGTCTGCTGCCCAAAGCAGCCAGTTTTTCCTGGGGAACTGAAACAGCAGCAGAAGAGTTGGCATTTATACCCTGCTTTTCACTGCCTGAAGGAGCCTCAAAGCAGCTTATAATTGCCTTGCTATTATCTTTTTTTTGGTTCCTTAATGGCAACAACAATAACAACTGATCTGGAAAAGCCAAGTCACAGCCCCTTCCTGGCAGATCTACTCATTTTGAATAAAAAGGATGAAGGAATGTTGCTAGGAATGAGAGTTTATCTGTGGCAGCCTTTCTCAACTTTATTGCCATCGAGAAACCCCTGAAACATTCTTCAGGCTCCGAGAAACCCCAAAAGTGCCACGATTGTGTGGAATATGGTTGGGAAGCAGAGCTGTGGACACGCCCACCTGAGGCCCCTCCCCTTCCCAGCCCCTCCAGGCCCATCATTGGTTGTTTTGGGAGGGGTGGGTGGCTTGACATGACCATATATGGTCATATCACCTGATAAATCTGTAACAAATTTCAAAACTATATTTTATTTGTTTGTTTGTTTGTTTGTTGTTTAGACTTATTTTCTGCCACTCCCGTAACTGGCTCTTGGCGGGTTACCACTGTCCGTGTTAAACCCCCATTAAGACCTCATTAAATCCGGAACGCAGATTTTATTTGGCCTCCTGTTTCTTGCAGAACTGAAGCACTCCGAGCCGTTACAGTTTTCTACCAACATGTGCAAAAAATCTGGAGCGAGGTTGAACGTCAAGATCGAGTCTGCGGGCGTGGACATTGGCGGCTTGGGAGTCACTTGCCTATCTTCCTCACCGGTTTTGGTGAGGAAAACCTATGTGGACACCCGAGACCTGTGGTGAGCATTGTTTCTCGTGGCGTTACCAAAAAACGGGAGCTGGGGGAACAGAGTGCAAGCAGGATTGTGCTCTCTGGAGCAGGGGTAGTCAACCTGTGGTCCTCCAGATGTTCATGGACTACAATTCCCACGAGCCCCTGCCAGCGTTTGCTGGCAGGGGCTCGTGGGAATTGCAGTCCATGGACATCTGGAGGACCACAGGTTGACTACCACTGCTCTGGAGGACACTTAGGGAACAGGGCCAAGGACCCCCACAATGACTTTAAAGCCATGTTAGGCGAATTTGTGTGGGCTATTTGGCCTCTTGAGGCCACTGTTCTTAACCACAACAGTGGCTCATCTGGAAGGACTCCAAGATTTTGGGAAAGTCTCTGTGCCATGCTGCCCCGATTAGGCTCCTCACTACAGGATCCAGAACGCACTAACCTGGCAGGTTCTCATTCTGCAAGTTGGGGCTAACTTTCTTCCATAAACTTATTGCCTTCAGGAAAGTCGAGACATCCCTTGGCTTAATCCAGCAAATCTACCCAAAGCTGCAGTTTTATGTCGTGACGGAAGTTTTTGAGATAATGGAGCCGCTGCTGATTGAAGAGACCGTCCAAGGAGGAGGCAAGGGAGAAGTGACGGTGGTGGAGATAGTGAAGATAAAGGTCGGCGGCTTGACCCTTTTCTCGTCCCTCTTTTACTCCCCTAGCCGATTCTACGAGGCCGTTCTGGAATTTCGAGAAAAGATGGCAGACACAAAACAGCTGTCACAGGGCGGGGCTATGTTGGGAGAGCCCACAGGATGCGGAGACCTTCCAAAAGTGTCCTGCTCCAAGGAGAGTTGGAGGAAGCAACGTCATAAGATATATATTTATAAGATATATATTTAAAATGGAGTCTCGTGGACTTACCAGAAGTTCTTACAGGAAGTGACAAAGGGTAGCTCTAGGAATCTCTGGAAAATCTGTGGTGGGCCGGCTACACAGATGGCTGGAAGTATGGTCTTGCGAGCAGGTGGGGATATGGGAGGGGCAGTGAGAAGAGAAGTGTGAGTGGATCAAGTGTAGGTGGGCAGAGATGGAGCCCTGGGTCCTGTCTGCTCAGGGCTTTTCAGTTGCGGGTCCGGCCGTTGATCAGTTCACAGTTCAGCCAGTACTTTGCCGAACCCATAGCCACCTGTCCTCTATTCTCCAGGGTCTGGACACGAGAATGAGAAGGAAGTCCCTGCAGATCCCCCGTGGCACAGTGGTGGCCTACGGCGTTGAGAAGCTCCACACTCCTGAGGAAGACTTGCGTGAGTGAAAACATATGTTGAAATCTGGGTGGTTTTCACAAGGGATGGATCAGGGATGACAGAGGGCCACCTGGCTTCCCCGGGGGAAAGGCACAAACCAGAGATGATGCCACATGATACATTGACATCACATCCTGGATGTGATGTCAGTGCATCAGCTGACTTTCTGGACCGCCCCTTAAACTCTGTGGTATTACCATAGAGTTTTCTGTTTGGGAGATACTCCAGAACTTTGGCAGATGCACAGATCACATCCTGGTTTTTACAGTGTAATTTCTACCCCCATATCCTCCTCCCCACACTTTCCCCAACAACCCTGGCACAAGGACGGGTAGGAGAGCTGGACTGGCATGGGGTTGCCTGGGCGCGTGACAAAGCAAGGGGATACGAATGAACCTGGAAGACCGCTCCTACGTGCAAAAGAGAATCTCTCTTTCTCACTTTCCTTGTCTTGTTCACACACGTTTGCATCAAGCCTGCAGGCCCCTGGGCCTGACTCTATCCCTTTTCTTGCAAAAACCTCTCCTGGTCTTTGTCAGAATAGGCGGCGGGATCAGGGACCGAAACTGGGGCCAGCAGTTTCGAAGGGAAAATGTGAACAAGGTGGAGCAGCCCTCATTGTGAATTATCTAGCTGAGCAGGTGAGCACTCCAATAACACGCTCCTATACGGAGTCTCACCAAGACCAGCTTTAGCCTGCTTAGCAGTCCCCTGTGAGTTTCCTCCCGTCTTGTGGAATATTTGAGAAGAGACACAAGAAGCTGCTTCTGCTTCCTGGTAACTCTTTTTAAACGATGGCACAGATCCCGTGGCCCTGCTTACTTGTAATTGATTTTCTTCCCCTTTTCTCCCCAGAAGCTCAGTGGCGCCGGATGCGGCTCAGGATGGCTCCCGGCCTCGCTTACGATGGTAGGTTTCATTTTACCTTTTCCGGTTCTTCCTGCATCACAGTTGCCGTCGATGGACCCTGAAGCACAAACCCAGAAACAAACCCTGCGGCTTTCGAGGCCCCAATGAGAGAAGCGGGTGGAAGACTTCAGCTTGGATAAAAGTTGCAAATAGGCCCCGCTGATAATTAATTAAACAGTTCTGAACCATGCAGAATAGGGAGAAGATCTCAACTAGGAAGCCCAAAAGCACCTCTTAGGTCTGCCAGCTTCCAGGTCGGGGCTGGAGATCTCGAATTACAGACTGCTTTACTCATTTATTGATTTAAAACATTTATTCTACTTTTCCTGGGGAAGATGGCTCCTTGGAAAGGTGGGCTGCAGGGCATTATACCCTACAGAGGCCCTTCTCGTCCTTAAACCCCCCTCTCTCAGGTTTCACATTCAAATCTCCAGGTATTTCCAGACCTGGAGTTGGTAAGCCCACTTCCTCCTCCTCCATTCTTTCCTTCTAACTTTTCTAACATTGGAAGTCACCTGGGGTTGTGTGAACCGGGGGAGGTGCTGGAAGCAAATTCTCTGCATTCATTATTTTTGCACTCATTGTTTTGGAGGGCGCCATGAGTCGGAGCTGACATTTCCCTTCTGAGAGCAAAGGGGGTCCCTGAACCCAACCCACCGAATTCCTCACTTCAGTTGTCAAACCCAGATCTCTTTCTTGCTTCTCTCCTCAGCGTTCCAGGGCGAGATTGGCTCTTCGCTGACAGGTAAGCTAGCACTTACCTAGCATCATCTCACCTCTTGAGGTTGAACGGACAGCTAAAGCACCCGTTGAAAATCTGGCCATGAGTGAGGTGCTCTCTAATGGGTCTCAAACTGTTCCATCGCCTGCAGAGTTATTCCATCCAAAGCCATGGGTTTTAATGAACTTAAGCTGGCCTAATTCTGTACTGGGCAAAAAGAGATTAACGGGCATGTGTTGCATGTTATTCAAAGTGCGGTCTCAAGGAGGATGCTAATGATTGTACTCCTGACCTGCAGCTGTCCAGCAAGTGAAAGATGCAGTCAAAGAGGCTTACGAGCCGCTGACGTACCTGAGCCAGGACTTGAAGACTCAGTTTCTGGAGTCCTTTCGGGTTTTCCTGCAAGACGAAGACGTCTCCTCCGCTGTTCAGTCAGTGGTACGTGCTCTTTCTCAGCTGGTTAGTGGCCTCTTCTTGGAGCTCCTTGCCTCGATCTCTGGTCTTACCTATACTTGCTTCTTCTCTTTCCCCTTGGCCTGCCCTTGTCTTTTCTGTTCACTCCCCTTTCAAAGCATGGGTCTATACAGGCATCAGAATGAGGTGGCAGAGAGGACTGTTCCACTTCGGACTGCTGGTAGGGGAAGCCATTTTCCCATGTTCCCTCATGTAAATCACTCCCTGCAAACATGGCCATCTCATGTTTCCTGAATTTCTGAAATTCCTGAAACTTTGGGGGCAGTGGAAGATGGAGAGGGAACGTAGTGGACATATGATGTCACACTAGGACTTCCATTTCTCCTGTGCTCTATGGTATTCCATAGAGTGTATCTTCCATCTTCCACAGCTGCCGTCCCCTCTAGGAGAACTAGAGGGAGAACTAGGCAAATACTTATCCTAGATAAATATTTCCAGATTTTGCTGCCAGCTGTCTGTAGAAATTGCTCAATGGGTTTCATTCCCACACACACACAGTTGGAGCGTTCCCTGGCTGGAGAAGCTGCTGATCGATCCATGTTGGAGCTGTTGAATGAAGACTTTCGGCCTCAGGTGGATGCCCTCCTTTCCCACTTAGGCATCTTCCAGACTACCGAGAGGGGAGAAAGCTGTGATCTCTGGCAACCCGTGCATTTCCTCTGTTCCTCTCTAGAAGGTACGGCAGATGTTTAGTGCTGGTTAATCCTTCTTCCTTTCCCAGGGTCATGTGTAGTGGGTCTTGGAAGAACGGCTTCAGTTCTGGACTTGCTGGCGGACCTCTTGATAGCACCTGAGATTTACCCACCATGTGGCACAGAGTGTTCGACTGGATGGGCCATTGGCCTGATCCAACATGGCGACTCTTACGTTCTTTTGTTCTTAATAGGGTCACCGGGTGACTAGTGATTGCTTCAAGGATCAGTAATTGCTTCAAGGGTGAGGATACTAGGGAGGTCAGCAGTGCATACCCTGCTATGTCACTTCCAGGGGAAACCCAGATGTGACTTTAGGCAGTTCTAGGAATTGCCAGAAACTCTGTGGTAAAACGGTAGAGTTCCCAACAATCCCTAGAGCTACCCAATGTCACTCAATGGTAAAAAAGCCGAGAAAGGCTGAGCTTAACCCCCTTCAAAAGTATCAATCGCGTTCTAGATGTGACGTTTGGAATTTGTGTTCACAGACTTGGACTACGGGATAAATCCCTTGTTGGAGGCCGTTTTGGAGAAGAAGAAAATAGCCAAGCATCTGGAGATGGTGAGGCTCTTTTTGCTTGATTCCTTTTGTGTGTTGGTCTAGAAAAGAAGTGCCTCCCCATCCAGGGCCAAACATGGATTACATGAATGACACGAATATTTGCACTGCAGTCATTGGAGGTATTCCTGTGCTCCTCTTGATCTGGGTGCCCATTTATAGTTAAGATGATGGCATTGAGACAAATGTTTTGATGGGGGGGGGAGGAGTGTTTGTTTTTAATGCAAATGCTGAGCTTAGGAGAGGCATTCCTCGTACTCGCACAGAAGGAATGCCTCTTCTGACATGGCATCCACTGCAGCACACTCTAAAACAAAGAAAGAATGTCCTTTCTGTTCAGGACTTTCATTTTATACATAAGCCCATTTTCATGCACATTTCAAAATCGGGTTCCCCTCTGCCCTTAGGGTCTTTCCCCTCTAGCCCGGGGGTAGTCAAACTGCGGCCCTCCAGATGTCCATTTGCTGGCAGGGGCTCATGGGAATCGTAGTCCATGGACATCTGGAGGGCCGCAGTTTGACTACCCCTGCTCTAGCCACTGGGCTTTGACCGCCCATCTCCTGTCCCAAAGGGTATCTGGGAGGGCTTCGGTGCCCGGGGAAACGGCATGCGTGAAACGATCCTCTCCTACTTTCTCTTTTGCTGCGAAAGATGGCTGGTGTTTTGGGGTGGAGCCTTTCTGGCGAAGAAGGAAGCACTTTTGTGAGTCCCGCTCGTTCCTTGACTGAGGAAGAAGCCGCGATAGCCGCACAAATGTTGCAGATTTGCAGTCTGGACTCCAAATTCGAGGCCGGCTCCATCACCTGCCCGTGGAACAACGACGCACGTTCAGAACTGGCCGCTCTGTATTCAACCTTATATGCCTTGCGGATCTTAAGTGAATGATGGAGGAACGAAGCCGGATTCCAAAGAGATGGCCTTCTCCCACGTGGGCTGTCTGCTGGGCAGAAGGGCAATGAGTCACCACAAGGTTTAGCGCTTTCTCCCTCTTCCAGACTGGTTGTTGCCTCTTCTGCTGGGAGAAGGGAAGGCAGCTGCCCAGGCGGGGAATATTCCTTGATCGTTTCACAGCCAAGTACTAGCCATGGCTGTCCCTGCTGAGCTTCTGAAATCTGGCACGGTCCGGCCAGGCTGGGCTATCCGGGTCAGGGGCTTTGTAATTTAACAACAGTTTTATTCTGAGAAAAGAAATGTTTAAGCTAATCCAAGGAAAAACCTCGGGGAAGCAAATCACAGCTGCAGTATTGCTACTACTTGCCTATAGGTTCCAGGCCAAGATTTCTTCTGGCTTAAGGATATCATGTTCTCCGATGGATTTCAGAACTGGTTAAGATTGTCCTATGACTTTTTAATCATTGTTTTTTTTTTAAAAAGTAATTTTGTGCTGCAATTGTTTTTATAGTTAATTTTATGCTGTTGCTCGTATGATTTCATGGTCCTGTTTTCATTTTGTGAGTCGCCTTGAGCTGGTCTCCAGAGAAGTGGCGTAGGTATTTTCTAAATAAATGAATAAATCAGGACACCTTGTTTTTGGATGCCTCTTGCTTCGGCCATGGCGCTTTCGGACTCCTCTCTGGATTTCTGAGGACTAGAAACATGAATACTCGGACTGTCAGCTTACCAACAAGATGGCCACAGAGCCTCAGGCCTCGCTTCTAGAAGAATGGTGGGTTGGGAAAATTCCAAGGAGTTATTCTTTCTGGTGCGGAGCAGAGGTGGAATTCAGGCGCTTATTTTCAGAGGAATTCTGATCTGTCTGGTGTTTGGTGTAGTGGTTTGGTGCAACGGCCAGCGTTGATTCCCCGCTCCTCCTCATACAGCCAGGTGGGTGACCTTGGGCCAGTCACAGCCCTAATAAGAGCTGTCCTGACCATGTTCTTTCAGAGCTCTCTCAGCCTCACCTCCCTCACAGTTGTGGGGAGAGGAAAGGGAAGGGGACTGGAAGCAACTTTGAGACTCCTTCAGGCAGTGAAAAGCAGAGTCTAAAAACCAACTCTTCTCCTCTTCCTCCTCCTCCTCCTCCTCCTCCTCCTCCTCCTCCTCCTCCTCCTCCTCCTCCTCCTCCTTCTCCTTACTGTGGGAAAGAAGAGGATTTAGTTTTGAGAGCAGTAAATTAACTAAATATTTTTCTAGCCCACCCTTCCAATACAGGTCAGGGTGGGTGACAGCATCATTAAAACATTTAGATTCAAACATGAATATTATTTGGTTACCCCCAACCAATTACATAGCAAATGGGGGGCATTCTACAGTTCATGGAGCAGGTCTCCCCCATCTCCAGCAGTGTGCAAATGAGCAGTTGTCTGGGATTTGTGGCTTCTTGCCCCAGGCGTCTTTCTCCCTGGCCTGCCTGCATCCTTGATCCAGTTTCCCCCTTCTTTGCACAGACGTCTGAGCTCCATCCCTGGCCTGCATTTGATTCTGTTTCCAGATTGGTCCTCTGGTGCATGCAGCAGGCATGCCTCGGAACAGAGAAGAGAGGTTGTTCATCATAACTCGGCACTCAGAACGGCTTACCAGAATCTCCTGATGATTTCCTCTGCAGAAAGTGCTGGCGAAAGAAATGGGATTGTGGACCGGCCAGCTGCGGCTGACTCCTCTGTGGAGACCTGACCCAGAGCTACAAGCAGTGACAGCAACACTCCATGATGACACGAGGAGACAGTCTCTGAGAGGACAGGCGTAAATCTCTGGTCAAGCATCAGCTCAATAGCCCCCCTCTCCAGCCCTGAGTTGGCAACAGTGAGCCATCTGCTAGCCAGTTCACCTTCCCACTCATGAGAGCCTCGGGGATAGCCTAGGAGGAAGATAAGGATGGAACTGTCAGACAGGAAGGCACAGTGCCAGATTGGCAGCCCAGCAAGGGCTCTGCATCAACAACGAGGAAGAGTGCTTGCAGGAGCAGGACGGAGTCTGACAGGTGCGTAGGGTGAGGTATAAAAGCAGCAAACTAGTGAGTGACTGTGTGGAAGCAATGAGTCTGTTAGGGCTTGTGTGTGTGTGTTTTGGGTTGATTCCCTTGTCTCTGACCCGGGATTGGGTTTTAGTCCTCTGCTTTTGGTTTTCTCTTTGGACCTGAAGCTGTGGCTGTGATCTAACCGGCATCTTGGTTTTGGAGGGATGCTTTGACAACCTCTGCTTAGCTCCTGACCTCTGACCAGATCAAGCTATACTGAGCCACCCAGAAGGTCAGGGAAGAGACAGAGGGGGGTTGCCATTGCCTGCCTCTACATAGCAACCCTGGACTTGGTGGTCTCTTGCTTAGCTTCCACACTCTGGCAAGATCAGGCAAATCTGGGCCAAATCAGAGCTGTTAAATAGCACTATTGCTCTGACAAAAACACCTTCACAAAGAACTCAGTTTTATGTCGCTTGCAGGATGGCAGAAGGGGAAGAGTCTTGCTGATCTCCTCAGGCTCACGGCAGGGGTGTGAAGCAATGGAGCAGGAGGCGCAGGGACCCTGTTTTTGATGTCAGGCGTGTGTTGTCCGTATAGTAAGCTCTTAGTCTGAAAGGCAGCAGCCTGTTGATTAGTGTGGAAACAGCTCAGGGACGACCAACCCGTCCTCCCAAAGGATGACAGACCATGTAACTGCAAACAAAGCAAAATGTTTCCTCTTCTTAATTGCTGAGTTCGTGTCCTGCCTTGGACTCAGCCACCAGTGCTCCTTGGGAGCTGCGTACGCGAACGGCTGCTAATTAACAAGCGGAAGCCCTGCTCAACCCAACAGCAGGTTGGTGCCGCGCAGGGTGTTGAACTGCTCGTTTCAAGATTACAGCAATTAGATTCTGCTCGGGATGTGAACTGCTGCACTCAGTAGGGAGGGAACAACGCATTAGAGAGAACAATGCTCACCACTTGTAACCACTTCCTTTTTTGGAATATTACTTCTCTTGGAGGCCACTGTGGTGTAGTGGTAAGAGTGGCCAGCTCCAAGTGGGGAAGCATGTTCCAGTTTCCCACTTAGCCGTGAAGCTCACTGGGAGAACTTTTGGCCAGCCCGTCTTTCTTAGTCTCACCTATATCGAAGGGTCATTATGGGGACCAAAGTGGGGAGAGCCATGGATGTTACTCTAGAGATCTAACTGTAAGCACAGTCCTGGAGTGTCTGTGTGTGTGTGTGTGTGTGTGTGTCTGTCTGTCTGTCTGTCTGTCTGTCTGTCTGTATCTATCTATCTATCTATCTATCTATCTATCTATCTATCTATCTATCTATCTATCTATCTATCTATCTATCTATCTATCTATCTATCTATCTATCTATCTATCTATCTATCTATCTATCTATCTATCTATCTATCTATCTATCTATCTATCTATCTATCTATCTATCTATCTATCTATCTATCTATCTATCTATCTATCTATCTATCTATCTATCTATCTATCTATCTATCTATCTATCTATCTATCTATCTATCTATCTATCTATCTATCTTCTTTACATATTTATCCTACCGCTCCCACAAGGGCTCACGGCGGCTCACACTAAAACCCCAATACATAAAATCCCAATGCCTAAAAACCCCAATAAAATTTATCCGAACCCAATAGTTAAAACTACATGGAACAATCCAACCATGGCGGTAAAAAGGGGGGGGAAATAATCCCCATCCCCAACATTAACCTCGGGATGGATGGGGGCTGATGAGCTCAGTCTGCCTAATGACCCCGCTAGGTTTCAGAAAGCGGGGCAAGGCAGGGGCCCCCCAGATGTACTTTTAAAAGAACTGACCTAGGATGTGATATCACAACATTCTCCCCACACACACACACATACACTCTTTCTCTTTCACACTCTACACTGGCAATTTGTGGCAGGGT